>NC_137911.1:31410823-31420823 GCF_963457725.1 Sprattus sprattus | reverse complement strand
GACTTGGTCATCACATGATTAGAGAAATTATATTGTAAGTAAAAAAAAAAAGAAGAAAAATATGTATAGCAATGGTCCAGACTTTATTTTAAATGCCATACAGACGCAGGTCAGAAGCTATCTATCGACTGTCTTAACCATTTGCTTTTTTTTTAATGCAAAGTTTTACATTTTTATTCAACATAAAATGTCACATGACGGCATTGCCTGGAGTTGACCCTCGTTTAGTATATGAGAAGTGTGTGTGTTTAGCCGAGGGGGGACCGGGGCCGGTGAGCTCATGGCTGCGGTGTGTGTGCCGTAGTGTGTGTGTGTGTGTGGTGCCTGCCCTGCCATGAGCCACCTCAGGCCGAGGCCTGGAGCACGCGGTCGCATCCTAGCCTGCTGCGAGGGGTTGTTGTACAGTGCCATCTAGTGGTCAAGAAAGTATGTGCAATTTCTTTTTATATATATATATATAGAGAGAGAGAGAGAGAAAGCGAGAAAGAAAGAAGAGAGAGTTCCTGTATATTCTCCAGGCCTGTGAATCCCGTGGACAGGCTTTTCCCATTAAAACCTGACTTTTTCCTTACACCTGGGGCTGAGTCTGTGTCTTTTTCCCAAGTATACTTTCTAAAGCAGCGGTGCGGTTCCACTGCAGTTGTGTGCCAAGATGTCAGTGCGTGCTGCTGTGTGCTGTTACAACACGAGGTATATCACATGTGTGTGTGTGTGTGTGTGTGTGTGTGTGCTGCTGTGTGCTGTTACAATACGAGGTACATCACATGTGTGTGTGTGTGTGTGTGTGTGTGTGTGCTGCTGTGTGCTGTTACAATACGAGGTACATCACAGCTTCATCCTCTGTCAGATGTGTGTGTGTGTGTGTGTACGAGGTATATCACAGCTTCATCCTCTGTCATGTGTGTGTGTGTATGTGTGTGTGTGTACGAGGTACTGTATACCACAGCTTCATCCTCTGTCATGTGTGTGTGTGTATGTGTGTGTGTGTACGATGTACTGTATACCACAGCTTCATCCTCTGTCATATGTGTTCTCACTAGACCCAACAATACATCATGTTTAATAGTACCAATGCCAATTTTGCAACATTTAGCATGTTGTTTAGATAATGATCACATAGGTATAATGTTGTTTAAAAAACTATCTGGTAGCTCAAGCAAAGGATCTCATACTTATATATATTATATGATATATAGTTTTTATAACCTCACACCTAATCACTAGTCACAATGACTAGTTTCAATCTCTTCACTTAAACAGTTAACATGGTTGTTGAAACACACAAGAACCTGAAATGAAATGATTGATGATAATGTGCTATTATTGATTGATGATAATGTGCTATTATTGATTGATGATAATGTGCTATTATGTCCATTACTCGTTCATTTACGTCTCTTCCTGTGGGCCCATCAATCCTCCACCACCATAAAAGCCGAGGGATGCGGCGGTCGAATGCAAAAATGGAGTTGTGTTCTGGGCGAACAGACCTGTCCTAGCCCAGAGTTTCCACTGCATACAAAATGCCGACTGTCACTTGCACACCCAGAGTGGGATATTTTTCAGAGTAGTCTTTAATTGGCTCAGGTCGTATTTAGGAGGCCATTGGCAGGCATGAAAGTGAGAGAGTGGCAGTGACATGAAGAGTCCCCCAGGGATCGGTTCCTCAGTGATCAGATCGGTTCTCCAGTGATCAGATCGGTTCCTCAGGGATCGGATCAGTTCTCCAGTGATTAGATCGGTTCTCCAGTGATCAGATCGGTTCCTCAGGGATCGGATCAGTTCTTCAGGGATAGGTTCCGGTCAACATGCTGCCTGTGGGGCCCGTTGTACAGATCAACAACATCGATCGTCATAGTTATGCAGATGATACTCAGATATAAATGTATATCTGTCTCTCTCTTGTGTCAATATTTAGACCAAATACATATTTGGATTAGCCGCAAAAAATGATTTCAAATCAAATAAGGTCAAGACATAGATTATTGTGTTTGCCAGCAAATAGAGAAGAATTAGTATTAGTAAACACCTTGGCGCTCGGGTTCTGAAAAACAAAGGCGGAGTATGAAATCCTGGCATTCTAAAAGACTCAGATCGCACTTTCACCAGCCATATAAAACAATCAATAAAACAGCCATCTTCATCATCTTCAAAATAAAGCCAGAATGAAGGATTTAACATCTCTTAAAGTCTAAGAGAAGCTCACCCATGCTTTCATCTCCAGTAGCAGCTTAGGTCAGCGTGAGTGTGTGTGTGTGTGTGTGTGTGTGTGTGTGTGTGTGTGTTTGTGTGAAGCTCACCCATGCTTTTATCTCCAGTAGCAGCCTACCGCAGTTCTAAAATCTTTACACCGGCTTCCAATTAGTTACAGAATAGGTTTTGAAGTGCTGCTGCTACTGCTCTTAAAATCACAGAATGGATTGGGCCCAGAATACATCTCAGACATGATTAAACAATATCAGTCTCAGGAACAGACGGCTGCTGTTGTGATTTGTCCTACTTAATAAAAGTTTAGCCAATATTTTTGAAATTTGTCGTGTTTATTTACAGGGTAAAGTTGTACAAGTCTACCAAAAGTTGATAGTATTTTAGTTTTTCAGGATGACCACAAGAGCTAGAATTTCTCTCTAAGATAGCCTCAGAATGTACCATTTAATCATTAATTTTTCAAAGGCTTCAAAGGACCCCCATTCCACACCATCCCCCATCTCGGTCTCGTCGCTACCTCGGTCGCGTTGCTCCCTCGGCTTTGCGCAGGGGTCTGCTCCCTGCTACTTTTTTATTCTAGAAAAACCCCTGAATATAAAGAGCTCTTAGATCCATGGACTCAGGTCAGCTGGTAGAGCCCAGAGTCCAAATTAAACCGGATGAAAAACCTTATGCGGCATACAACTTATCGCACTCTTAAGCACTTTCTCTTTATTTTCCCCCTTGAAAGTTCTTTTTGCTTTTATTGATGTTAAGCCCACTGAATTGCCTCTGTGTATGAAATGGGCTTCAGGCCTTGCCGTAAAGTGTGTGTGTGTGTGTGTGTGTGTGTGTGTGTGTGTGTGTGTGTGTGTGTGTGTGTGTGTGTGTGTGTGTGTGTGTGTGTGTGTGTGTGTGTGTGTGTGTGTGTGTGTGTGTGTGTGTGTGTGTGTGTGTGTGTGTGTGTGTGTGTGTCTTTTATAGATGTATCTCTTTATGCCTGGCCTTAAACTATGGTGACTGATGTTAGTCCACTAGCACTGACCTTACTACAGCAGAACCAGGTATAGCTGTCATGAACATGCTCAGGTTTGTTTAGGCTGAGAAGAAATTATGGGAGAAATTTGTTAGTATTTAAGTAAAGCAGTCCACATGGGAATCATTACCTACTATGGAGACACAGAGCAGACTCTGCTGTTCTGATTGTAGCCTAGTTTACAAGTGTGATTGTAGCCTAGTTTACAAGTGTGTTTGTAGCCTAGTTTACAAGTGTGTTTGTAGCCTAGTTAACAGTTAACAAGTGTGTTTGTAGCCTAGTTAACAAGTGTGTTTGTAGCCTAGTTAACAGTTAACAAGTGTGTTTGAGGCCTAGTTAACAGATGTGTTTGTAGCCTAGTTAACAACTGTGTTTGTAACCTAGATAACAAGTCCACTTGTAGCCTAGTTAACAAGTGTGTTTGTAGCCTAGTTAACAAGTGTGTTTGTAGCCTAGTTTACAAGTGTGTTTGTAGCTTAGTTAACAAGTGTGTTTGAAGCCTAGTTAACAAGTGTGTTTGAAGCCTAGTAAATAGTTAACAGGTGTGACGGTGAAACACGCTGTGACACGCTGTGACACGCTGTGACGGTGAAACACGCTGTGGCGGTGAAACACGCTGTGACGGTGAAACACGCTGTGAGGCGGTGTGACGGTGAAACAAGCTGTGACACGCTGTGACGGTGAAACACGCTGTGACAAGCTGTGACGGTGAAACACGCTTTGACACGCTGTGACGGTGAACCACGCTGACTCTGTCACACTTATGATGCTGGTCAGTCAGATGAACTACTACCACTCAAAGGCACCACGCAGCATTGCTGTATTATTAACGTAGTCAATTATTCCTGTATTTTCAACGTAGTCAATTATTCCTGTATTAATAACGTAGTCGATTATTTCTGTATTAATAACGTAGTCGATTATTCCTGTATTATTAACGTAGTCAATTATTCCTGTATTATTAATGTAGTTGATTATTCCTGTATTTTCAACGTAGTCAATTATTCCTGTATTAATAATATAATATTATATATAATATTATTGTATAAATATTCCTGTATTAATGTGCGTCAGACACTCTTCCCATCAGTGAAATGCCTGCTGCTAATGAAGGTTATGCTAGAACTCTGCATCTGGGGGGCTTCAAATATTTTATGGGAAACTATAAAAAATGTAGTTTGTTTACCTTTTATTGAACGTCTGTGAGAAGTGTTCTAGAGGACACTGATTAGAATTGGCATGTAGATGGCTGTGTGTGTGTGTGTGTGTGTGTGTGTGTGTGTGTGTGTGTGTGTGTGTGTGTGTGTGTGTGTGTGTGTGAGTGTGTCTCAGTGTGTGTGTGTGTGTGTGTGTGTGTGTGTGTGTGTGAGTGTGAGTGTGTCTCAGAGTGTGTGTGTGTGTGTGTGTGTGTGTGTGTGTGTGAGTGTGTCTCAGTGTGTGTGTGTGTGTGTGTGTGTGTGAGTGTGAGTGTGTCTCAGTGTGTGTGTGTGTGTGTGTGTGTGAGTGGGTGAGTGTGAGTGAGTGTGTGTGTGTGTGAGTGTGAGTGTGTGTGTGCGTGGGTGAGTGTGAGTGTGTGTGAGTGTGTGTGTGTGTGTGTGTGTGTGAGTGTGTCTCAGTGTGTGTGTGTGTGTGTGTGTGTGAGTGTGAGTGTGTCTCAGTGTGTGTGAGTGTGTGTGTGTGTGTGTGTGTGTGAGTGTGAGTGTGTGTGTGCGTACGTAGAGGACACTGATTGGAGTGGGCCATGAAAACCACAGGGCTGCAAGCAGCGATCCAAACACAAGGCTGGGGAGCGAGTAGAAACCACTGTTCATTACAAACTAAATGGATTATGATCAAATAAATGTTTATCAGTGTTGTTTTATAACTTAATATATAAAAGTGAATTTAATTGTAGCCATTACTGAGTAAAATTACTGATGAAAAGCAAAGCATTATTTTGAAAGCTCTTGTCTGTTGAACAGGAGTGTCATATACACAGTGTGTACAGGAAGCCATTCTCAACACAGTGTCCTCCTGTTTTAATCCAAGGGCTGTTTAATCCAGTGTTATAACACACATACTCTCAACACAGTGTTAAAATATGTCTACTCTCAAGCACTACGGTTCTCTCTAAAGAGGTGGGGAATGGCTGTGAACTTCAGTGGCAGGATGAGATTGGTTATCACCTTTAGAGTACGAGGTCTGACTGACCTGATGTACCGGCATTTTCCATGGATCAGAAGTGTTTCTGAAGAGTTCTTTTATTTTATGAAGAGTTTTTTAGAGTTATTATATTTCCTTCACACAGATTCAGCTGCTAATGACTTGAGGCAGCAGAGGCATCCCCGTAATGTTTTACATGTTCTGGTATGCTATTAAAGATAAAATAAATGACAAAATGCCCTGCCCAAACACCATCCATTTAAAATGTGTGTGTGTGTGTGTGTGTGTGTGTGTGTGTGTGTGTGTGAGTGTGTGAGTGTGTGAGTGTGTGAGTGAGTGAGTGAGTGTGAGCGTCTATATTCCACATTGGTCCAGCTATTTTCAGCAGATTGGGGTCAGGTGCAGTCAAATTAGGTAAGCAGTTTTACTGAATGACCACAGGCAAACCTTTGTCCAGCGCGGGCCTGCACTGTGTGTGTGTGTGTGTGTGTGTGTGTGTGTGTGTGTGAGAGAGAGAGTGTGAGAGTGTCACTGCTCGTGTTGGGGATGGGGGGCCGCAGAGATCTCTACCACTGTGGTTTCATTCTTAAACTACTAACCCATACTCCGGGGACGCTGGTCCACCCCTGGCCATCCTGAAGCTGTCAGCGTGTCCATCTTACTCGGCCCGGATGGAGGATGTTGGGCTGAATGGTTCTGCTTGAGCAGGTGTGTGTGTGTGTGTGAGTGTGAGTGTGTGTGTGTGAGTGTGAGTGTGAGTGTGAGTGTGAGAGTGTCACTGCTCGTGTTGGGGATGGGGGGCCGCAGAGATCTCTACCACTGTGGTTTCATTCTTAAACTACTAACCCATACTCCGGGGACGCTGGTCCACCCCTGGCCATCCTGAAGCTGTCAGCGTGTCCATCTTACTCGGCCCGGATGGAGGATGTTGGGCTGAATGCTTGAGCAGGTGTGTGTGTGTGTGTGTGTGTGTGTGTGTGTGTGTGTGTGAGTGTGTGTGTGAGTGTGAGTGTGAGTGTGAGTGTGAGTGTGAGTGTGATTGTGTGTGTGTGTGTGTGTGTGTGTGTGTGTGTGTGTGTGTGTGTGTGTGTGTGTGTGTGAGTGAGCAGGTGAGAACGGACCAGGGAGGCTGAGGACGGGGACGGGGATGGGTTGTGTTCTGCCCTGTGCCCTTTGTGTGTGTGTGTGTGTGTGCGTGTGTGTGTGTGCGTGTGTGTGTGTGCGTGTGTGTGTGTGTGTGCGTGTTTGCCTGCCCTTGCGTGCTCATTGGCTGCTGTGGTTCGTGATGGGATGGGCTGCTCTGAGGCTGAACTGTATGCATGGATGATGTCTCTATATTCCCCTGAGGCTTTTGGAAGTCATTTTATTTCAAAGAACGACAAGGAAGAAACTGAATTACTTCGACCAGTTCATCCGCCTTTCAGGACCACTGCTCCTGGAGACAGAACCGGGGGGGGGGAAAGGGTGAAGAGAGAGAGAGGGGAGAGGTGAAGAGAGAGAGAGAGAGAGGGGAGAGAACGAAAGGGGAGGCTGGAGAGAGAGAGAGAGGAGAGGGGAGAGGTGAAGAGAGAGAGAGAGGGGAAGAGAGAGAGAGAGGGGAGAGGTGAAGAGAGAGGGGAGAGGTGAAGAGAGAGAGAGAGGGGAAGAGAGAGAGAGAGGGGAGAGGTGAAGAGAGAGAGAGAGGGGAAGAGAGAGAGAGAGGGGAGAGGTGAAGAGAGAGAGAGAGAGAGGGGAAGAGAGAAAGAGAGGGGAGAGGTGAAGAGAGAGGGGAGAGGTGAAGAGAGAGAGAGAGGGGAAGAGAGAGAGAGAGGGGAGAGGTGAAGAGAGAGAGAGAGGGGAAGAGAGAGAGAGAGGGGAGAGGTGAAGAGAGAGGGGAGAGGTGAAGAGAGAGAGAGGGGAAGAGAGAGAGAGAGGGGAGAGGTGAAGAGAGAGAGAGAGAGGGGAGAGAACGAAGGGGGGGGGTGGAGAGAGAGAGAGAGGGGAGAGGTGAAGAGAGAGAGAGAGAGAGGGGAGAGGTGAAGAGAGAGAGAGAGGGGAAGAGAGAGAGAGAGAGGGGAGAGAACGAAGGGGGGGGGGTGGAGAGAGAGAGAGAGGGGAGAGGTGAAGAGAGAGAGAGAGAGGGGAGAGGTGAAGAGAGAGAGAGAGGGGAAGAGAGAGAGAGAGAGGGGAGAGGTGAAGAGAGAGAGATAGGGGGGGGTGGAGAGAGAGAGAGGCAATCTGCAATTATGCTAATATAATCTGAAAATAATCCGTTTTTTCAGCATCACTGGTTCTACTCGCGGGCGCTTCTCAGACTCCACTCCATCGCAAACTATCGGGCTCGTTTCGTCTCTCCGTGTTTCTAGTTTTGCTCTCACATCTAAGGGTTGTCAGTTGGTTTGCTTCATTTACAGTAACATTCTCACTTTCCTCAGAGACCACCTCCCGCAATGCCACCGCATTTGTGTAGAGTAGCCTAGACACTCCCACACTCCACCCTCCCTCCATTCTCTTCATCCTTACTCCCTCTCTCTCTTCTATCTCTCTCTCTCTCTCTCTTCTATCTCTCTCTCTATCTCTCTCTCTCTCTCTCTCTCTCTCAAAAGAAGCATACTCACTTACACGCACTCGCACGCAGACATGGAGGAACGCACACGCACGGATCTCGCGCTCGCTCTCTGACTGTTCCGCGCGCCTCGGTACTCCGGACCAACCGACAGAAGCGAACGCTGCGGCGCTATTCCTCGCGGACGCCTCCTCGCGGGGTGATTTTCTCACTGTCGCCCCCCCCACCCACCCCTACCCACACATCCCTCTGAACTGCTCTCCTCGATCTGCGAGTCCGCTGTATCATGAACCTGATTTCGGCTTGTTGCTAAGGACACTAAAATAGCCAGGAGTGGACTCAAGCGTTGTTTTGTTGCTAAGGTAATACATGCTTTCATTGACAAGTTGAGGGCTTTTGGCGGATTGTATGGCTGGTGCTTGTGTTCCACTGTGTGTGTGTGTGTGTTGTGTGGGCCACTGTGTGTGTGTTGTGTGCCGAGCTGATTGCGCTGGCCAACTCTTCCGTTTGCCTCCTTTCCTTTCCTCGGCTTCGGCACAGCCACTTGTTAGGATGTACGAGCTGTGGGGTTCGAGGCGTGTTAATGGGTTGTGTGGGTCCGTTTGGAAGTCAGGATCCGTGCAGCAATGCTCATCTTTATTAACGCTTCAATCAAGTCCTTACCGCGGGTCCTAATTAAACAGCGTTCTCTGAATGTCAGTTGCCCCCTGCACACACACACCCGCACACACACTTTCAAAATCTGGACGCTTAGCTAAGCACTCCAGTCCTGAAGTTGTCTGTCTGGAAGAAGCTTGTCAAGCAACACAGTAGATAATTGGATTATTTTATCTAAAGTATTGGTTGACTCGTTTGAGTTCTTCCATTTTAAAATACATTTGGATTGAGAGAGAGAGAGAGATTTTACCATGTTATCCTCCACATCATGTGTTTACAACTAAGCGTAAGTTACTAGGCTATATTTCTCGCTGTTTAGGACTCATTTATGGTCTGTAGCACGGACTGTATCGCTGTAGCATGAAACGACTGATGTTGGCTACTAGTGATAACTTGCCAGTAGTATTTGGAGACAATGTAATGAACTGTACTGAAAGTAATATGATAAATGCTCTAGTATGACTGAGTTATTGAGTGAGGCAGCTGATGGCTCATTTCCGCTTAGCCGCTCTCCCTCGCTCCCTCTCTCTCTCCCTCTCGGGCCACTCTGAAATTGTGAATGTGTCAAATTATGTAATCTCGTCTGTGACCTTATGGCTGAGCAGAGAGCGAACAAAAGCTTCGCTCAAACTGAACACATGCTTGCTGCCATTCACCCGCGATGACTGTAAACAAATGGCGATGTGAGGGAAAATCCTGTGCCTGCCTGGCACAAATAATATTCCTCAAATGAGAACGTGTTTACTACAGAACACAGAGTAGAGTTAACTCAGTCGGGTGGTTCATTTCGTCTACAAGCAACCAAGACAGCGATAGAACAACCAAATAAGGCCCTACTGCATGTAACATTAGCTGAGGCATTAAGGCTCAATGTTATTGACTGCTGTAACCAAGTCTGCTCTACATTATACTTTTGTACTGTATGAGTTTAACTCAATAGGTTTCTATTGATGTGAATAGGTTTGTATTTATGCGAATAGGTTTGTGTTGATGTGAATAGGTTTGTATTGATGTGAATAGGTTTGTATTGATGTGAGTAGGTTTGTATTCAAGTATAGGCTATAGGTTTGTATTGATGTGAGTAGGTTTGTATTCAAGTGTATAGGTTTGTATTGATGTGCCTCAAATGAACACATCGCTAAAGACTGACCGAGTGACCGTTTCTCGGTTCTCACTCAGAGAGCTTCTCCAGCTGCAGCTGCGAGCCGTTCAGATTGCTTTCGGTTTAAAGCGTCGCTGACGGAGCGAGAGCGTACGGGGGTTATCAGGTGAAGCCCCCTGCGTGTAGGGAGAAAAATGTGATTGCTTTCCTGGCGCCGGTCCAGCTTGTCGCCGGTCCTTATCGACCGGACTCCGGCTCCGGCGCGGAAAGGATGAGCCGCGAGTTCCTCTCCATACTGCTCTGCTCTGCCTTATCGGAGCCGGCGCGTTCT
>NC_137911.1:31395823-31400823 GCF_963457725.1 Sprattus sprattus | reverse complement strand
TGTGTGCCAGTAGAAGGCCATTCATACAGATGAGTTCTCGAGGAACTGGGTTCTAATCCACTGTAATCACTTATGGCTGTGTGTGTGTGTGTGTGTACACACTTATTGCTGTGTGTTTTCAAAAGAGGCTTCAAATCAGGCTTTTCCTCTTTAAATTTAGACCTCCAAATATTAATATTCCATGAATTATATTAGGATTACAATCAATATTATGAATATCTGATATTATTTGCTAATTAGATGGTAATGAATTTGATTAGTCTATGATATGACAAGCCTAACTGTACAGACTGTGTAAAGAGTGACACTAAACTTTAGGGACATGTGAGACAGAGGAGTGAGACAGAGGAGAGAGATAGAGGAGAGAGAGAGGAGAGAGAGAGAGGAGTGAGAGAGAGGAGTGAGAGAGAGGAGTGAGACAGAGGAGAGAGAGAGAGGAGAGAGAGAGAGGAGAGAGAGAGAGGAGAGAGAGAGGAGTGAGAGAGAGGAGTGAGAGAGAGAGAGAGGAGAGAGACAGAGGAGTGAGAGAGAGGAGTGAGACAGAGGAGTGAGACAGAGGAGAGAGAGAGAGGAGAGAGAGAGGAGAGAGATAGAGGAGTGAGAGAGAGGAGTGAGAGAGAGGAGTGAGAGAGAGGAGTGAGAGAGAGAGAGGAGTGAGAGAGAGGAGAGAGAGAGGGGGAGAGGAGTGAGAGAGAGGAGTGAGAGAGAGAGAGAGGAGAGAGACAGAGGAGTGAGAGAGAGGAGTGAGAGAGAGGAGTGAGACAGAGGAGAGAGAGAGAGGAGAGAGATAGAGGAGAGAGATAGAGGAGAGAGAGAGAGGAGAGAGATAGAGGAGTGAGAGAGAGGAGTGAGAGAGAGGAGTGAGAGAGAGAGGAGTGAGAGAGAGAGAGGAGTGAGAGAGAGGAGAGAGAGAGAGGAGTGAGACAGAGGAGTGAGAGAGAGGAGTGTGAGAGAGGAGAGAGACAGAGGAGTGAGAGAGAGGAGTGAGACAGAGGAGTGAGAGAGAGGAGTGAGACAGAGGATTGAGAGAGGAGTGAGAGAGAGGAGTGAGACAGAGGAGTGTGAGAGGAGTGAGAGAGAGGATTGAGAGCGGAGTGAGAGAGAGGAGTGAGAGAGAGGAGTGAGACAGAGGAGAGAGAGAGAGGAGTGAGAGAGAGGAGTGAGACAGAGGAGTGTGAGAGGAATGAGAGAGAGGAGTGAGAGAGAGGAGTGTGAGAGAGGAGAGAGACAGAGGAGTGAGAGAGAGGAGTGAGACAGAGGAGTGAGAGAGAGGAGAGAGATAGAGGAGAGAGAGAGAGGAGTGAGAGAGAGGAGTGAGACAGAGGAGAGAGAGAGAGGAGTGAGAGAGAGGAGTGAGACAGAGGAGTGTGAGAGGAGTGAGAGAGAGGAGTGAGAGAGAGGAGTGTGAGAGAGGAGAGAGACAGAGGAGTGAGATAGAGGAGTGAGATAGAGGAGTGAGACAGAGAGAGAGACAGAGGATTGAGAGAGAGGAGTGAGACAGAGAGAGAGGAGTGAGACAGAGAGAGAGACAGAGGAGTGATGCGGAGACAAACAGGCAGAGGGAGGAGATGTGATGTGATGTGATGTGATGTGATTGCTGCCACCCTGCAGAAATGAGCAACCATCTGTTTGAGTTTGACTAAAAAACAACAACGCAGTAAATATTTGGGGTAAAAAAATAAATAATGAGAGCTAATGACTTTGGAGGAGAGACAAAGTGTGATCTGATCTGGTGTGTGTGTGGTGTGTGTGTGTGTGTGGTGTGTGTGTGTGTGTGTGTGTGTGTGTGTGTGTGTGTGTGTGTGTGTGTGTGTGTGTGTGTGTGTGTGCCGGCGGGGCTGACATTGTGTTTTGTCATGCGGCTGGCTCATGAGCCTAATTTAGGTGTGTGTGTGTGTCTGTGACAGGTGTGTGGTGTGTGTGTGTGTTTGAGGATGAGTGTGTGATGCACAGAAGACAGATTATTCAGATAATTCCATTTCTCTGCCAGTTGCACAGTGTTCTCTGCCAGGTCTACAGTGAACAGGTCTACAGTGAACAGGTCTAGAGGTCTACAGTGAACAGGTCTAGAGGTCTACAGTGAACAGGTCTAGAGGTCTACAGTGAACAGGTCTAGAGGTCTACAGTGAACAGGTCTAGAGGTCTACAGTAGCCAGGTCTACAGTGAACAGGTCTAGAGGTCTACAGTGAACAGGTCTAGAGGTCTACAGTGAACAGGTCTAGAGGTCTACAGTGAACAGGTCTAGAGGTCTACAGTAGCCAGGTCTAGAGGTCTACAGTGAACAGGTCTAGAGGTCTACAGTGAACAGGTCTAGAGGTCTACAGTGAACAGGTCTAGAGGTCTACAGTGAACAGGTCTACATTGAACAGGTCTGGAGTGAACAGGTCTACAGTGAACAGGTCTACAGTGAACAGGTCTACAGTGAACAGGTCTGCAGTGAACAGGTCTACAGGTCTACAGTAGCCAGGTCTACAGTGAACAGGTCTACAGTGAACAGGTCTACAGTGAACAGGTCTACATTGAACAGGTCTAGAGGTCTACAGTGAACAGGTCTACAGTGAACAGGTCTACATTGAACAGGTCTGGAGTGAACAGGTCTACAGTAGCCAGGTCTACAGTGAACAGGTCTACAGTGAACAGGTCTACAGTGAACAGGTCTACAGTGAACAGGTCTGCAGTGAACAGGTCTACAGGTCTACAGTAGCCAGGTCTACAGTGAACAGGTCTACAGTGAACAGGTCTACAGTGAACAGGTCTACAGTGAACAGGTGAAAGTCCTCTCTATGGCAGAGGTGGTGTAGACACACACACTCTGAAATCCACCTCTGCATTTAACCCATCCAGTGAAGTGACACACACACAGTGAAGTGATGTTTCACACTAACCCGGAGCAGTGGGCTGCCATTGGCGGCGCCCGGGGAGCAGTGATCGGGGTTAGGTGCCTTGCTCAAGGGGCACCTCAGCCGTGGATGTGGGCATGGGAGAGCAGTGCTCTACCACTTCCCCGCCCACATTTTTCCTACTGGTCGGGGATCAAACCGGCCACCCTCCGGTTACCAACCCGAAACCCTAACCAGTAGGCCACGGCTGCAGGTCTACAGGTCTGCAGTGAACAGGTCTGCAGTGAACAGGTCTGCAGTGAACAGGTCTACAGTAGCCAGGTCTGCAGTGAACAGGTCTACAGGTCTACAGTGAACAGGTCTGCAGTGAACAGGTCTGCAGTGAACAGGTCTACAGGTCTACAGTGAACAGGTCTGCAGTGAACAGGTCTGCAGTGAACAGGCCTGCAGTGAACAGGTCTACAGTGAACAGGTCTGCAGTGAACAGGCCTGCAGTGAACAGGTCTACAGGCCTGCAGTGAACAGGTCTACAGGTCTGCAGTGAACAGGTCTACAGTGAACAGGTCTACAGTGAACAGGTCTGCAGTGAACAGGTCTACAATGAACAGGTCTACAGTGAACAGGTCTGCAGTGAACAGGCCTGCAGTGAACAGGTCTACAGGTCTGCAGTGAACAGGTCTACAGTGAACAGGTCTACAGTGAACAGGTCTACAGTGAACAGGTCTACAGTGAACAGGTCTGGAGTGAACAGGTCTGCAGTGAACAGGTCTACAGTGAACAGGTCTACAGTGAACAGGTCTGCAGTGAACAGGTCAAGGCACCTAAACTCGATCACTGCTCCCCGGGCGCTCAAAAGCAGCTCACTGCTCCGGGTTAGTGTGCTTCACTTCACTGTGTGTATCACTACCCCGGATGGGTAAAATGCAGAGATCAGATTCAGAGTGTGTGTGTGTGTCACTATCTCTGCCAGAACATTGTCACTTTCAGGCTGGTGTGAGGCGGCGCTCTACTCTACTTTACTCAGTGTGTGTGTGTGTGTGTGTGTGTGTGTGTGTGTGTGTGTGTGTGTGTGTGTGTGTGTGTGTGTGTGTGTGTACAGGCTGGTGTGAGGTGGTGCTCTACTCTACTCTACTGTGGAGGGAAATTCAGTGAAGGCTAGAAATGGCCACCAGTCGCCTCTAACAAGACAGCACTCATCAACTATTAATAGACAAGTCTCATCTAAGGCTGGCTGATAAAGAGGTGTGTGTGTGTGTGTGTGTGTTCTACGTGTGTCTGCGAGTATGCCTCTGTGTGTGTGTGTGTGTGTGTGTGTGTGTGTGTGTGTCTGCGAGTATGCCTCTGTGTGTGTGTGTGTGTGTGTGTGTGTGTGTGTGTGTGTGTAAGACCATAAATAGCCCGCCTCAGGCTGTGGGAAGACGTTGGTCCCCCATTAGCTGATAAAAAGGAATATCCAAGAATGGCATTCTAATGTCCCCCTGTCCTGACTCTTCCCCTTATTGCTGTTTAATAATGAAACACACTCATTTAGACACACACACACACACACACACACACACACACACACACACATACACACACACACACACACACTCAGCACTCTTTTATTCATGTCTTGGATGGAGCTCATTTAATTTCATTAGGACATAGTATTTATATCACACACACACACACACACAGACACACACACACTCACACACACACACACACACACACACACACACACACACACACACTCACACTCACTTACTGACACACACACACACACACTCACACACACACACACACACACTCTCACACACTCACACACTCACACACTCACACACACACTACTACAGAGATGGCTTGATAGATTAGACACATGATGTAGATACAGACCTTAATCAGCGCCCCCTGTGGAGTGGAGTGGAACCAACATTGTGGTTTGCATCTATCTGATGAGGTCATTTTGACTGATGAGGAAGTGACAGTAACACTGGAGGAGTGGGGCAGATAAACTAACACTGGGGTAACACTGGGGTCACACTGGGGTAACACTGGAGGAGTGGGGCAGATAAACTAACACTGGGGTCACACTGGGGTAACACTGGAGGAGTGGGGCAGATAAACTAACACTGGGGTAACACTGGGGTCACACTGGGGTAACACTGGAGGAGTGG
>NC_137911.1:31378323-31380823 GCF_963457725.1 Sprattus sprattus | reverse complement strand
GGCCTGGACCGGGCCTGATTCTCCACAAGCTGGTTTTGTGAGTGTGTATGTACAGGTCTCACTGGTGTTGTTGGACTGGTCTTTTCATGCACTGAAATCCAGAATACACTGAAATCGAGGAAAAAATGATTTCTTCACAGATAGTCACACAGAGTTCTCCAGTGTTCATGTTTGCATTCAGGACTGTCTATATTCACTCTGCTAAAGAAAAGAGCATTTAAAACTAACATATAAACAAAACTTTCATATTTGGGAACCTCCATTCCGATCCATCAGTGAGTTGCTATGGAAACACTGGGTGAGTTCTCTGAGCACCTAGGCTGTTCTGTGGTGCATCAGTCTGTGGATGGCTGCCCAGGGAGATGCCTGCGACTCTAAATAAGTTAGTGCCCCACATGGACTCCTGTGCTTACCAACTCCCAGCCCTTCCCAAAATGTAACACCTCCACACCCACCACCCCACCCTCCAGCCCCCACCCCCCCATCCCCCACCCTCCAGCCTCCGCAGCTCCAGAAGGAACATCTGTCCCCAGGCAGGGCAGGCTTGTAGGGGCAAGAATCCATTTCCTGCTGCAGCTGATCTGCCTGAATGTTCTCACATTCACGTCACCACAGATTGTCACCAGACTGGCCTAAGATCATCACTAGACTAGATCATCACCAGACTAGCCTCTGATCATTAGCAGACTAGCCTCTGATCATTAGCAGACCAGCCTCTGATCATTCATCCCCAGACTGGCCTCAGAACATCGCCAGACTAGATCATCCCCAGACTAGATCATCCCCAGACTAGATCATCCCCAGACTAGATCATCCCCAGACTAGATCATCACCAGACTAGATCATCCCCAGACTAGATCATCACCAGACTAGATCATCCCCAGACTAGATCATCACCAGACTAGATCATCCCCAGACTAGATCATCACCAGACTAGATCATCCCCAGACTAGATCATCCCTAGACTAGCCTCTGATCATCCCCAGACTAGATCATCCCCAGACTAGATCATCCCCAGACCTGCATTCGATCATTAGCGGACTAGCCTCAGAATATCGCCAGACAGTATGAACACACACACTGTATGCTATTCACTGGCCTTGTTCCCTATTAGACATTACTGCTTTGAATACGACCATGTCTGAGGTGAAAGTGACCCATTTGAAGGAATAATAGGTGGAGGAGGTGGAGGTGTTGAAAATGAAAAATGATTTTAGCTGCATGCCTTGACCCCTGGCAGGAGGAGATTAACATATTGATCAAATGTTCACTTAGAATGGCCAAGGTTAATAAAAGAGGTATTTATTAGACCCTTGGTATTTATTAGTCCAGAGTGAGTTAGATAGTCCTTGCTGTTCCAGGATAATTGCTTTTGGAAACGTAAAATGGTGACCTCTGGTCATGTCCTCCAGTCACGTCTGCTGCCTCTCTCTCTCATCGCTTCTGCACCCTGGTCCATCTGCTGCTCCCCCTCCTCTGTTATTGATTCATCAGGTCTGGCATCACCAGTGCGGGGACTCAGCCTTGAGGAGAGGGATGTCCCTTTGATCTTTCCTCTTAGTTTTTTCCCCCTTTTTTAACACTCCAGGGTACAATTTATTTAGCTGTGCATCACCTGAAAAATATAGAGATTTAAGTCTAGGTTTAAGGTTACCATACACAGCCTAAGATTTAGGCTTTAGGTTTTTTATACTGCAGCTGAGGAGTAGTCGTAGAGGAGGCGGTTTGGGGAGTAGTTGTAGAATGTGCTGAATGACAGACTGTGTATGAGCCTATGAGTGTTTTATTGGGCCATTTCATGGAGAATGGGAGGAACCACGGTGATGAGATTCCTCTGTGTGGCGTCGTACATCTCCTCTCCCGTCACAACGCAGCGCTCCTGGAGAGAGAAACTGCTCTGGAGGCAGAGGAGGAGAGCCAGGGAGAGGGCAGGAACCATCCCTCTCACACGGGAACTCCCTCTCACATGGGAACCATTCCTCTCACATAGGAACCATCCCTCTCACAAGGAACTCTCTCTCACATGGGAACCATCCCTCTCACATAGGAACCATTCCTCTCACATAGGAACCATCCCTCTCACACGGGAACCATTCCTCTCACACGGGAACCATTCCTCTCACATGGGAACCATTCCTCTCACATGGGAACCATTCCTCTCACAAGGGAACCATTCCTCTCACATAGGAACCATCCCTCTCACAAGGAACTCTCTCTCACATGGGAACCATTCCTCTCACATGGGAAATCCCTCTCATATGGGAACTTCCTCTCACATGGGAACCATTCCTCTCACAAGGGAACTCCCTCTAACCTAGGAACCATCCCTCTCACATGGGAACCATCCCTCTCACATAGGAACCATTCCTCTCACATAGGAACTCTCTCTCACATGGGAACCATTCCTCTCACATGGGAAATCCCTCTCACATGGGAACCATTCCTCTCACAAGGGAACTCCCTCTAACCTAGGAACCATCCCTCTCACATGGGAACCATC
>NC_137911.1:31358323-31360823 GCF_963457725.1 Sprattus sprattus | reverse complement strand
AATGGCAAGGCCATGCAGTAATTAGCATAGCGTCTGTGCGCTAATGCATATTCAGTGTTTGGGCATTAGCGGTAGCTCTGGCCTCAGAGTAAGGATTTGAATACTATCAGGCAGACACAGGGTAGACCCCTGCATTCCGATCATTTCAGTTTGTATTAATTATACATACTCCAGTCTCCAGTGTGTGTGTGTCTGTGTGTCTGTGTGTCTGTGTGTGTGTGTGTGTGTGTGTGTGTCTGTGTGTGTGTGTGTTCGTGTCTGTGTGTGTGTGTTCATGTCTGTGTCTGTGTCTGTGTCTGTGTCTGTGTCTGTGTGTGTGTGTGTGTGTGTGTGTGTGTGTCTGGTGTGTGTGTGTGTGTGTGTGTGTGTGTGTGTGTGTGTGTGTGTGTGTGTGTGAGTTTGATTCATGATTTATGGATGGAGGACTCAACTCCCAAACCCCTTAATTATGATATGGCTTTCTAACAGGAAGTGACCGTGAAGTCTGAGAGAACAGTGGCTGTTTGTCTCTGGATTTCAGCATTTTAAGTAATCTCACAAAACAAACGTAGACGTTTTAAAGGTGCAGTGCGTGGTTGTTAGTGGCATCTTTTAGTAGAATGGAATATAGTTTTCATTAGTGCATAATTATGTATAACTATAGCTATGTCTACTACCGCACACTTTACGAAGTACACTGCAGTACAGTGCGTAAGCACTTACATCTGTAGTGTGATCTGATTAGTCGTCTCAAATGGAACACTGAGGGAGCCTTTTACCCATACATCTGTGCGCCAGCTTCCTCAGTCCAACTGGATATTTGAAACAAAGATGGCGGACCAAACTCCGCTTGGCGGACCAAACTCCGCTGACGGCCGTGTTTTGTTTGTAAATGTATATCTTTTGGCGTTTTCTCGCTTAGATTTTTTAAACTTACAGACAAATTGACATTGTACTATCAGATAACACAGTTATTGTAACCAGCAATAATGGTTGAAGTGATTTGCGTGGCGTCAGTCAGACAACTTTCCAAACTGAAAAGCTGTCGAAAGGGCTCCTCCTCTTCAGCTACGTAGCCAAGATGGTGCACGTTATGGGCGAGTAGAGTCCATCATTTCACACGGCATTTTTAACTATTTGTAGTGCACCATTCGGCTACTTTCAGTGCCCTGAGTTCTGCTGGTTCTTTCAGTGTGAACGCCCGAAGCACAAGTCAGTGTTAGAAGTGGCAGTTGACATAGCCAATGAATTGTTGTGTTCAGGGTGCGATTTGTCCAAAAACCAGAGGGGGGGATGTTTTTTTTTTTATCATGAAAAAAAAACAAGCAATACATAGGCCTAATTCTCTTCATATACATGCATCATATATATGTCTATCATGATATGATAATCGCTGCTAGACGCTCAGTTCTTGTGCTCCCTCTCATTCACGTTGAAATACTGAAACCGAAACTGAAACTTTGAAACTGAAACGCAACTGTTTTGGACAGAACTCGCTAATTCAGTGAACAAATATTTTCATATTCATTGTACAGTAGCCTATAGGTGTATAGATACACGGAAATTAGCAAAGCCAGCGAATTCTGAGAATGCCGACAGTTCGGGTAAGGTTCGTTAGTGCCAGCGATGTAAGCAAGTGTTAGAAAACGCTGCCACAACCTGTCTGTTTTTTCATAGTTTTTTTAATAATTGAGGGTTATCCCCCCCATGTATGAAATTCATCCAGCTGAGGTGGGGATGTAAAAACCAGAGGGGGGGTAAATCCCCCCCATCCCCCCCGGCAAATCGCACCCTGGTTGTGTTCCTTCATTAAGTAAGAATATCTACTCTCTATCTTCATATCTACATAGGGAGTGGATCCTCTTCCTCAGTCAGCCATGTTTCTACAGTAGCCCAGAGTGGTCAAACCAAAGCCCCGGTTCAAGATTTCATTCGGAGTTCACAGGAGTTTGTGTCGCATTTTACGGACACCGTGAAAGGGAAAAGGGAGAGCAATTATCTGGTTGTTGTAGACATTTAAGTGATTATCTCACACAACCGGTAAATGAATTATTAATTTTTTTAATTTTTATTAATCGCACAGAAACCGGCAAACAATGAGTGCCTGAGAGGAACATGTTTGGAAATACCTGCCTTGATTTGGACCGCGGGGGTGAAACGTGAGTGTGTGAGTGTGTGAGTGTGTGTGTGTGTGTGTGTGTGTGTGTGTGTGTGTGTGTGTGTGTGTGTGTGTGTGTGTGTGTGTGTGTGAGTGAGTGAGTGAGTGAGTGAGTGAGTGAGTGAGTGAGTGAGTGAGTGAGTGAGTGAGTGAGTGAGTGAGTGAGTGAGTGAGTGAATGAGAAATACCTGCCTTGATTGCGACCGCGGGAGTGAAACGTGAGTGTGTGAGTGTGTGTGTGTGTGTGTGTGTGTGTGTGTGTGTGTGTGTGTGTGTGTGTGTGCAGGGTTTTTCCTGCATAGAGAAAATTTCGGCGCGCGCCTAAGCCGTTTTCCCGTGCGCCTATGAAAAATCCCGAGCGCC
>NC_137911.1:31320823-31333323 GCF_963457725.1 Sprattus sprattus | reverse complement strand
AGGTATACGGAGTACACCCACTTATTTTTTCAGTCAGCATTGCGTATATACCCAGTTCTCAAAACAGGGCGTTTATCATGTGCTGTATGGGCTGCTTAAAAAAATTAAGAGTATACCCACTTCTCCAGGGACCACTGCATGTGCGGATGTGCGGATGACAACATTTGCATCATCCCCACTGTGCGGATGTGTGTGTGTGTGTGTGTGTGTGTGTGTGTGTGTGTGTGTGTGTGTGTGTGTGTGAGTGTGTGTGTGTGTGAATCATCCCCACTGTGCGGAGACCGTATACCGTGTCCACAGAGGTATGCCAAACGCTTTAGAAGTCACAGCCTAGAATTGATTACTATTTGATCAATCTGTTAGTACTGATGCAACAGTGGCTGGAGCTCAACATGCAACTTAATCAACCCTATGAAGACACAGCTTCTCCTCTAAGAACCCATCTGTTCACTACACTGAGTGAAGACTGTGGTTTACTTAGGTTACAGACACTTCATGACATCAAATGAAAATGTTCGGTTGCATGATTGTGAAAATGTTTGTTGCTATCATTTCATTGGCCAGCTGAAGTACACTACTATCAACATGGTGAAGGACACAATATTATGGTGTAATATGAAAAGATGTTTTTTTTTCTGTTTTTGAGCAATATTTCTGATGTCAGTTTTTAAAACCTGTATCATAGCCACATGAAGTATTTTGAATCAAGCACATTATCAGAGATTGTTAAGTAATGCCAGGTTACTATTAATGCTCGATTCTCTGTGTGATGGTGTCTGCACATTTAGGGGAAATAACAACATCCTTCTCAGATGAGTGTATTGATCTTATTGTGTGTGTGTGTGTGTGTGTGTGTGTGTATTGACACTGTGTCTGGGTTCCCCACTCTGTGTCGTTCACATGACAGACTCAATCCCAAAGCAGCTCTTATCCGAGGAGGCCTCCTGTGTTGTCTGTGACCACGAGCATCTTTGATTTCTCCAAAGACAACCAGTTTAGCACACCAAACACACACACACACACACACACACACACCAAAGTAAGCACCTTTCATCTACATCTCTCAAGAGATCTCAGCTGCTTCCATTGAGCCCGATACACAATCTGGATTTGAACTCAGATACACGGACAAGCAGGAGTCAACCTGACTTCTTCACCACAGAGCAACATTGGAAGGTTCTTCTTCTCACACCTACCCATGTGTATTTACTCCTTTACAATATTTATTTTGCTATTTTTGACCACAGGAAGAACAGTGCTCCTGTAAAGGAAAAAGCTGATGTGTTGTCAATAAACCAATCAATCAATCCATTTATTTTGCTATAAAACTGTTGGTCAAAACAGTTATGTTTACTGTATGCACCTATACACCAGAGCAAAATTCAGGTAGGCGTATACCTACTTGACAATAAATCTGAATCCGATTCTGATTACTAAAAAGTAACACGACAGCTTAAACTGTTTTGTGTACGTCGTGTACGTTTAGAGGACATTAAAGGGAGCGCCAAGGGGAGGTGTTGGAGCAGACGGCGGTCTCATCGTAGCTTGCACTGGGTATTGAGAAGAACAATTCTAAATTGAACCTATACGGTTTTAAATTTCACCTACACGATTCATTCCACGTGGCTGAGCCAGAGAACCATTACAGGTTCTAGAAGGAGGCTGTTTAAGTTCTTGAGACGTTCTCTGCTAACGCTGATTGATGAAAGAGTTTCACAGAGAGTTCCAAGAGGAAACCTTTAATGCTTTGCCAAACAACTTTTTTTTTTTAAACCCCTAAAAGTTCTGTGAAGGGTTTGAATCACCTCCATGCCGCTTGTCCAGCCTAAGTCTGCGGGGGGACAGAGATGGGAGTGTGTGTGTTTATGGCGGACAGAGATGGTAGTGTGTGTGTGTTTATGCTGGGCTGGGCTGTCACACACTGCCAGAGAAAGACTTGCATCACTTGGTCCATACAGAGAAATATGGATCCGGAGAGTTTTGAGGGGAAAGCTGTTGAAACATACTGTACATATTGATATCGTATGAATATTATCAACTGTTAACCTCCTGACTGCTATGTTCTAGATGAGCTGTCTGGTTTTCAAACTGTATATTTTCAGTATGTCAGAGCACATATGATAGTATGGGCACTTTACTATGCATGTAACACCTGGGGCCTTTCAGGCTTTTAGTTATTTAATCAGAGAGGTGACTGTAAGGTCTCAGCACATGGTATTACGACAAAAGCACCAAATAAATATTTGGACATCAACAAACTTGTCAACTTATTGTCTGTGTGTGAGTTATTTGAATGACATAAGGGCCAGAACAGCTGTCTGTCTTATTGTGTGTGTGTGTGTGTGTGTGTGTGTTATTTGAACAGCTGTCTGTCTATCAGAAAGGACAGAAGCAGAATGTAAAGGGCCTTTCTCCAATCATCAGCTTAACTCATGATGTACTGTGAGTCAGCTGTTCAGAGGGGTATGAAATATCAGAAATATAATCTTAACCTATATAATTCATACATAATACATATAATATATTTAGTTTACATAGAAATATACCATTGATATGTTTGCCTTGAAAAAAGGTTTAAAAAGATTTCTCAAGCCACAAATCTTATCCCAATTTCACCTAATTTGCTTCAGAGGATCTTCAGATTAGCCCTCACAAAAGTCATTAGATAGACAGAAGTTATCAGATGGACAACTGGGTTGCCTAACAAAATATTGTGTAATTTGAATACTGCAAAAACACTCTATATTGATGTGTTGAAGCCGCCAAACAGGAAGAAACCTTATATCCAATCTTAGAATAGCAAAGAATCTACGCAGAACCTACGACGTAGTTTACGCAAATGGCCTAGCCGTCATATACTTGTGAGCTAGTATGTCTGCGTAGCTCTGCAATTCACCAGCAAACCGCTAAGTGGGAAAAAATAAATAAACAAACTCCGGATCAATCTCTATAGACGACCGTGTTTGTCCATATATGAAATTAGTTTGGCCTTTTTCGCTCAGATTCAGTTAAAGTTACAAAGAAATAGACAATGTGTAATCTGATAACCCCGTTATTGTAACCAAAAAATACGTCCGGGTTGATTTGCGAGGCATCTGCCAACTAACCATTAAAGTAGACAGCTAGCTAGCTAAGTAAACAGTTGTCAACAATTCACACCAGAGTAGTTCGTTTATTAACACCAATTACAGTCGTTGTGGTCTGCGTCGCAGCGACTATTACTTTTCTTGGGAGGTGCAGTCAGGCTACGGCGTAGTGCATAGACATACACATCTACATGTCTATGGCGTAATGAACACAGAGAAGCCCTCAGCAATTTAGCGAGAATGTGCTGTGAGTCCGTGAGTAGAATTGGGCAATAGACATATCATTTCTATGTTTATGGATTGGGCGCTAGCATAGACAGATAGTTACAGAAGTCACGGACATCATGAAGAACACAGCCAAAGTTGTTGGACTCCGCCCATTCAACGTTATGTTTATGAATGCACCCTCCCAGTGTGCAAATGGAGCTTCCTGATTGGCTGTTCTTGAACCTTCAACCTACGACTCAAAAAAGCAGATCAGCTGATCTGACTCTACTGGCACAACAACACAGGAGGGCAACAATCAAAAGAGTAGTAGCGTAATCTCCGATTTTACAAGACGCCTTTCTGTGAAAAAACTTTTGTATCCGTTGGTACAGTGAGCGTTTCTGAAAGACGTCGGTTACTTTTAACTTCTCTCTGGCGAACAGAAGCGAGCGGGATGTTACAGCTTGCTGGCTAGTTTGAAACCTTTATCAATAGCCAAGTCATCGGTATCAAAAGGAGAGTTAGCCTAGCTATCTAGCTACTTGGATTGTTTACCAGCTAGCATAGCTGAATGACCACTTGTTTAACTACGGTGTCTTTGCTTATTTTAAAGACACGAGAGCACAGGATGATATAACAAGCCAATGCTATATAACATTTTCTAAGCCTGCAATTTGTTATTATAACCTGTTACACTGGATATCAGGCTGTTTAGGATGCAACCTTGTTCTGTCATTTCTCCGTCATGTTAATTTAATCATCCGGTGGAAATCTGTACATTTTGTTCGTGAATGTAAATACTAGGGTTACATATTCAGTTATCAGTCGGGGTTTGTGAACAAGCAATGATTTTGAGTTGGGTTTTTGCTTTGCTGGCAGACCAACCCTCGTAGCATCGTTAGCAGCGCTAGTCAAATATCTTATGTTGGTATAATGCTTCAGAGAGTGTTTACCTTTAAGGCAGCTATCCGTTATTCCTCTGCGTCAGCCAAGTTATTTTACAAGATAGATGCGTCTGTGTGGTTTTAGAGTTTGTGCAACTTCGGCTGTTCGCTATGTTAGTGTTGTGTTTTGTTAGCTATTAACTAAGCTATCGAGAGCATATCTAAGTGCAATCAAATTCTATCCAGGTAACTAATAAACTGTTCAAGTGGGTTCTTAGAGGCATAAAGTCTGATCATATTTGAGTGTTGGTATAACGGTTTTTGAAAAATATCACATTGACATTTAGATTCAAACCGTTCGTGTCATTCATATTTTTGTAATGCATGGTGAATGGTGCTTGACGTGACGTTTTCATATTGGATTTATTCATAACACTAATAAATTGTGGGTGGAAATCGGAAAAACTAAGTTCAGAACTCACTTTGCATACGTTGTGTTTGAGTAGCCAAATGCTGAAGGGACTTAACAATCAGTAAAGTCTGTCTAAGTAACTTAGTCATAACACAGCTATTAACCAACATCACCAAAAACATATCAAGCCTTAACAGACCTGTATTCTGAGTTTAGCATCGGCTGCTTAGCATTTTATTCATACCTCCTGGTGCCAGCCTAGCCCAGATACACTGAAAGGAAGCAGCTTTGAGATACAATGAGCAGTCATGCTCCTTCACAGGAAAAAGGAGTCAACACCGCCAGTCTAGTGTGCCAGGAGAAGTATGTGTGTGACGGCTCGGAGGAGGCTGTGTTTGAGTGCCATGACTGCGCCAGTCTGCAGTGCTCCCTCTGCGAGCTGGAGGTTCACCAGCAGGAGCGACTCCGAGACCACCAGCGTGTGCCCGTAGGCCCCGGGCACGTGCCAGGCTGCGACAGCTGCAAGGGGGGCAGCAACGGCGGGAAGGGCGGTGGCTCGGGAGGGAGCGGCGGCGGCAAGCGCAACCTGTCCGTCGTCCGCTGCCAGACCTGTAAGACTAACCTCTGCCAGGAGTGCCAGAAACGCACCCACAGCGGAGGGGGTAAGAAGAAGCACCCGCTCACCCACTACCCGCCGCCCAGGAGTGCCCAGCAGCACAGCAGCGGGCAGACGAGCGTCAGCAGCGGCGGTGGCGGTGGGCAGGATCTGGCCAAGGCCCAGCAGGAAGCACTCCTGGAGAAGGTGACGAGCTTCCTGCTGGTGGACGAGAACGAGGAGGTGCAGGTAAACACACGGCTCTTGGTGTGTGTGTGTGTGTGTGTGTGTGTGTGTGTGTGTGTGTGTGCGAGGAGGTGCAGGTAAACACACAGCTCTTGGTGTTTCAGATGTCAGCGATCCAGAAGTACGTTGTATTGTAATGAAAACAATCTCTCAACAATTGAGTGGTCCACAAGATTAAACCTACAGAGACCCTCTTTGAAATGTGTTATTTGTGCTTGTAGTTTAGTCTTTAGTAACAGAGCAGATGAAAAAGGATCCACATTAGGCCGATAGTATAGTATATTTACCATAGTCTCGCTGTGTGTGCACTGCTCAGTAATCAAACTGTCCATAGGCACGTTAAGTTTGCCCTCTTTTCCACCAGATCAACATTTCTGACAAACTCAGTGTTTCCTGAGCCCCTGTGGTATCTCCCTATTTAACGTGGGAGGTCGGCTGTCAAGTTTTATTTCCCAGAAGAAGAAGAAGCTATTCTGATGTTACGAAGCCAGATTCAACCCTCGTTTTGAGTCCTAAGAAAGGCTTTGTTTGTACCTGTTTTGTTTAGGTGTTGTATGAGGCTTTGAACCAAATCTAACAGAATCACTTTAAAATGAACCATCCTTAGCCTGTTGTCTGTCAGCCTATCTAGCACAGAATCACTTACTATATAGGATATATATAATAATATAATATATACAGTATATAGATGAACTGTCCTTATCCTGTTGACTGTCGACCTGTCTAGCACAGAATCACTGTAAAGTCTTCTGCATCCCCCATTCATCTGCTGGCCTGTTGTATGATGTCTGTTTGAACTCCATCTGCTGGCCTGTTGTATGATGTCTGTTTTAACTCCATCTTGCTGCTGGCCTGTTGTATGATGTCTGTTTGAACTCCATCTTGCTGCTGGCCTGTTGTATGATGTCTGTTTGAACTCCATCTTGCTGCTGGCCTGTTGTATGATGTCTGTTTGAACTCCATCTGCTGGCCTGTTGTATGATGTCTGTTTGAACTCCATCTGCTGGCCTGTTGTATGATGTCTGTTTTAACTCCATCTTGTGTGTGTGTGTGTGTGTTTGTCTGTGTCTGTGTCTCTCTGTGTGTGTGTGTGTGTCTGTGTGTCTGTGTGTCTGTGTGTCTGTGTGTCTGTGTGTCTGTGTGTGTGTGTGTGTGTGTGTGTGTGTGTGTGTCTGTGTGTGTTGTCCAGATCCAGAGTGAGGAGGAGTTTGTGAAGAGGCTGGACTGCCACCCGGAAGAGCTTCTCAAAGTGGTGTCCATCTTCGGGAACATCGGCGAGGGCAAGTCCCACACCCTCAACCACACCTTCTTCCAGGGGAGGGAGGTATATATATTTGCACAATTTTTAAAAACTTTTAACTTATTCTTAACATTTCTTTTTAACTTATTCTCACACTTAAACTGCTGCTAGCCCTTCTACTGTACTGTAACTGTTGACTGTTAATGGTATATGTTATATGTTATATTGTTATAATATATGTTGTTCTTTAAATTGTTGTATCTTAATGTTACATTTTTATATGTTTTATTGTCATAGTGTTTATAGAGTTTAATGTTATTTTTTTGGTTTAAGTTATTTGTATGACGTCTACTGCGTAGATGAATGATGCTTGCCAAGTCATAAGAATTTTGCTGTGCTGAAGCAATTTGGTACATGCAATAATAAACACACTTTGACTTTGACTTTGAGGTGTTCAAGACGTCCCCCACCCAGGAGTCCTGCACCGTGGGCGTGTGGGTGGCCTTCGACCCGGCCCACCGCATGGTGGTGATCGACACCGAGGGTCTCCAGAGCAACAGCTCCAACCAGGGCCAGCGCACGCGGCTGCTGCTCAAGGTGCTGGCCATCTCCGACCTCATCATCTACCGCACCCACGCCGACCGTCTCCACGACGACCTCTTCCGTTTCCTGGGAGACGCCTCGGAGGCCTACCTGAAGTACTTCACCAAGGAGCTGAAGGCCACCGCCGCGCGCTTCGGGCTGGACGTCCCCCTCTCCACTCTGGGCCCCTCCGTCATCATCTTCCACGAGACCGTCCACACCTCGCTGCTCGGCTCCGGTCAGTCAGGGAGGGGCTCTCAAATAGGGCTTTCAATTAGAGATCCTTTAATGGGGGTTTCAATAAGAGATCCTTTAATGGGGCTTTCAATTAGAGATCCTTTAAATGGGGCTTTCAATTAGAGATCCTTTAAATAGGACTTTCAATTAGAGATCCTTTAATGGGGCTTTCAATTAGAGATCCTTTAAAGGGGCTTTCAAATAGGGATTTCAATTAGAGATCCTTTAATGGGGCTTTCAATTAGAGATCCTTTAATGGGGCTTTCAATTAGAGATCCTTTAAAGGGGGTTTCAAAAATGGCTTTCAATTATCCTTTAAAGGGGCTTTCAAGTAGGGGTTTCAATTAGAGATCCTTTAAAGGGGCTTTCAAATAGGGGTTTCAATTAGAGATCCTTTAAAGGGGCTTTCAATTAGGGGTTTCAATTAGAGATCCTTAATAGGGGTTTCAATTAGAGATCCTTAAGAGGGGCTTTCAAATTTGGTTTTAAATAATTCTTTTTTATTTCTTCCCTTTTTTTAACTATTTTTTTTATGTTGTTTTTGAATAAGTCATGAAGTGGTAATGGTGGTCTTGGCGGTATCTCTAGACAGGAAATGGAAAGTTATTCAATGTGATTCAGGTCAGTATGAGGACTAACCCTAGGAAAATCCTTTTGCTCCAGTAAATTTGCCCTAAATCCAATAGTAGTGATAACATCTGGGAGGTGTCTGTGAGGTGCCATATTGATTTCTCAGGAAATGTAATTAGTTAAATTATGATACCTTTCTATTTCTGGACTAGATTGTTATGTTATGGTAATGAAATCAGCACTATTGAACATCCATCTGTTCAGTGCTGTTTACATAGCATGTGTAAGTTGTGTGATACGAAAACATGCATGTATGAAACCTGATTATGTAAATATGCATTACATTTATACAGTGCTGTGTCATTCCTCTGATGTTCTCCATTGAAATTGATCTGACGGTATATGGGGAGTCCAGCACTTAGCCATCTTCTTTTGCTTTTTGTGTGTAAATATAGTCTCTGTAGGTGCTTGCTGCTAACGCTAGGGAAGGTGATTCTGGAGAAACCAGCAAGAGTAAAATAGATTTTGAAATGATATACCGAAGACACCCAAGCCCCTTCCTTCAGACTCCTCCAAAACACATGAGCATGCCTGGCCAAGTAGCAAGTTATGTTTGCTACATAGTTTCAGAAAAATGACATTCCGCCCAAGTCAAACCTGATAATTAGCTGACCAACAGAAATACAGCAACCATGGCGTCGCTTTTCAGGCCCTTCAACTCCCTCTGTTGTCGCCATCTTAGCCTTCTGGGGCCGTGCTGGCTTGAAGTGTGTGTGTGTGTGTGTGTGTGTGTGTATGTGTGTATGTGTGTCTGTGTGTGTGTGTGTGTGTGTGTGTGTGTGTGTGTGTGTGTGTGTGTGTGCGCCTGGCTTCCTGTCTCTGTGGTGGGATCCTTTACTGAGCTTTCAAGCTTCTGAACCATTTCTCCTCACTGCTCACAGACGTCTGTTGTTTACTCAGTTCTGTTGTTTACTCAGTTCTGTTGTTTACTCAGTTCTGTTGTTTACTCTTCTTTATCTCGGGCTTGCTTTAATTCTTTCTGTTAAGCCTCCTTGTCTTCTGTGTACTTGTCTTTGTCATTGTTGATGTCCATTGCTGCTGGTTGTTTATCCGCCATTGCTCCTCCTGGCTGTGATTGGTTGATTTGATTCGGTAGTGACGGCATTAAGGGCACTGGGTGGGGTCAGAGGAGCACTGGGTGGGGCCTGAGGAGCACTGGGTGGGGCCAGAGGAGCACTGGGTGGGGCCTGAGGAGCACTGGGAGGGGCCAGAGGAGCACTGGGAGGGGCCAGAGGAGCACTGGGTGGGGCCAGAGGAGCACTGGGTGGGGCCAGAGGAGCACTGGGTGGGGCCAGAGGAGCACTGGGTGGGGCCTGAGGAGCACTGGGTGGGGCCAGAGGAGCACTGGGTGGGGCCTGAGGAGCACTGGGTGGGGCCTGAGGAGGCTGATCTTTCTCATGTACTACTTTTAGGAAGTAGTGATAGTTTGAGCAAATATGACAAAAAGTTATTTGTATAAAAATGCAACTTTAAGGAAAAGCTGTTTGGTCCTCACACTGGCTCAGAGAAACACTCTTCAGCAGTGTGTGTGTGTGTGTGTGTAAAGGCTGTGGTTTGTCCTATGCAGAGCAGTGGTATAACACACACACACACACACACACCTCTGTCTCCAGAGCGGTCGTCTGAGCCTGTGGAGCGTCTGCTCCAGGAGCGTTTCCATAAGCTGGGTCGCTTCCCAGAGGCCTTCAGCTGCGTGCGCTACTGCGGCACACACACCAGCGCCCCGCCCACGGACTTCAGGAGCCTCCGGAACCTTCTAGAAGGCCAGCTGGAGAGCCACACCACACGCTCCCCGCGCTCTCCCCTCGTCATATACAGAGCCCTGCAGGTAACCACATACACACACACACACACACACACACACACACACACACCACACACACACCACACACACACCACACACACACACACACACACACACACACACACACACACACACACCACACGCTCCCCACGCTCTCCTCTCGTCATATACAGAGCCCTGAACGCCCACAACTTCAATGTTATCACGTCAAAACTAATTTTCACACACACACACACACACACAGACACAGAGCGCTGTTGTGCCTCTGCAAAAATATTGGAGTGTTAATGTGTGTGTGTGTGTGTGTGTCTTTGTGTGTGTCTTTGTGTGTGTGTGTGTGTGTGTGTGTGTGTGTGTGTGTGTGTGTGTCTCTGTGTGTGTGTGTGTCTCTGTGTGTGTGTGTGTCTCTGTGTGTGTGTGTATTTGTGTGTGTGTGTGTGTCTCTGTGTGTGTGTGTATCTGTGTGTGGTGTGTGTGTGTCTCTGTGTCTGTGTGTGTGTGTGTGTGTGTGTGTGTGTGTGTGTGTGTGTGTGTGTGTTGTTCTCTGGTCCTAGGCTCTGAGCGAGCGCTTCAGTGGTGAGATCTCAGACGAGCTCATCTCTCACAGCTGCTTCTTCCCAGATGAGTACTTCACCTGCTCCAGCCTCTGCCTCAGCTGTGGGTCAGTGCTGCTCCAATGTCCTCTCCTCTCCTCTCCTCTCTCCTCTCCTCTCCTCTCATGTCCTCTCCTCTCCTCTCCTCTCTGCCTCAGCTGTGGGTGAGTGCTGCTCCAATGTCCTCTCCTCTCCTCTCTCCTCTCCTCTCCTCTCATGTCCTCTCCTCTCCTCTCCTCTCCTCTCCTTTCTTCTCTCTCCTCTCCTCCACTCTCCTCTCTCCTCCACTCTCCTCTCTCCTCTCCTCTCCTCTCTGCCTCAGCTGTGGGTGAGTGCTGCTCCAATGTCCTCTCCTCTCCTCTCATGTCCTCTCCTCTCCTCTCCTCTCCTCTCTGCCTCAGCTGTGGATGAGTGCTGCTCCAATGTCCCCTCCTCTTCTCTCCTCTCTCCTCTTCTCATGTCCCCTCATCTCCTCTCCTCTCTGCCTCAGCTGTGGGTGAGTGCTGCTCCAATGTCCTCTCCTCTTCTCTCCTCTCCTCTCTCCTCTCCTCTCCTCTCTCCTCTCCTCTCCTCTCTGCCTCAGCTGTGGGTGAGTGCTGCTCCAATGTCCTCTCCTCTTCTCTCCTCTCCTCTCTCCTCTCCTCTCCTCTCCTCTCTCCTCTCCTCTCCTCTCTGCCTCAGCTGTGGGTGAGTGCTGCTCCAATGTCCTCTCCTCTTCTCTCCTCTCCTCTCTCCTCTCCTCTCCTCTCTCCTCTCCTCTCCTCTCTGCCTCAGCTGTGGGTGAGTGCTGCTCCAATGTCCTCTCCTCTTCTCTCCTCTCCTCTCTCCTCTCCTCTCCTCTCTCCTCTCCTCTCCTCTCTGCCTCAGCTGTGGGTGAGTGCTGCTCCAATGTCCTCTCCTCATCTCTCCTCTCTCCTCTCATGTCCTCTTCTCTCCTCTCTCCTCTCCTCTCCTCTCTGCCTGAGCTGTGGGTGAGTGCTGCTCCTATCTCAACGCCACTCTTCTCTCATCTCTCCTCATCTCTCCTCTTCTCTCATCTCCTCTCTCCTCTCCTCTCCTCTCTGCCTGAGCTGTGGGTGAGTGCTGCTCCTATCTCAACGCCACTCTTCTCTCATCTCTCCTCATCTCTCCTCTTCTCTCATCTCTCCTCCTCTCTCCTCTCCTCTCATCTCCTCTCCTCTCCTCTCTGCCTCATCTGTGGGTCAGTGCTGCTCCTATCTCAACTCCACTATCCTCTAATGTCCCCTCCTCCTCCTCTCCTCATCTCTCCTCTTCTCTCATCTCTCCTCTTCTCTCATCTCTCCTCCTCTCTCCTCTCCTCTCCTCTCCTCTCCTTTCTCCTCCTCTCTGCCTCAGCTGTGGGTGAGTGCTGCTCCTATCTCGACGCCACTCTTCTCTCCTTTCCTCTCCTCTCCTCTCTCCTCTCCTCTCCTCATCTCTCCTCTTCTCTCATCTCTCCTCATCTCTCCTCTTCTCTCCTCTCATTTCCCCTCCTCGTCTCTCCTCTCTCCTATTCTCTCTACACTCCTCTCATCTCTCCTCTCCTCTCTTCTCCTCTCATTTCCCCTCCTCTCTCCTATTCTCTCTACACTCCTCTCATCGCTCCTGTCCTCTCTCCTCTCCTCTCTCCTTCTGTCCCTGCTCTCTTCTCCTCTTCTCTGTTATCTTCTCTCCTTTCTCCTCCTCTCGTGCCCTCTCTCCTCCTTTCTCTTCAGGTGTCTTCCTGGTTGCCCTGGCGATCTTTCTTTGACTTCAGTGGAATTCTGTTCAGTGCCTTCCTCCCCCCACTCTTCCTCTCTGCCTCTTGTCAACCAGACTCTCCTTACCAATCTGTGTGTTTCATCCACATACTGCCAACCCAGGTGTGTGTGTGTGTAATCCAGACACTCCTAACCTGTGTGTGTGTGTGTGTGTGTGTGTGTGTGTGTGTGTGTGCGTGTGCGTGTGTGTTTCAGCTCGAGCTGTAAGAACAGCACCAACCACC
>NC_137911.1:31300823-31313323 GCF_963457725.1 Sprattus sprattus | reverse complement strand
GGAAGTGTACCATCTTTTCACCCAGAGATCTGTGGTACAGGAGGTAGAGAAGTCGTTCAGTAATCAGAAGGTTGCTAGTTCGATTCCCTGTCGCAGCGTCCTTGAGCAAGACACTGAACCCAAGGGCGTAACAATGGTGTTGACATTGGTGGGGACATAATGAGCACGTAGGTTGATGGCGTTTAGATGGGGGGTCTGGGGGTCCTCCCCCAGAAAATTTTGCATTTTTTAGATGCAATTTCCAGCATTTTAACCAATTCTGGGGTGGATAGTAATAAGGTTTAAACGAGTGCAATCAGTTCGTTGTGCATTTCTACATCAATCCGTGGAAGCCACGACATTTACAGCCACTTAGACAGCATAAATTAAACAAAACTTAGATGTCATTTTAGCAGCTCGGACGGTCGCCTCCACAGTGTGTGAAGCGACATTTCACTGAAGGGGGACGTGACCGAACAGGTTTTTAAAAGACTGTTCTGTGATAAACTTACTGTTGATTTGGTGAAATAGCCTCTTATGTCCGTCAGTTTCCTTTTCCTGCCCGAAGCAGACATTATCCTGCCCGAAGCAGACATTATCCTGCTGTCACCGTGCTTTACTACCAACCTAGCAACGATAACTAACGCTAACTAGTGCAGGAAGATGAGCCAATCACAGATAGCAAGGCTGTCCCCACCAATGACAAGCCGTCTTTGATAGAAGGTACACTACGCATACACACATGAGGGTAAAATGAACCATTTATTTCCCGAATGCCGTGCAATTACCCATTCAAAATTGGTATGGACATTTTAAACGTATCCAAATATTGGTATGGACACGTCCATAGCGTCCATACGAATTGTTACGCCCATGACTGAACCCCTAATTGCTCCTGATGTGCAGTGTGCCATCAGTTTAAAATGTAAAAAAAAATTGTATACATCCTTGTAAGTCACTTTGGATAAAAGCGTCTACTAAGTGACGAAAAGTAATGTAATGTAAAAGCCATCTAATAGGATTCGTTCCTGTGAACTAGCACCTCGCTTGAACGGGTGTTCTAACCAGATGTGTCAGTAGGCAGAGAGATCGCTCTGAGGGCTAGAGCTTAGTGCACACGTTCCATATTAACCTTTCATAGGGTTAATTAAACTGGCGTCCTGACTCTTGGAATGTTAAACATTTATATATCTATACATGTGGACAGGGAGCATTCTGGCTGTTTTTGATCTGTTAAATGGTAATGTTGCCATTCGGTTATTTCTAGGTCTAGGTAGAGGTCACCATTCTAAATTGTATAGATCTGTGTAATGGTTCCATCCTAATGTGTGTAGATCTGTGTAATGGTTCTATCCTGTCTCGTATATATCTGTGTAATGGTTCTATCCTGTCTCGTATATATCTGTGTAATGGTTCCATCCTGGTTTGTGTAGATCTGTGTAATGGTTCCATCCTTACTCGTGTAGATCTGTGTAATGGTTCCATCCTGGTTTGTGTAGATCTGTGTAATGGTTCCATCCTTACTCGTGTAGATCTGAATAATGGTTCCATCCTTACTCGTGTAGATCTGTGTAATGGTTCCATCCTGACTCGTGTAGATCTGTGTAATGGTTCCATCCTGACTCATGTAGATCTGTGTAATGGTCTGGTGTAATGGTCTGGTAATCTCGTAGGACCATGGGGCGACAGTGGTACCTTGAGCAAGACGCTGAACCCCTAATTGCTCCTGATGTGCAGTGTGCTATCAGTGTAAATGTAAAAAAATGTGTGTACATCCTTGTAAGTCGCTTTGGATAAAAGTGTCTGCTAAATGAATAAATGTAAATGTAAATGTCTCAACTGCCTCCCCCCCCCCCCCCTGTCCCCCTCTCCCCAGGCCTGGATCTAGATCGGTTCAATCGGTTCAATCTTTACTCGTGTAGATCTGTCTAATGGTTCCATCCTGACTCGTGTAGATCTGTGTTATGGTTCCATCCTGATAGTCAGTAGTGTATGTGTGTTAACGAATTATGTAACGTTAGTGTAGTCAGAAACTATAATCTGTGTAATGGTCTGGTAATGTCGTCTCCTCTGCCCCCCCCCTCTCCCCTCTCCCCAGGCCTGGTGAAGGATGCGGCGCGCCCGGCCTACTGGGTGCCCGACCAGGACATCCACTCGTGCCACGGCGGCTGCCTGCGCCTCTTCAGCGCCAAGCTGTCCAAGCACCACTGCCGCGCCTGTGGCCAGGGTGTGTGTGACGAGTGCTCGCCCACGCGTCGCCCCGTGCCCTCGCGCGGCTGGGACCACCCCGTCCGGGTGTGCACCCCCTGCAACCAGAGGCCTGGCGACCTCTGACCCCCCTCCTCTAGGGTTTGACCTTTAGCAGGGCTGGACTTACGCTAGAACTACTTAGTCTGTAGTTAATTCCCCCCCCCCCCCCCCCCTCACAGAATCCCTCTGCCTCTCCCTTAACACATACGTGTGTGTGTGTGTGTGTGTGTGTGTGCGCGTACGTGCGCGCGTGCTTGCGTGCACGTTTGTGTGTGTGTGTGTGTGTGTGTGTGTGTGTGTGTGTGTGTGTGTGTGTGTGTGTGTGTGTGTGTGTGTGTGTGTGTGTGTGTGTTAGATGGTATGCATGTGTGTGTATCACAAGAGACAAAATAAACAGAAACTGCCCCCAACTGCAAAAGTCTTGCACCCATACCTTTAGAGTTCAGTTGAAGCGGAGTGTGATGCTGAGAAGAGTAAGATGGTGTGCTGTAGGTGTTCAGCAGCCAATCAGAAGAGTGCTAGGACTGGCCAGGAGTTTGGCCCCGCCCCCATCCCGGCCCCACCCCCACCCCCTTAACCTTTCCTCCAGTAAATGATTGCATTATTTTTAGAACTGTGTGTTATCTCTGGTTTTATCGTAGAAAGCTACACACCACACCGCTGAGTGGTCTGATGTGGGACGTGAAGCCACTAATCAAGCAGGGGGAATCAGGGATCATTGTTTGTTTGTTTGTTTTTGTTTGTTTGTTTGTTTGTTTGTTTGTTTACTACTCCTCGTGTCATGTGTTCTCATCATCAGGTGTTATTTGATCAAACAGAAAGGTGATGTGTAAGCATAGCATGAGAGAGAGACAGAGTGAGAGAGAGAAAGAGGGAGAAAGCGAGAGAGAGAGAGAGAGAACGAGGGAGAGAGAGAGAGAGCGAGAGAGAGGGGGGAATGGCTGTTTTGTCACAACAGAGCCCAACAGCTGTTCCATGCTGGCCACAGGAGCTGGCAGCTAGCTCAGTAACCTAGATATTCATTGTACTGGATTATGTGTGGTCATCATTTAAATATAGTAATCTCTGATTGTGTTTTAAGCAGTAACATGCTGATGTATGTGTTTTTTTTCATTATTTTTGGCTTTGTTTAAGTTCACATCTTGTCACAGAAAAGGGAAAAAAGCCCCACCCACTTAAGACGCGATTGGTCAGCCCCACCTACCTGAGACCTGATTGGTCAGCGGTAAATTGTTGCGTTGAGCTCTAAGAGTGAGCTATTGTTAGCTAGCTTGTGTGTGGGCTGATCAACATGCTGTATCTTTTGACATGGGGATATCGTATGTTTGTTGGTGTTGTTTTTTTGTGAAAGTAGCCACTTGAGTTGCCTGAAGCGGTGTCCACCCTTCCTCTTCAACAGCGCTTGGGCTTTCACAGCACACCTAGATCACGAGGAAGAGGCTTTCATTAAGCACTGGCCTGCAACATTTACATTCAGGCTCCATTTTAGACTGCACCCCTTTAGTGAAAACTAAAAGAACAACTAGTCACTATTCATTCGAGTCAAGGTCAAGCTATTCACCAATTAAATTCCTCACCTTCACTCAGATTGGGGAAAGATTAAGCTAGCTGTTGTTGTTTTTTTTTTTCATTGATTTATTGATCTCTGTTCTGAACTTTTGCAATCCTGCATAGTGGAGAAAGACCACAGACACCTATGAGGGCGGGATGGGTCGACCCTAAGGTTCACTACTCTGTTCCCCTGTCACAGTGTTGCGCCAGTCAAATGACATTTATTTTTGTATCAGTGAGCTTTTAAAGGATGGAATCTATTCACAGCATGGGTACACAACCCTGAGATTGTCAGTAGAGTTATGTGTAGGAAGACTGAAATGATTTGAGAAAGGCCAGATAGTCAGTAGTGTATGTGTGTTAACGAATTATGTAACGTTAGTGTAGTCAGAAACTACAATCTCGAAAGGCACTCCCCATCACACACACACACACACACACACAGTACATGCACACACATACACAGTGCACACACACACACACACACACACACAACGTACACACACAGTACATACACACACATATATTCAAACACTACAAATCTGTTGCCTTTACCCAGTGTGTGAGAGCAGCTGTTTGCCTTGAATGTACAGTATGTCTTCCCCTGTGTTCAGTGTGATGTGTTTCCTGTATTTCACACCAGCCGCTCGGTTCTCTCTATACCTCAGCCTGTGCTGCTGGTCTGCTGCTTTACCCCACACACAGCAGATGAACCAGCTCCACAACAGGACTAGAACCAGGCTAGAACAGGACTAGAACAAGTATAGAACCGGACTACAAGAGGGCCAGAGCAGGACTAGAACCGGACTAGAAGAGGGCCAGAACAGGACTAGAACCGGACTACAAGAGGGCCAGGGCAGGACTAGAACAGGATTAGAACCAGACTACAAGAGGGCCAGGGCAGGATTAGAACCAGACTACAAGAGGGCCAGGGCAGGACTAGAACAGGACTAGAACCGGACTACAAGAGGGCCAGAAGAGGGCCAGAGCAGGACTAGAACAGGACTAGAACCGGACTACAAGAGGGCCAGAAGAGGGCCAGAGCAGGACTAGAACAGGACTACAAGTAGGCCAGAGCAGGACTAGAACAGGGCCAGATTAGTTCCAGGGTTTTAATCCCCTGTATCGGTTGCACTAGGATGCATGGAAATAAGCATATGTTGGGGGAAGACATGTTTGTCTGATGTACTGTAATTCTCTCACTTGTCTGCCATGTTGATTTGACATTTGCACTGATTCTTCAACAACTTGTTTATGAGTGTTTGTGGTACTTCTCTATCAAAAGAATGAAACAGACAAATGATTTGATGGAGAAGCTGGCGATGGTTTTAGTGCCATAAAAAAAAAATATTTTCAAACTATTGTTGTGTTATGCTGCATATCTTTACTCTGGGTGACCTGAGTCGGTCTTGCGTCACGTTTGTACCGATTTCACCAAGGACGGTGCCGTGGAGGGTTTTCCTCGGAGCTTCACGATCAGTTTCTGTCTCAGACTCAGACTCCACTCGGAGCGGGACCGGAGCCGTTCCCAAGGCAACTGCTCTCGGGGTGAGAACACGGTTCCGTGCCACAGCTACAGTTACTATGCACTGACCCAAGAGCAACAGCCGGGTGTCTTTTGAATTCAAATGTGTGTTATCTGTGTCATTATATGCAGATTAAAGGGAAAGAAAGGAGAAATGTGTGTGTGATGTTTTTTTTAATATATATATATATATCCAAAACTGAAGGGGGCCATCTATAATCATGATGTAACAGAAATTCGTAAAATAACTCCCAACAGATATCTTCTCTCACTGTTGAACTGAAAGCCCTAGTGCCAAGGAGGCAATCAGTCATCGGTACGTCATGGAACAATAAAGTGGCTTTGATACTAGTGACTTTTAAGACATCATTTATCATACATAACCAGGTTGAGTCAACAGATTTAATGACAGATGAGATGAGAGTATGGAGATGCCTAAATTGCGACAAATCTTCCAAATCTTGAGTCCCATTGAAATCGACTATCCGAAATAGGTACTCGAAACTTCCTGCAAATGAAGAAATTGTTGTCAGGTGGTGGCCTGCCGGCATTGTGCTGAATACTGTACAAGGAGAAAACCCTTTAAAAATGCTTTTGACAGTTTACCTCTTAAGCCACGCCTGCCTTGCCAACGCTGACCTCTCATTGGCCAGAGATTTCAACCCGTTCCCTGATTGGCTGTTGCCTCGTAGGTTTCCCCCAGAACTGTTAGACGCTGATCTTGCGTTACATTGTAGCAAAATGGCGGCTGTCATTCAGAATCCACTAAAAGCGTAAGTAATTTGTCAAATTACTAATTTTTCATGATCCATGTTTAATGCATTGTCAGGCGAAGTCATCCGTCGAGGTACAGGCACAATGCACTGAAAATGACGCATCTAGCTGTTGTTGCTATCTGAGAATTTGCCTGGTTGCATGATCATCCCCACTCTCCAAAATGTAGCCTGCTTATCGCTACTTATGAGTCGATATCTAACCACCTAACATCCAAATAATCCGTATGACTTCAGGGAGGATCGTACAGCATATGATATAGGGATTACAATGTTATAAGAAGTGCCATCATTCTAGCTAGTTAGCACAGTTGCCGATCCGAGCTGACGTTCGTTAATTTGAAATTTATGACTTCGTGAAAGTGTTTCATGCCGTCGATGTGCTGTCTACGTCCACTTCGAAGTTGGTGGAATGGTTTCATGTTTGTTTGTCCTAAAAGATATTTGCTTGTAATTTATACACGCTGTCTGTCCGTAAATATCAAGTAGCCTGTGTTAGAAAACGACAGACCCTTGCTCCCGACCCGGGATATTTTAATCAGGCACAATGCGAGCAATGTATTAGCTAATTACTTTGCAGCGCACAATGGCGTAGATGTTTTAAACAAGACGTGGAATACGAATTATCACGTCAAGAATCTGTATAAAGTTTGCATAGATTGTCTACTTAACTTTGCGACACGAAAGTATAGATGTGGTCATGTTTGCCCTGGTCTTCGCCTTGGGATCGGGTAGCCTACATTTCTGTCCCGGAGCAAACAAAAATGACAGCTATGTAGCGCTGGCTATTCCCGATGATGTGCAAAAGGCGAGAAACTTGTGAACTGAGTAAGGTGATGGGATTGTACAAATCATCGTAAGTGCCACTCAACCTGTGCCGTATGGCTGTGGTCATTTGGGAGTTGTCGGCTTGCCACGCTTATCTGCCACTTGTGAAAGAATGCTGTTTTGAGTGTTGTAACTATAGGTATGTGGGCCATATGATAGCGCGATACTTGGATAAGAGCTTTTTGTTTGTCGTTTGATATTGATAATTTGCCATGACACGGTCCAAACCTGCGTGGTATACGATAATAGGCTACTTGTCATGTGTTCACAACACCAGAAATGCATTCCTGTTTCACATAACTTACCCATTCTTTTTCCTTGAAGGAGGCGAATGGTTTGCTTTGACTGAACATTGCATTGTGGTGATTCCACCTAAATTCCATGTTTCTCAAACATCACCAACTTCACACTGTTTGCCTGACATTCTTTGGCGAATTCTTTGCTTTGATCACCTTCTGGCATGACTCAAGCACAGGCTTCAGGGTCCTTACCAAGATGGCCGATAAGGAAGACTATCACTGGAGAGAGTTTGACATTTGTTTTAAAAAGTGCCTTATTTATATTGCGTGTGTGTGCGTGTGCGTGTGTGTGTGTGTGCGCATGTGCTTGTGTGTGTGTGCGTGTATGTGTGTGTGTGCGCATGTGCTTGTGTGTAGGCTGGGAGATGTGCAGTAAGCATGCATCTCATCCTTGCTCAGGTCATCCTAGCTGTCATCAGTACCTGCAGCATACCCGCCGCGGCGTCCATGTGTGGAGGCTGTGAGGTGTGTGTGTGTGTGTGTGTGTGTGTGTGTGTGTGTGTGTGTGTGTGTGTGTGTGGAGGCTGTGAGAAGCAGGGCTAGCAGAGGCTTGTGCACCTCACAGGGGGTTGTCTGGGCTGTTTAGAAGCAGGCATGATGCACCCAGTCAACCCGCATAGCTGTACCTTTAAGTAAAGCGGCCCACGCAGTCAACTCCCATAGCCGTGTCTGCAAGCAAGTGGGTTCACACAGACAAGTATGTCATAGTTGTACCTGAAAGCTGTGGTACAATTCTGTTGTTACTGAAAGCAGGCAGTGTACACACAGACTACTAGCATAGCTGTGCCTTTAAGCAGGCAGTGTACACACAGACTACTAGCATAGCTGTGCCTTTAAGCAGGCAGTGTACACACAGACTACTAGCATAGCTGTGCCTTTAAGCAGGCAGTGTACACACAGACTACTAGCATAGCTGTGCCTTTAAGCTGGCAGTGTACACACAATTACTAGCATAGCTGTGCCTTTAAGCAGGCAGTGTACACACAGTCGACTAGCATAGCCGTGCCTTTAAGCAGGCAGTGTACATGCAGACTACTAGCATAGCTGTGCCTTTAAGCTAGCAGTGTACACACAGTCGACTAGCATAGCTGTGCCTTTAAGCTGGCAGTGTACACACAGACTACTAGCATAGCTGTGCCTTTAAGCAGGCAGTGTACACACAGTCGACTAGCATAGCCGTGCCTTTAAGCAGGCAGTGTACACACAGTCGACTAGCATAGCCGTGCCTTTAAGCATTTATAGTGTTGTCTGGTCTGTGCAAAGACACGGCCTATACCCTGCATCATGTAGACAAGCACAGCGTCAGGGGGTGAGGTAGTCAAGGTGTCAGGGGGTAAGGTAGTCAAGGTGTCAGGGGGTAAGGTAGTCAAGGTGTCAGGGGGAGAGATAGTCAAGGCCGTACCTCTATGTCTGCATGGCTATGACTGGTCTATGCACAGGCAGCTAGCATACCTGCTCCTTTAAGCAATGCACGGTTCTGTTTAGTCTATGCACAGGCAACTAGGCTAGCAGCTCCTTTAAGCAATAACAGCTCTGTTTAGTCTATGCACAGGCAACTAGGCTAGCAGCTCCTTTAAGCAATAACAGCTCTGTTTAGTCTAGATGCACAGGCAACTAGGCTAGCATACCTGCTCCTTTAAGCACTGCACGGTTCTGTTTAGTCTATGGACAGGCAACTAGGCTAGCAGCTCCTTTAAGCACTGCACGGTTCTGTTCAGTCTATGGACAGGCAGCTAGGCTAGCAGCTCCTTTAAGCAATGCACGGCTCTGTTTAGTCTATGCACAGGCAGCTAGCATACCTGCTCCTTTAAGCAATAACAGCTCTGTTTAGTCTATGCACAGGCAGCTAGGCTAGCAGCTCCTTTAAGCAAAACACGGCTCTGTTTAGTCTATGCACAGGCAACTAGGCTAGCAGCTCCTTTAAGCAATAACAGCTCTGTTTAGTCTAGATGCACAGGCAACTAGGCTAGCATACCTGTTCCTTTAAGCACTGCACGGTTCTGTTTAGTCTAGATGCACAGGCAACTAGGCTAGCAGCTCCTTTAAGCAATAACAGCTCTGTTTAGTCTATGCACAGGCAGCTAGGCTAGCAGCTCCTTTAAGCAAAACACGGCTCTGTTTAGTCTATGCACAGGCAACTAGGCTAGCAGCTCCTTTAAGCAATAACAGCTCTGTTTAGTCTAGATGCACAGGCAACTAGGCTAGCATACCTGTTCCTTTAAGCACTGCACGGTTCTGTTAAGTCTAGATGCACAGGCAGCTAGGCTAGCAGCTCCTTTAAGCAACACACGGCTCTGTCTGTAGTAGACTGTCCCTTTAAGCGGGCAGGCAGGCAGGCAGGCAGGCGGGCTCCACGCAGCAGATTAGCCAAGCCCAGGATCCAGGGCCCATCTGTTAGAGGGAGCTCTGGCTGGGCGGAAGGACGGTACACAGACTCCCATCTGCTCCCAGCAGCACGGGCTTGGGACGTGAGGACGGGAACGTGGGGCTTGGGACGGGGACGGGAACGTGGGGCTTGGGATGAGGACGGGAACGTGGGGCTTGGGATGAGGATGTGGGGACTGGGGACATGAGGATGTGGGGACAGAGACAGGGATGTAGGGACAGGAACGTGGGGACGAGGACGGGGATGTGGGGACGAGGACGGGGATGTGGGGCTGGGAATGAGGCTGAGCCTCTGGTATTTAGCAGGCCTGTGTTACAGCCCATGCTTCAGCTCAGAGAGGGGGAGACGTGGATAAAGAGGAAGAAAAAATGCATTTAAAACCAGCTGGTGTTGTGAAGACTCCCTCTCTCTCTCTCTCTCTCTCTCTCTCTCTCTCTCTCTCTCTCTCTCTCACTCTGTCATTCTCTCTCTCACTCTGTCTTTCTCTCTCGCTCTCTCTCTTCTCTCTCTCTCTTTCTCTCTCTCATCTCTCTCGCTCTCTTTCTCTCTCTCATCTCTCTCTGTCTTTCTCTCTCTCTCTCTCTCTCTCTCTCTCTCTCTCTCTCACTCTCTCACTCTGTCATTCTCTCTCACTGTCTTTCTCTCTCTCTCTCTTTTCTCTCTCTCTCTCTCTCTCTCTCTCTGTCTCTCTCTCTCTCTCGCTCGCTCGTGAGGATTCCCCTCTGAGGGCCAGGTTGAGTTGGACGGGTGTCCAGTGGAGTGCCGGTCGGAAAATCCTGGCTCTGGAGGCATGCTGAGTGTGAGGCTGTTGATGGTGTGTGCATTCCATACAGCGTGTGTGTGTGTGTGTGTGTGTGTGTGTGTGTGTGTGTGAGTGTGAGTGTGTGTTGTGTGTGAGACTTGTGACTTCTGGGCTGATTGGGGTGATTGGACATGATCCACTTCCTATGGTGGGGGGGGGGGGGGCTGAAGGAGTGAGTGAGAGAGAGAGAGAGAGTGAGTGAGACAGACAGAGAGAGAGAAAGAGAGAGAGAGAAAGACAGAGAGAGATGAGAGAGAAAGAGAGCGAGAGAGCGAGAGAGAGAGAGAGAGAGAGAGAAACAGTAATCAAGTGAGTGAGAGGGTGAGTCAGTGAGAGAGAGAGAGAGAGAGAGAGAAACAGTAATCGAGTGAGTGAGAGGGTGAGTCAGTGAGAGAGAGAGAGAGAGAGAGAAACAGTGATCGAGTGAGTGAGAGGGTGAGACAGAGAGAAAGAGGTGAGACAGTAATCGAGTGAGTGAGAGGGTGAGTCAGTGAGAGAGAGAGAGAGAGAGACAGTAATTGAGTGAGTGAGAGAGACAGCAGGTTCAGTGATAGGGAAACTGTGGGTAAGTTGGAGAGAGAGAGAGAGAGAGAGAGAGAGTGTGTGAGTGAGACGGTGGGAGAGATAGTGATCAAGGAAGTGTGTGGGGTTAGTTGGTTAGCGAGTTGGTGTGTCTGTGTGTTTGTGTTGTGTGTGTGTGTGTGTGTGTGTGAGAGAGAGAGTAAGTGTGTGTGTGTGTGTGTAAAAAAGGGGGCTGGTTTCCGTCAGTATTGGCATGCCTTTGATGCTCTCTCCACCCAACACACACGTGGAGATGTTCCTCATCCTTCTGGCAATGGATACACAGGCCCACCACCTCCCCTACCTCCCCACTTCCGTCCCCCAGACAACCATCCCTCCTCCTGTCCTAAACCATAGTGCTGAACCCCTCACTCCTCCTGACTCCTCCTGACTCCTCCTCACTCCTCCTCTTGACTCCTCCTCTTGACTCCTCCTGTCCTAAACCATAGTGCTGAACCCCTGACTCCTCCCTTTGACTCCTCCTGTCCTAAACCATAGTGCTGAACCCCTGACTCCTCCTCTTGACTCCTCTTGACTCCTCCTGTCCTAAACCATAGTGCTGAACCCCTGACTCCTCCTCTTGACTCCTCTTGACTCCTCCTGTCCTAAACCATAGTGCTGAACCCCTGACTCCTCCTCTTGACTCCTCTTGACTCCTCCTGTCCTAAACCATAGTGCTGAACCCCTGACTCTCGTGCCCTGGGGGGCCCGATGGCATGTCAGTGTTTAGCCTTGTGTCACTAATGCCATCTTAAGTGCCTGGTAATTGTGCTGGTTCACCGTGCCTGTGTCTGCTCCACCGTAGCCTGCAGCATCTCTCCTCTCCATCAGACAGGTTTTTGGCAAGCCGGAGCGCGCGCACACACACACACACACACACACACACACACACACACACACACACCACACACACACACACTACATGCACTGCTTCATTGGGCTATAATTAGCCACACGCTAACACTTTCGCCTTCATTTCACGCCTCCGACGGATCATAATTTTGTCACACACACACACACTAAACGTTAATTGGATGCTGTCCATGTGGACCAGTCTGACCCCTTTCTCACTTCCTGCACAGGGAGGGGGAGGGGTGTGGGTTTGGGAACGGAAGGTGTGTGTGTGTCGTCCTGCCTTTTGTTTCAAAGGCGCGAAAGTCACACAGTGATATCACTACAGCCACCTAGCCCAGTGTGTGTGTTTGCGTGCGTGCGTGTGTGTGGTGTGTGTGTGTGTGTGGTGTGTGTGTGTGTGTGTGTGCGCAGGCTAATTGTAGGAGACAGATCAGAGAAAAGCCATGCCTCTCTGATGGTGGTGGGGATGATGATGATGATGGCGGATGCTAAACTGCAGGTCTATTTCTACTTCTGTGTGGGTGTGCGTGCCCCCCCCCCCCCCCCCCCCCCCCCCCCCCAGTGATCCAGGGACAGGGGGGTAATTTGGGGTGAGGTCCCTCCCCACGAACAGCACTCAGGATTGGGGTCGCCTGCTCGTTCTACTGGGGCGGGAGTGCTGACGGGGCGGAGATCAAACCGCAGTAAGAAA
>NC_137911.1:31287935-31292935 GCF_963457725.1 Sprattus sprattus | reverse complement strand
CTGTGTCTTTAAGTAAGGGGTAAAGACCCTTTGAGAGTGTTAGTAAGCTACTCGCTGGAGACTGTGTCTTTAAGTACGGGGTAAAGACCCTTTGAGAGTGTTAGTAAGCTACTCGCTGGAGACTGTGTCTTTAAGTACGGGGTAAAGACCCTTTGAGAGTGTTAGTAAGCTACTCGCTGTGTCTTTAAGTAAGGGGTAAAGACCCTTTGAGAGTGTTAGTAAGCTACTCGCTGTGTCTTTAAGTAAGGGGTAAAGACCCTTTGAGAGTGTTAGTAAGCTACTCGCTGGAGACTGTGTCTTTAAGTACGGGGTAAAGACCCTTTGAGAGTGTTAGTAAGCTACTCGCTGGAGACTGTGTCTTTAAGTAAGGGGTAAAGACCCTTTGAGAGTGTTAGTAAGCTACTCGCTGGAGACTGTGTCTTTAAGTAAGGAGTAAAGACCCTTTGAGAGTGTTAGTAAGCTACTCGCTGTGTCTTTAAGTAAGGAGTAAAGACCCTTTGAGAGTGTTAGTAAGCTACTCGCTGTGTCTTTAAGTAAGGGGTACAGACCCTTTGAGAGTGTTAGTAAGCTACTCGCTGTGTCTTTAAGTAAGGGGTACAGACCCTTTGAGAGTGTTAGTAAGCTACTCGCTGGAGACTGTGTCTTTAAGGACGGAGTAAAGACCCTTTGAGAGTGTTAGTAAGCTACTCGCTGGAGACTGTGTCTTTAAGTAAGGGGTAAAGACCCTTTGAGAGTGTTAGTAAGCTACTCGCTGGAGACTGTGTCTTTAAGTAAGGAAGGAGTAAAGACCCTTTGAGAGTGTTAGTAAGCTACTCGCTGGAGACTGTGTCTTTAAGTAAGGGGTAAAGACCCTTTGAGAGTGTTAGTAAGCTACTCGCTGGAGACTGTGTCTTTAAGTAAGGAGTAAAGACCCTTTGAGAGTGTTAGTAAGCTACTCGCTGTGTCTTTAAGTAAGGAGTAAAGACCCTTTGAGAGTGTTAGTAAGCTACTCGCTGTGTCTTTAAGTAAGGGGTACAGACCCTTTGAGAGTGTTAGTAAGCTACTCGCTGTGTCTTTAAGTAAGGGGTAAAGACCCTTTGAGAGTGTTAGTAAGCTACTCGCTGGAGACTGTGTCTTTAAGGACGGAGTAAAGACCCTTTGAGAGTGTTAGTAAGCTACTCGCTGGAGACTGTGTCTTTAAGTAAGGGGTAAAGACCCTTTGAGAGTGTTAGTAAGCTACTCGCTGGAGACTGTGTCTTTAAGTAAGGAAGGAGTAAAGACCCTTTGAGAGTGTTAGTAAGCTACTCGCTGGAGACTGTGTCTTTAAGTAAGGGGTAAAGACCCTTTGAGAGTGTTAGTAAGCTACTCGCTGGAGACTGTGTCTTTAAGTAAGGGGTAAAGACCCTTTGAGAGTGTTAGTAAGCTACTCGCTGGAGACTGTGTCTTTAAGTAAGGGGTAAAGACCCTTTGAGAGTGTTAGTAAGCTACTCGCTGGAGACTGTGTCTTTAAGTAAGGGGTAAAGACCCTTTGAGAGTGTTAGTAAGCTACTCGCTGGAGACTGTGTCTTTAAGTAAGGAGTAAAGACCCTTTGAGAGTGTTAGTAAGCTACTCGCTGTGTCTTTAAGTAAGGGGTAAAGACCCTTTGAGAGTGTTAGTAAGCTACTCGCTGGAGACTGTGTCTTTAAGTAAGGGGTAAAGACCCTTTGAGAGTGTTAGTAAGCTACTCGCTGGAGACTGTGTCTTTAAGTAAGGGGTAAAGACCCTTTGAGAGTGTTAGTAAGCTACTCGCTGGAGACTGTGTCTTTAAGTAAGGAGTAAAGACCCTTTGAGAGTGTTAGTAAGCTACTCGCTGTGTCTTTAAGTAAGGGGTAAAGACCCTTTGAGAGTGTTAGTAAGCTACTCGCTGGAGACTGTGTCTTTAAGTAAGGGGTAAAGACCCTTTGAGAGTGTTAGTAAGCTACTCGCTGGAGACTGTGTCTTTAAGTAAGGAGTAAAGACCCTTTGAGAGTGTTAGTAAGCTACTCGCTGTGTCTTTAAGTAAGGAGTAAAGACCCTTTGAGAGTGTTAGTAAGCTACTGGCTGGAGACTGTGTCTTTAAGTAAGGAGTAAAGACCCTTTGAGAGTGTTAGTAAGCTACTCGCTGTGTCTTTAAGTAAGGGGTAAAGACCCTTTGAGAGTGTTAGTAAGCTACTCGCTGGAGACTGTGTCTTTAAGTACGGGGTAAAGACCCTTTGAGAGTGTTAGTAAGCTACTCGCTGTGTCTTTAAGTAAGGGGTAAAGACCCTTTGAGAGTGTTAGTAAGCTACTCGCTGTGTCTTTAAGTAAGGGGTAAAGACCCTTTGAGAGTGTTAGTAAGCTACTCGCTGGAGACTGTGTCTTTAAGTACGGGGTAAAGACCCTTTGAGAGTGTTAGTAAGCTACTCGCTGGAGACTGTGTCTTTAAGTAAGGGGTAAAGACCCTTTGAGAGTGTTAGTAAGCTACTCGCTGGAGACTGTGTCTTTAAGTAAGGAGTAAAGACCCTTTGAGAGTGTTAGTAAGCTACTCGCTGTGTCTTTAAGTAAGGAGTAAAGACCCTTTGAGAGTGTTAGTAAGCTACTCGCTGTGTCTTTAAGTAAGGGGTACAGACCCTTTGAGAGTGTTAGTAAGCTACTCGCTGTGTCTTTAAGTAAGGGGTACAGACCCTTTGAGAGTGTTAGTAAGCTACTCGCTGGAGACTGTGTCTTTAAGGACGGAGTAAAGACCCTTTGAGAGTGTTAGTAAGCTACTCGCTGGAGACTGTGTCTTTAAGTAAGGGGTAAAGACCCTTTGAGAGTGTTAGTAAGCTACTCGCTGGAGACTGTGTCTTTAAGTAAGGAAGGAGTAAAGACCCTTTGAGAGTGTTAGTAAGCTACTCGCTGGAGACTGTGTCTTTAAGTAAGGGGTAAAGACCCTTTGAGAGTGTTAGTAAGCTACTCGCTGGAGACTGTGTCTTTAAGTAAGGAGTAAAGACCCTTTGAGAGTGTTAGTAAGCTACTCGCTGTGTCTTTAAGTAAGGAGTAAAGACCCTTTGAGAGTGTTAGTAAGCTACTCGCTGTGTCTTTAAGTAAGGGGTACAGACCCTTTGAGAGTGTTAGTAAGCTACTCGCTGTGTCTTTAAGTAAGGGGTAAAGACCCTTTGAGAGTGTTAGTAAGCTACTCGCTGGAGACTGTGTCTTTAAGGACGGAGTAAAGACCCTTTGAGAGTGTTAGTAAGCTACTCGCTGGAGACTGTGTCTTTAAGTAAGGAAGGAGTAAAGACCCTTTGAGAGTGTTAGTAAGCTACTCGCTGGAGACTGTGTCTTTAAGTAAGGGGTAAAGACCCTTTGAGAGTGTTAGTAAGCTACTCGCTGGAGACTGTGTCTTTAAGTAAGGGGTAAAGACCCTTTGAGAGTGTTAGTAAGCTACTCGCTGGAGACTGTGTCTTTAAGTAAGGGGTAAAGACCCTTTGAGAGTGTTAGTAAGCTACTCGCTGGAGACTGTGTCTTTAAGTAAGGAGTAAAGACCCTTTGAGAGTGTTAGTAAGCTACTCGCTGTGTCTTTAAGTAAGGAGTAAAGACCCTTTGAGAGTGTTAGTAAGCTACTCGCTGTGTCTTTAAGTAAGGGGTACAGACCCTTTGAGAGTGTTAGTAAGCTACTCGCTGTGTCTTTAAGTAAGGGGTAAAGACCCTTTGAGAGTGTTAGTAAGCTACTCGCTGGAGACTGTGTCTTTAAGGACGGAGTAAAGACCCTTTGAGAGTGTTAGTAAGCTACTCGCTGGAGACTGTGTCTTTAAGTAAGGGGTAAAGACCCTTTGAGAGTGTTAGTAAGCTACTCGCTGTGTCTTTAAGTAAGGGGTAAAGACCCTTTGAGAGTGTTAGTAAGCTACTCGCTGGAGACTGTGTCTTTAAGTAAGGGGTAAAGACCCTTTGAGAGTGTTAGTAAGCTACTCGCTGGAGACTGTGTCTTTAAGTAAGGGGTAAAGACCCTTTGAGAGTGTTAGTAAGCTACTCGCTGTGTCTTTAAGTAAGGGGTAAAGACCCTTTGAGAGTGTTAGTAAGCTACTCGCTGGAGACTGTGTCTTTAAGTAAGGGGTAAAGACCCTTTGAGAGTGTTAGTAAGCTACTCGCTGGAGACTGTGTCTTTAAGTAAGGGGTAAAGACCCTTTGAGAGTGTTAGTAAGCTACTCGCTGTGTCTTTAAGTAAGGAGTAAAGACCCTTTGAGAGTGTTAGTAAGCTTCTCGCTGGAGACTGTGTCTTTAAGTAAGGAAGGAGTAAAGACCCTTTGAGAGTGTTAGTAAGCTACTCGCTGGAGACTGTGTCTTTAAGTAAGGAAGGAGTAAAGACCCTTTGAGAGTGTTAGTAAGCTACTCGCTGGAGACTGTGTCTTTAAGTAAGGGGTACAGACCCTTTGAGAGTGTTAGTAAGCTACTCGCTGTGTCTTTAAGTAAGGAGTAAAGACCCTTTGAGAGTGTTAGTAAGCTACTCGCTGGAGACTGTGTCTTTAAGTAAGGAAGGAGTAAAGACCCTTTGAGAGTGTTAGTAAGCTACTCGCTGGAGACTGTGTCTTTAAGTAAGGGGTACAGACCCTTTGAGAGTGTTAGTAAGCTACTCGCTGTGTCTTTAAGTAAGGAGTAAAGACCCTTTGAGAGTGTTAGTAAGCTACTCGCTGTGTCTTTAAGTAAGGGGTACAGACCCTTTGAGAGTGTTAGTAAGCTACTCGCTGTGTCTTTAAGTAAGGGGTACAGACCCTTTGAGAGTGTTAGTAAGCTACTCGCTGGAGACTGTGTCTTTAAGGACGGAGTAAAGACCCTTTGAGAGTGTTAGTAAGCTACTCGCTGGAGACTGTGTCTTTAAGTAAGGGGTAAAGACCCTTTGAGAGTGTTAGTAAGCTACTCGCTGGAGACTGTGTCTTTAAGTAAGGGGTACAGACCCTTTGAGAGTGTTAGTAAGCTACTCGCTGTGTCTTAAAGTAAGGGGTACAGACCCTTTGAGAGTGTTAGTAAGCTACTCGCTGTGTCTTTA
>NC_137911.1:31267935-31280435 GCF_963457725.1 Sprattus sprattus | reverse complement strand
TACGCTAACAGGAGTCGTACGCTAACAGGAGTCGTACGCTAACAGGAGTCGTACGCTAACAGGAGTCGTACGCTAACAGGAGTCGTACGCTAACAGGAGCCGTACGCTAACAGGAGCCGTACGCTAACAGGAGCCGTACGCTAACAGGAGCCGTACGCTAACAGGAGCCGTACGCTAACAGGAGTCGTACGCTAACCGGAGTGGTACGCTAACACTCATTACAGAGACTCACAGGTTACCGCTCAGCTGGAACTCCTGAAAACATCATCACCCCAGAACAATGAGTCATCATACGTCTCATATGTTTGTGTCTGTGATACTATAGGGTGGGGTATGTTTGTATTATAATGTATAACAATTTGTTTTCTGTGTGTGTGAGAGACACTGTGTGTTCTGTGTGTTACACAAATGTTGATGGGTGACGGAGCTTAAAAGTGTGACATACACACACAGAGATGTTCCACTCCTTCTTCAGCCCTCTCACTCTTAGTGTGGTCTGGAAATGGAGGTGTGTGTGTGTGTGTGTGTGTGTGTGTGTGTGTGTGTGTGTGTGTGTGTGACGATCTCCCAACCCACCTCCTGAGAACTTCACTTCGCTCCAACTCCGGCCTGGTGTTCAGGGCCTTGTTCAGTAAGGGGATCGTACAGCAGTGACTGGTTTCAGGTGCTCTCCTGTATGCAATTTACATGTGGAAAACCAAGCAAGGAGATAGGGTTGCCCCCACCCACACAAACACACACATACACACCAGCTACCCACACACAACCACCAGCTACCCACAATACAATGTTCACAGTTTGCAGAGTGACACTCTTACTTCTTTTCTTTTTTTTTCTTTGTGTTTTTTCTGTGTTTTCAGACAGATACAAACAAAAGCATACCTCAAAATCTTCGGCCTCAGGTATACAAGCTTTTTTTGTCTTGTCTGCTCTTGGAAATGTCGTCCGGACACGAAGACCAGAGTAGGTTTAGGCCTGACGTGTGTTGCCTGCAGTAGCAGCATTCCTTCAGCACATTCTGACCTGTCATTGCCCCGGAACCTAGCCTGGCCATTACCAGCCTGTGACTCCATTTCATTCCGTCTTTCAGTCTGGCAAAACGCTATGCATTTTCGAAAATACTCTTGTTCTCCTTTTAATTTTCTGATGTTCTCGAGAGTTGAGACAACTTTTCCGATAGCTTTTCGTGTCTTTTCCTCCAAGGCGAGTTTTGCGTCACAGCTCTGAACTGTTCGCTGATTGGTCCTACAGGATTTTGAGTCCTGGAGACGATTGTCAACGGGGTTGGGCCAGACTGAGTATGAGCTTGAAATCAATTCAGGCGGAAATACGTAGGCTGGTGTCACCAGGCTACCCGGAACCCTTGAACCCTTGCTTTAAAAGGCCCCGCACCCATACACCCTTAAACGCTCACACACTGGCCTGAGGCTCGTGCACACGTGCAAACGTACGCTCGTGCACACGTGCAAATGTACGCTCGTGCACACGTGCGCTCCAGGGTGGCTGGGACTGAGCGAGGCTTGGTGACTCTTTCCTCATAGAGGAGATTTCTGACAGAGCAGTCTCACATTGCATATGTTGATCTGCAGCTCCCGTCGTGTGAAGCTGTGTTTGTTTGTTTGTTTGTTTCTTGAATGTCGATTGGCTGTCGTCCTTTGTTGCATCTTCTCACTTGTTTTTTGTTATTGCTGTTGTTGTCGTTTTTTGTTTTACAGTTTGTGGGAAGCGCTACAGAAACCGCACGGGGTTGAGCTATCACTACGGCCACGCCCACCTAGAGCCGGGGGAGAAGGACTCGGAACCCTCACAGTCTCCGCCCACTCATCGCCCCCGGAAACGTGAGAGCCCCATGCGCCGCCCTCTTCTCTGATTGGCTAGAAACATGGCAGTGATGTCATCAGCTTTCACTTGTTATTGTTGTTGTTGTTGTCGTCTCTGAGCGCTGAAATGCGTTCACTGGAGTCCCTTGCAAAGACACAGGTTATAAAAATGTCTCGCAGTCTGTATATTTTATGAAGTGAATATTTGGACCCAGCCCTCGGGTCCCTTCAATCATTCATCATCCCCTTAGATGTGTGTGTGTGTGTGTGTGTCTGTGTGTGTGTGTGTGTGTGTATTCCAGATGGTTAAACCCTATTGATCCAGACTCCTTGTGGGTCTGCCAAGAGTTTAACACAGATGGATCTTATTTTGCAGTGATACGTATATCACAAATCCCTGAGTGTGTGTGTGTCTGTGTGTGTGTGTGTGTGTGAGTGCTTATGTGTGATCTGGAGCTAATTGCTCTGATTGCTTTAAGGCCTGTGCCTAAGGCCATTCATACCTCTGGTAACGGTATTGTTAAACGATAAAGCATTCTACCCTGTTGGTCATTCAGTGTGTGTGTGTGTGTGTGTCTGTGTCTGTGTCTGTGTCTGTGTCTGTGTCTGTGTCTGTGGCTGTGGCTGTGGCTGTGTCTGTGTGTGAGTGTGAGTGTGTGTGTGTGTGTTTGTATGCGAGTGTGTGTGTCCGATGAGTGCCGCTGTAACCGCCACTGGACATCCGTCACCTGTCTAACTTCCTGTGTCACACACACACACAGACCCAAAAGGTCCTGATGGGAGCCTGGTTGCCAATAGCAACCACTGCAGTGCGTGTCTGGGGAAATCAACCTCCAGCCGAAGGACCAGCAAGTCAGGAGGCCCGGCGCCCTGCTCCAAGTGTGGTCGATCAGGTGAGCTTCCCTCTCTCTCTCCTTCTCTCTCTCCCCTCTCATCTATCGCTCCCTCTCTCTTCTCCTCTATCTTTCCCTCACTCTCCCCTCTTTCTTCTCCTCTATCGCTCCCTCTCTCTCTCTCTTCTCCTCTATCGCTCCCTCTCTCTCTCTCTTCTCATCTATCGCTCCCTCTCTCTTCTCCTGTATCTCTCCCTCACTCTCCCCCTCTCTCTTCTCTCTCTCCCCCTCTCCCTTCTCCTCTATATTTCCCTCTCTCTCCCCCTGACTCTCTTCTCTCTCTCTCTCTCTCCCTCTTTCTCCCCTCTCTCGCTCTCTCCCTCTCTCTTCTCCTCTATCTCTCTGCCTCTCTCACTCCCTCTCTCTTCTTCCCCATCTTTCTCTCTCTCTCTCTCTCTCCTGGCCCAGGATCAAGCCTGCGTAGGTCTGGCACTCTGGCAGGATTAGCTGCTGGTGTGTATTGGGTTTCCTCAGTGTGATTATTCATGTCTGCACAGTCAGATACACCACACAGGTCTGTTCTGTTGATTGCCCCTGTTGATTGCTTCTGTCTGACGACAGAGTGATTTAAATGATCACACACTGAGAATGGAAGCACACCCTCAGTGTGAGGTCATGAATTATGTCTGTGAGTAAAGAACACAACAGCTACTGCCCTGGGCTCTCTCACCCACATCACTGGAATGGAAAGAGTAGAGGTCTGTTTGCCTGTATGGAAGTCTGGCTACGTGCTAGTGTTAGCTATATTAGCGTTAGTTTTCTCACATCTGTTTACCCTTTGGGCTGTTTCTCTTCTGTGGAAAGAGAGACTGTTTCACACAGAACTCATGTAGCAATGAATCTAGTTATTCCAGAAAGCCACACTGACTTTGTGTGTGTGTGTGTGTGTGTGTGCATGTGTGTGTATGTGCACGTGTGTGTGTGTGTGTGCACACGTGTGTGTGTGTCTGGCACGTGTGTGTGTGTGTCTGGCACGTGTGTGTGTGTGTGTGTGTGTCTGGCACGTGTGTGTGTGTGTGTGTGTGTGTGTGTGTGTCTGGCACGTGTGTGTGTGTGTGTGTGTGTGTGTGTGTGTGTGTGTGTCTGGCACGTGTGTGTGTCTGGCACGTGTGTGTGTGTGTGTGTGTGTGTGTGTCTCAGCAGGAGGTGCTGTGTTGAAGCAGGAGGTGCGCCCCCTGGTGGGTGCGGAGGAGCTGTTCGGCTCCACGTCTGAGAGCGACACCTCCACCTTCCTGGGCTTCGAGGAGGACGACCTCGACGAGGAGCGCACCACCAACGGCGGCCAGACTTCTGCACAGTGCAGATAGAGAACACACACCCATACCACACACACACACACACACACACACACACACACACACACACTCACACATACTCACACACACTCACACACAGCAAACACAACATGACTTTCTCAAACCAGAGACACTTTTAACAAACTCTCCAGTTAAAAAAAAAAAAAAAAGAAGAAGAAAAATGAAAAAGAAAAAAAAAAACCTGCTGCTTTTTAATTGTCATCCTGGCCGTTGTTTTTGCAGAAAGCACAAGTCATGATTTCAGAGAAGAAATGCAAAGTGTTGTTTTATGATTACTGGAAACTTTAAGCCTTTTTGAATAAGTTATAAACTTGTTTTTTTTATTATTGTTATTTAAATAAGAAGAGAGTGGAGCTGACAGACTGTGTGTCCTAACGAAGGCGCCGCTCTTCGAGTGAAACAAAGGAAACCGTTGTCTATCGGGACGCTTTTTTCCCCCGAAGGACACATTTCAACTTGTTTTTCAAAAACACTGGAACATGTGGATTTAATTTTATAGTGTTTTCTGGGATAATTTGCCAGCTAAATGAAATTTTAAAAATTATAAATAATAAACTATTGTGGTAAGACGAAGAAGTCAGAAAAAGGAACTTCTGCTGAAGGTTGACTTGGAAATGCCTGTGGTATGAAGAGTGAGGAAGACTGTGGTATGAAGAGTGAGGAAGACTGTGGTATGAAGAGTGAGGAAGACTGTGGTGTGAAGAGGGAGGAAGACATGACTCGACTGTTTTTGGATCTCCGGGCTTCTACCATGAGAGGCTGAAGAAGACGACAACAACATCCAGTCCAACGGGTTTTGCATTGACATTTGGGGGAAGGTCAAGACTGTGATGACCTGCAGCTGTGAAGGTAAGAATGAAAGTGAAAAAGTGACCAAAGTGACTCTATGGCAGAGAGTGGTGTAGACACACACACTCTGAATTCCACCTCTGCATTTGGCCCACCCAGGGTAGTGACACACACAGCACCCAGTGAACACACACAGTGAAGTGAAGTTACACTAACCCGGAGCAGTGAGCAACTCCAATAGTACCCAACACCATACCCTAACATAATTATATACAATATAATAACTGACTGATGCCGCAACACACACGTTGTCCTCAGGATCCATATTACTAGACTACAGAACGTCAGATTGGGAAAATCCAGTGTTTCTTTTTCCCGTCTGTGGACTGTATTAGCGTGTGCTAGTATTCCCCTCTGAGGACTGTGTTAGCGTGTGCTAGTATTTCATTAGCAGTGTGGACTGTGTTAGCGTGTGCTAGTATTCCCCTCTGTGGGCTATGTTAGCGTATGCTAGTATTCCCCTCTGTTTGCGTATGCTAGTATTCCCCTCTGTGGACTGTGTTAGCGTATGCTAGTATTCCATTAGCAGTGTGGGCTGTGTTAGCGTGTGCTAGTATTCTCCTCTGTGGACTGTGTTAGCGTATGCTAGTATTCCATTAGCAGTGTCGGCTGTGTTAGCGTGTGCTAGTATTCCTCACTGAGGACTGTGTTAGCGTGTGCTAGTATTCCCCTCTGTTAGCGTATGCTAGTATTCCCCTCTGTTAGCGTGTGCTAGTATTCCCCTCTGAGGACTGTGTTAGCGTATGCTAGTATTCCCCTCTGTGGACTATGTTAGCGTGTGCTAGTATTCCCCTCTGTGGACTGTGTTAGCGTATGCTAGTATTCCATTAGCAGTGTGGGCTGTGTTAGCGTGTGCTAGTATTCTCCTCTGTGGACTGTGTTAGCATATGCTAGTATTCCATTAGCAGTGTCGGCTGTGTTAGCGTGTGCTAGTATTCCTCACTGAGGACTGTGTTAGCGTGTGCTAGTATTCCCCTCTGAGGACTGTGTGTGTGTGCTAGTATTCCCCTCTGTGGACTGTGTTAGCGTGTGCTAGTATTCCCCTCTGTGGGCTGTGTTAGCGTGTGCTAGTATTCCCCTCTGTAGACTGTGTTAGCGTGTGCTAGTATTCCCCTCTCTGAACTGTGTCAATCCTCAGTGTAGACTATGACCTATGACCTGTCCATAGCGGTGCATCTTACCCTACTCTCTCTGTTGCTCCTGCAGGACGGAGTGCTGTGGGGCGGGGCTCAATCATCCTGCCCCCTGATTGGACAGACCAGCCCGGACCCCTGCAAATACACACAGACCCACCCACACACACACACACAGACCCCCTCAGACTACTTCTAAACACACACAGACCCCCTCAGACTCCTCCAGACCCCTGCAAACACACACAGACCCACACACACACACACACAGACCCTCTCAGACTCCTCCATACACACACAGATCCTCATTTACCCCTCCCCCCCCCACCACCATCACCACCACCAGATATACAAATCCCCATCCCCTCCTCTGCTGTGCAGTGCACCTACCTGGACACCAGAGGGCCACTCACTGAACTCAAGGGGGAGCCGAGGGCACTGCAAGTGATTTTGATCTTTGAAGGTTTTTCTCTTTTTTTTTCTGCTCTTTTTTTCCTGCTGAAGCTTTTCTGACTGGACTTCAAAGCAGCCCCTGTCTCAGTGTCCGCCGTGTGGTGGACTGGTGTGGACCAATCAGAGCAGCCCCTGTCTCCGTTTCCCCTCTGGTGTGGACCAATCAGAGCAGCCCCTGTCTCCGTGTCCCCTCTGGTGTGGACCAATCAGAGCAGACCCTGTCTCCGTGTCCCCTCTGGTGTGGACCAATCAGAGCAGACCCTGTGTCCGTGTCCCCTCTGGTGTGGACCAATCAGAGCAGCCCGTGTCCCTGTGTCCCCTCTGGTGTGGACCAATCGGGTCTCACACACTCGACAGAAACGATGGAACTTAACCCTCCTCTTTCAAGAAAAAAAAGAAGAAAACGACATGAAGGAAAGAAATGAAATCAAACTGATTTGTATTTGTCGAGTGTCACCGCTTCCCTCCCGAAGCCCCTGTGTTTTTCTTTCTTGATTTGTCTACCTAAAAATCTGCTTTGCTTACTATTATTGTAGGTGTCTTTGCACATAAGACTAGTGGCCATCGAAGGATTAAAAGCCAGATGTGTTTTTTTTCTAAAAGCAAACACACACACACACACACACACACACACGCACACCAGACTTGAACCCTCGTCTATGCATGAGAAACTCAACGAATCAGCCTGGGCAAGCGTGGTCTGAACTGCTGCGGCGGCCACCTGTGGCTGCAAGCGTGGTCTGGCTACACTGTTGTTGTATCGCCACTGAACTGCTGCGGTCACCTGTGGGCTGCCTGAGGGTCCTTGACCAAACTAATGAGGAATCGCTTAATCAGCTAACAGCTAACAGAATCCCCTGGCTGTGGTGTTCTAATGGTTCCCATTCCCAAAGGACGGAGGCTCGCAAACTAAGGACACGTGCAGGTGCTCAGTACCCAGGCGTTTGCTGATGGTGTTGGGGGTGGAGGGTTTACTGTTGGATGGCTCTGGAGCTATGCTCTGGCTGTGCAGGCCGCTAGGCTAGGCTAAACTAATGCAAGCTTCTACGCTCAGCTAGGCTAAGCTAGCGCTAATGCAGGCTGCTACGCTCAGCTAGGCTAAGCTAGCGCTAATGCAGGCTGCTATGCTCAGCTAGGCTAAGCTAGCGCTAATGCAGGCTGCTACGCTCAGCTAGGCTAAGCTAGCTCTAATGTGAAGTGACACATCAACGTCATTAAGTTCATAGCTGTGCTTCGACTAGGACACAGGAAACAAAGTGACAGCCATAACTGAACACACAACTGGATCAGTCTCTCTCTCTCTCACTGACAGACACACACACACACACACACACACACACAAACACACACACACCCTCTCCACTGCATCTCTCACACACACACACACACACACACACACACACAACCTCTCTGCCATGGTGCTGAATATTTTCAACAGTGACCTCTGATTAGAGCTGCATCTACTAGGTGCCCCCCCCCCCCCCCCCCCCCCCCAGCCTGCTCAGTGCCCCCCCCCTCTTCTATCTTACAGGGGCCATTGCTCAAACTCCCTTTAAAATGTGAAACGGGTTTAGACTCCACCCCCCCTACATTAGCTCTTGCTTTGGTTGACCTAGAAGTTGTTTGTTTGTTCTTTAAGTCCCTGTGTCGTGGAGTTGACAGACCTTCGCCTCGTACGACTGCATCGGATCGGATCGGATCTCTCTCTCAGCCCTGTGGTCTCCGTCCACAACCCCACTGTGGACTCAAAACACCAAACTCAGGCATCTGATGTAAACTACTGTTGATTGCTCTCTGCAGACGTGTGTGTGTGTGTGTGTGTGTGTGTGACTGACTGACTTCAGGTCAGATCAGGACCAGAGTAGGCTGCCGTCTGGTTACTCTCTCCCTCCCTGTCGCATGACTGTGTGCCCCCCCCCCCCCCAAGAAATAAGAAGTGGAGAGTATGGACTATTGCCATAAACACAGCAATAAGCTGAAATTCAAAAGATTTTGTGTTCGAGTGATGAAAGGTGGTAGGATACAAAGCCAGTTGCTACAAATGAATTACGGTTTGGACAACTAGAGTGTCTATAGTCAACTCTTTCAAAAGAAGTAAGTGAATAAACACACACTGTCAGCTCAAAGTTGGAAGAGTGTGACTCTGTGTTGACATGTGTATGGGTGTCGTAAATGTGAGATGGCACCTTTGTAGGCTCATCAGCCATTTTGAAACCATTGAATTACTGTCATTTATCCCTCTCTGTTTTCTCCTCCTGGTGGTACAAGACCATAGTTTATTTCGGCTGTTTTGAAAATGTCGTTACATACAGTTTCAGATTTGCAAAGGGAGAATCTTTTTCTCCTCTCTCTCTCTCTCTCTCTCTTGCTTGCTTGCTCGCTCTCTCTCTCACACACACACACACGCGCAGTGTTTCCTCCTCAGGGACCCTGTCTGTTCCTTACAATGAATATTTTTCTTGAAAAATGAGAAAATGTGCGATCTTCCTTCACCCCACTGTCTCCTCGTTAGAGTCTACAAGGGGACCTGACTAACGGGCGCGCGCGGAGTGTCAGACACCTGGTTATTTCAGTTGTGAGCGTGCCCGTTCCGTACTGTGTGTTGTTGGCATCCAGCGATCGGTGATCATGTGCACTTTGAAACGTACTGCTCCTCCTGAAAGTGTGTGATCATCATCATCGTCATCGTTATGATCTTCGACTCCTTTGGATGAACAAAACGGTGTAATCTAATGAATCTATTGGAAGCCTCGCGTATCCTCGTACAGGAGCCAGGGACAGCAATAAGCCTGTGTGTGTTTTTGGGCAATCCTGAAAAAACTTCAGGATGGGAACAGGAACCAGTCTCGGGTGAATTTTACGCTAACTGGTCGTTATGTCTTCAGCTGTAAATATTGTGGAAAGATTGGAAAGAATGAAGTCTTTGTTAGTGAAGTTATTTTTATTGTAATGACATTAAAATAATGAGACTATCAACTATCTCTGTCGGGATGTCTGTCTTTAATTTTAAAGAGCCTACAATTGTGCTCAAAGGTACTTAAAGGAGATCAAAGCATATGTTCTGAATATGCAAACATACTGCTAGACCAATTTACCTTACATTAACACAAAATACTTGACATTGAGACGACATTTGCGCGCCTCCCTCAGTCCATTTGTTTATGTGCTCTTGTTATATGACTTAGTACTTTAGTCTTGTGCGTTTATAATTGTTACACTACTACAGGAGCATGACAATGCTAACCTTAAGGCAATATTGGCATAGGCTACGTATAGTCAGCTGTTCAAATAATGCGGTCATCAATCGAAACAATCAGCTTGATTAATACGCGACATGTCACGATTAGGCTTACATTTCTCACCTCTGTTTTGATCCGAAAGATAAGTATGGAGTATAAAGGATGAACTCACGCTTGCACATGTTAATTAAGGGGCTGAACGCGGACGGATTATTTGATTGATTGATGTAGTGACTGATTGATTGACTGACTGACTAACTGATTGACTGTCGGACTGAATGGGATGGTAAACGTCCTTGTAAAAAGTGCAATCGGCATTTTTTTTATATACAGTACCAGTCAAAAGTTTGGACACCAAGTTTTTTTCTTTACTTTTATCATGTTCTACATGGTAGATAAAACTTGTTTTGTTTAGTAGGCCTACATCATTACATATGTGATATTTTGTAGTATACATTTTTTCAGTATTAATCTACAATTTAGAAAATAATAAAAGTAAATAAAACACTTTAAAAAAAAAAAATGTAGGCTAACTATGTGTCCAAACTTTTGACTGGAACTGTATAAAACTACGATGACGTAAAAACTAGGAGGACGACAGTTTCGCTGTTTTGGAAAACAGACAATTAGAAGAAAACGTTGAAGGCAAACTTGATGTTGTCAAGGCAAACAGACCTACTCTGCCTTACACCCGATCCGGCGCTGGAGTATCCAGGCTGCCACATGTGGTAAACCAGGAGAGATTCTTGTGGTAGAAATGAACTTTAAAACATTACCGCAATAATCCCCGTTGAAACCGGATTCATTTTCAGTTACTGATGGCCAACATTGAGTCTTACAATGAACTCGCCACTTTGTGGATTTAAAAGACACAGACGGTGGTAGTTTTGACGAGGTGAAAAGCCTGACTGGAGGGTTCTTTGTCATGCAATCTAACCAGTCCGAGGGGGATTTGTCTTGCAAAAACAGGGTTTAACCCTCAAGGGGGTTACAGGGGAGGGGGCGGGGGTCAGTATAACCCCCTGTTGGCTTGTTGGGTGTTGACACCCCAGGTTTCCCTCCATTTTTAAAACGAAAATCACTTCCTCTGTAAACCTCTTTGTGACAACTTTCCTGCAAAATAAATTAAATCAAGAAACCCAGAATCTAGGGGGTGTGTACGTGGTTTAGGGACTAAACTTGGTCAGTTTACTCTGAGTTAGTGGTAAACGTCCTGAAAGAAGAGCTCTGTGGTTTTGTTTTGCCAGGAGAACCAAACCACAGAGCTCTTCTATAAGAAGGTTCACCATTTTCTGAGTGTTAACTTACACATGTCTGTTACTATGCTTAAAAACCAGGTAGGTATACAAAAAGAAATAAACACAAAAGATCGAAAATGTTGATAAAATGTTGTCATTTAAATTGGTTTCACAATACATACAGCCCACAATACTCTCAGGTTTCAAAGGGTTTCAGTCATGAGAGAGCTACCCAAAGCATCACCGCTTCAAACAGAAACAACAGATGAGACGGATTTGTGGACTTCCACAGGAAGCATAAAGCAGTGAAGAGTCAGTCACAGGTGAGGGAGTATGGCACTGAACCATTGCCACACAATGACAAGTTGGAGTCAAGGCATATGGTGTGAAACCAGAAGACACATCATTACACACACACACACACCTTTTTTCTCTCCCCGTCACACAAATACACACAAACACACACTTTTTTGCTCTCTCTCTGTCACACACACTTTCTCGCTCTCTCTATCTCTCACACACACACACACGCTACAAGTCCATGGGTTGAGGCATTAATTCCTCTGTGTCTTTTTTTTTTTGGCCTAGATGAAGCAGAAGAACTTCTTCCACCCTCCGCTGGAGAAGGTCTTAGCGCGCCCCATGAGCCCCAGTTGTTTCCGGGCCCGGCAGGCCTTGTGTTTAATGGCGGCGAAGGTGGCCGAGTCAAAAGCCTCCTTCAGGTTCTCCTGGGTCAGCGCCGAGCACTCCACATAGTCCTGGGCGTGGATCTGCTCGGCCAGCCCGCGGGCCTGAGAGTTCTGAACGGGCTTGGAGCGGCGCTGGTTCAGGTTGATGAGAACGTTGACGTCGTGTCGAAGGTCGGCCTGCGTGCCCACGAGGATGATGGGTAATGTAGGATTGCGCGCTCGCAGCTGGGGGATCCACTTGGTGGTGATGTTGTGGAAGGACGTGGGGTTGACCACGCTGAAGCACAGGAGGAAGACGTCCGTGTGGTCGTAACACAGCGACCGAAACTCGTCGTACTCCTCCTGCAAGAACGACACAGAAACTGGGTTAGTAGGGATAGGCGCGCTCTACTTCCAAAAAAATATAAATGCGTTCTCGGGTGCAAGTAAAAGAATGTTTGTGTCACACACTGACGATGGCTTAAGGCCGAAACGCGTCTGTGGAAAGAAACTGGTCTTAAAATCAAGAAAAGCTTGAGAGTGCAGTTTTATTCTACTAAATATAAACTGGGTTAACATCTCCTGAATCTTGACTCTTGATTTGTCAAATCCAGAAAGTCCCCATTAGTTTTTCGTGGGTCATTGAGGGGGGGATAATACATGTCTGAGTATGATGATGAAGTTAGGTCAAGGTCTAAAATACTAAGAACGCTATTGAAATATTACATCAGACTTATCATTTAAAGTTTGTTTGTGAAGTCTAGCAGCTTAGCCAACAGCCTTACCTGCCCCGCAGTGTCCATCAGTTGAATTCGAACGGGTATTCCATCCACGGTAACCGAACCTGAATAAGTTTGAGACAGGACAGTCATCACAACCATGATCACAACA
>NC_137911.1:31225435-31230435 GCF_963457725.1 Sprattus sprattus | reverse complement strand
GAAGATCCACAGGCTGGTCATCTCTGGCATCAAGTCCTCGGGCCTCATTGTGTTCTGATGGCTGATAAAGTCTAGAGCTTGCCTAGTAACTTGGCGAATGTTTCTTGGTAGTCTGCGGTCTGGGAATATCAGTCAGCAGCATGCACTACCTCCACCAATGACTGAGCCTTTAGATCATGGCGCGTGGTCCCCCTATGGAAGTTTGAGGATATCTGACAGTTGCTCACGTTTGCTCACGTTTTTGCCCTTTACTGTAACTCCTGTGATGGCTGTGATTCCTTTTTCTCTGTTCACGTTGCACGGCAGGAATTTCGAGTGTCCTAGCTACTTGCGTCTTGTTGGTCCATCATTTAAAGAAAACGCACCATGAGAATATAAGTTTAGATGACTGTTTCAACTAAAAGTTACTATTTTTAGCGTCTTGTGCCTGTTCTCTCACAAGCTCTGCAGAATCTCACCTTGGCATTCAGACACGTGTATTTGTTGTCATACCAGACCGTTGTTGGCCAATGATATCATAGAGGAGGGCATCGTAAACATTACCTATCCAATCACAGTCTTTGTCTAAAGATAGGCATCGGGACAGAGTGATCCAACTCCCCCCGTGGCTTGTGTTGCTGTCGTGCCTGGCGGGGACGCAGTGGTTGTTATTACGCACATGGCGGTTATGATGTAGTTTTCGCCCCTGGAAAGGAACACGTTATTCAAATGGGAGACAGCTCACCGAGGTTGGAGCATGATTCTCTGGAATAGGCGAAGGCACCGCCCTTTTTGGATCCCATATCGCTGTTTGCCCTGTCCTCTGGAGTTAACGTAGAACTCAGTGACGTGTGTGCCACGCACTCTTCAAGTGCACACTGTCAGTCGAGTGTTTTTGAGAGTTGACTGGGGGGGGAGGAAAATGCATTTTCCAAAGCAAAGCTGTCATTGAACCCAGTCATTGAATGTATGCACTACACCCCTGATCAGGATAAGCTATTAATAGAACGGTTTGGAGTGTAGCCTATCCTCTGGTACAGCCCGTTAAGGCTCTTAACAGGTCTAAGACACGACAGTCCCTTACATTCTGAATAGTAATTACTCAGTGTGCTAGTCCTCAATATCTCATGCGTATAATAACCACATGAGCGTATCTGCGTAAATAAGCTCCATTATCTTTTAAATTCAAGACTTAAAACGTTTGCAAAGTCAGAGACAGTGATTTATTTGTTGCAGCGTCCAAGAAGACTTAACGCAATCGTCGTAACTGAAGTGACTACCTCGAATGTTTTGCCTGTCTTGGGAAAATATTTCTAAAAACAGAATTTGCTAAGGCCCAGCATATGGATTGTGTAGCGCCCCCATGTGCTAATTAGCGTAATTACAAGCCCACTCGACAAGGGCGAGGCCTGGGATATTTGCCACGCTGCTGTAGAAGGGGAAAGCGGTAATTCTTGGAAGTACAGAAGTCCTTCTTAAAATCAACCTGTTCCGTCTGATACTGTGTATCCCTAACCGCGATGGTGCCGGGGACAGGAAAAGGAACATTCTCACTAATGAATTGGAATTGTGCTAGTTCATAGTTTTCTTTTCCTCATAAAACGCAATAAAAACGTATTTTCATGTAACTTACCCTATTTCAATAAATATAAGATGACTTGCAGAGGAAAAATATTTGAATGTCGCAAACTCCCTTGTAGATTAATCAGACTTCCCTTAACAATTGTGTTCTAAGGCATATCCTGAGCCTCCGCTGTTTCCCTCTATGCTGCCCAAACAATCGAGGCCCTAATCATGGCGAATCGGCATCTGTGCAATGCAGATTAGGGCGGTTATGGCGAGTCTGACAGTATTGACACATTCTTGTTGTAGTATTATTCGTTTGTGATTATTTGTGAGAATTTCCTCTCACAGCTGCCACACACACACACACACACACACACACACACATACACACACATACACACACACACACGGCACAGGAGATGCGTGAGAAACTGTTGGCTGTCCTTGTGGAAGCGGGAAATGATGTCACAGAGTCGCAAACAGGATGCTGTTGTTACAAAACAATGAAGAAAAACAAGTGTGGAGTCCTGCGCTGAATGAGAGGAACAAATGGGGTTAACTGATGATGGGAAGAAAAACAGTTCTCTCTTTGCCGCTCTGATGTTGCCTGTTTGGTGATATTTTCTCTCTCTCTCTCTCTCCCGGTCTCTCCCCCCCCCTCTCTCTCTCTCTCTCCCTGGCTGTTTTCCTTCTCTCCCCCCCCTCTCTCTCTCTCTCTCTCCCCCCCCCTCTCTCTCTCTCTCCCGGTCTGTTTTCCTTCTCTCCTCCCTCCCTCCCTCTCTTTTCTTCCAGTTTTGGTCAATGGGAAACGCTTTAACCTGTTCCAGTGCACCCAGCTTAAGAAATGACACTGGAGTATCAACTGGAGGTCGTGGGGATTGATTTTTTTGCACAGTTTTTAATGAATATATCACCTCACAGTCCTCACATTGATGTAACAGTGCTGTCCTCAGAAGACTGATTGTGGGCAACCGTAACTTCACACTGCATAGTCACACAACCCCGGTTGCCAGGTTTCACACACATCATGTACACAGCAGGACGATTAAGGCTGAGGTGATTCCACCACCCACACAAGATGACAGACTCGTGGCAGTTATCTCATATCTAGACAAATGTTTATATATCTAGCTGTTGCACTTTGTACTCCATTGTTAAGGAAACCAACAAACGACAGTGTACCAGATTTTGTTTTCATTGTTTTGAATAAACAACAATAACAACAACAACAAAAATAAATTTAACTTTTCTTGATGGTCGACAGTCACACAATACAGAATGTACAGGTTTTCATAAATATACAGTATATACAAAATAAATTTAGAAAACATTAAAAGATCAGTGCTTCTTAAGATTTAAATAACTAGTGAAATACTAATCTTTAAAATAACTTCAATTGTTCTGCAATTTTTTTCAACACATTTTTTTAGGCTTCCTTGGTATGATAGTCACTTCTTGGTCTTCGACCCGATGGGGGCATTGGTTGCATACAGTGTGATGAATAGGACCCTCTTTAGGACCGCTCGGTACTGCAGCCCGTGGCGTCTGTGTTCCGGGGGGGCAGGGGTGTCCGTGTTCAAAGGGTCTCAGAAGAGCAGGCCACTAATTAAGGTCTCCATGGAAACCAGGTTTAAGGCTCTGTGATTATGCATATAAACTTTGTTTTACAAAACATCCGACGACATCAGCAAAAGGTACTCAGTACTAATTTTTTACAAAGCTGATTTTGAGAAAAGTCAAAGACTGCCTACAAAGTGGACTGTCTCCAATATTATTCTATACGGGTATGAATGTTTCTCGGAAAAAATGTCCCCCTTTTTTTTTCTCTTGCATAGCACTCAGTTACGGTTGGGGGAAATTATGGAAGAAGACTGGGGAGTCCTTCAGGGCAGGCAGCTACGATCTTGATTATTGATTATTGGATTGCCATATTACTACATTTAAAAAAAAAAAAAAAAAAGAACTTTGAATGGAAATAATTAAATATTATTCGTCCATGATTACAAACATATAGATCAGTCTTGTATGTCTCCTGGAGGGCCGGGAGCTTCTTGAAACGTCCGTCGCACACACACACACACACACACACGTGTGCCCGAGTGAGGGGGCAGAGAAACAGCTGACGCGGCCGTCAGTCTTTTAGCTACAGCGTGGGCACTCTGATTAAGTCCACGCCTCCAGTGGGTTCCTGACGCCTTTACATTCAGACAGAGTCCTATTGCATTCGCCTGCACACACACACAGGCCCTCTCCACAGTCATCAAGTTTCCAAGAGCAGCAAGTCACACTTAAATACAAAAAAAAAAACCATCTATATGTAAACAGTCCAGAAGATAGTCCTTCTTGATAATCTTGATATTTTATACCTGTGAGGAAGGCAGAGAACACATGACATTACTCATGAGGAAGTGCATGGCTGCGTTATATTGACAATGACAACTTCTTTTGAAAAGTGCATGGTTGCGTAATATTGACAATGACAACTTCTTTTGAAAAGTGCATGGTTGCGTAATATTGACAATGACAACTGGGGCACATGGCATCCCCCCCCCCACACACACACACCTTAAAAAAAGAAAACGCTGAAGGTGATGCTTACCTCCGTTGCGATGACGCACTCGTTCCTCTCCTCAGTAATGACGAACACAGACTGGTACATGGAATCTCTTGAAGAACATATTGTTGATATTCTACATTCCGGCTTTTCTCTGCAAAACCAACACAAACGCAACAGTCGTTAGAATGGCGAGCCAAAGACCCAGCTCAGACACACACACACACACACACACACACACACGCACACACACACACACACACACACACACCCAGCCGCAGCAGAGGCAGTGCAGAGGGAAACCAAAGCATGAAAAACAAAGACTACGGAGAAGTCTGGTCACAAAGGCACTGCCAGTGCTAAACAGAAATGGAGACGGGGGTTCTGAGGGAAAGCCATGCAAGTGTTTGTTCTGAAGCCGGGGAGGGGGGGGGGGGGGGGGGGTGGGGGGGTCGGTTTCATCTGTAACCAGATCAAAATATATTCAAGCTGCCCTCGTTCCCTCAGGAGGCTCACTCATTAAGTCAGCAAACTAATTAGGGTGCTTAACACCTGTCTCTACCCTAGTCGTCTGGTTTCTCGTGACTCCTTCATGTGACTGGCAGGGTGCCAGGGGGCACATAAATGAATGCATAGGGGGCGACGGTGGTACGGGAGGTAGAGAAGTCGTTAAGTAATCAAAAAGGTTGCTCGTTCCGATTCACTGTCGAAGCGTCCTTGAGCAAGACACTGAACCCCCTAATTGCTCCTGATGTGTAGTGTGCCATCAGTGTAGATGTGAAATGTAAATGTAAAAAGCGTCTGCTAAATTACTTAATGTGAATGTGAGGCTGAAGCCAGAGTCAGGGTCTGTATGAAAAAGCCATATCTGTTGCCTTACCTATTTATTTTGAGTGTGTGT
>NC_137911.1:31217935-31220435 GCF_963457725.1 Sprattus sprattus | reverse complement strand
TAAATAAATATCTGGGTTGCTTTGTTTAAAATAGCCATTTAAGATCACAAGCAAGAATTTGTGACTGCTTTTGGTCTTGCACAATATTATGAGGTTCAAACCACGGACAAACCGTCGTTTCTCTAATGTGCCTAGTTTTCAAGCACTGCCTTAATTTGCCTCTCCTATTTTGTGTTTCTAGGTTGTATGTGACATTGATTTCACATGGTTACAAGCCTAGTGTTTAACGGCTGGTTAGATCCGAGCAGATGCTTGCTCTTAAGAGCGGACAGCTGCCCCATTGTTGCTGGTGGGCTGTTCGGACCGTGTGTGTGTGTGTGTGTGACCGTGTTTGCAGCTGCCGCGCTCCGCTTCAACAATAGAGACCGCAATTTAGTGGCGCGTGGCGGATGATAATGCCGCGATTAACCCGGCGCGTGCTGCTCTCCTAGGAGAGCGCGGGTCGGATTAAGCTCTCTGAACTGAACTGGCGCGCGCTGGGGTGGGAGAGAGAGAGCGAGAGTGCCCCTTGGAGGACCACCTCATGATTGCAAAATGTTTAAACTGCCTCGATTTTTACTGACAATAACGACGAGAAACACACAGTGAGAATGTGTAATTCAACCATGATGAAGGAGGAACAGGTTAATCTGTTCCTTATACACACATTATAATGAAGACAATGAAGAAAACCCATTTAGTTATTTGAGGCCAATCACATATGGCTTCTCCTGTTGCTTACGTTCTTCGCAGTATTTTCCATTCCAGCCAGGGAGACAGGAAAATTGCCCGTCTCGGTCGCAGGTGTAGTGGCCAAAACGGTCGTCCCTGGGAGTGCATATTTGGGAACAACTGTCGCCGTAGTAATTTTCATTGCAGATGAACCGGTATGAATACCTTAGCTCCGTCTGCTTCCACGTCAGAAAATCCCGAGACCACTCAGCACCTACTTCCAACTTTCTCTGGGTGGAAAAGGTGCTAACCAATAACTCAGGGTGCGATGTATCTGTACAGAGAAAGAAAGAAACACACACACACACACACACAAGGTCATTTAACTATAGCAAAACTGAAACACACATCTGAAAAGGATGCTCCGAAATTGAACGCTAATGTGGTTCTTACAGCTAGACTTTTTTTTAACCTCAAATTAATTGTAGGCCTATTGGTGGGAAATTGGGCGTAAAATGGGAAGGCGTCCTTTAAATCACTTATTAAGGCGGATTCGTTTATGTTTAAAAGTGATTCTAGAGTGCAGTTTACGGCTATTTAAATTTCCTCTTCCTTTGTGTGAGCAAAACATGTTCGACCCTATCACCCCCCTCTCCAAAGGTCGGAACAGAAAAAGGTGTAAAGTACAGGAAAAGGCCGTCAGGAGGTTTTGGCTAGGGCTAGATATTCTCACCAAAGACCTGCTCACTTTCCCACGCCAAAAATAAACCAGAGGAAGCGCGATTGTGTGGAGCGAGGGGATGAAATAAGTGCCTTGTTGCACGTAATTCCAACAATGGATGTGCGGGGAGGAGGAGGGGGGCTCTTGGGGGGGAGGGGGGGGGGGGGGGGGGGGGTGGGCAAGACCCCCCACCATACATAAAAAACAACAACAAAAACTCAACCGTGGAAAATTTTAATGGCAACGTGATCTTGCTCAAAATGCTATAAACTGTAACATAAAAGTGTCTTAACACATTTGTCAAATGATGCACAATAATACAAATGAAAATGAGTTGTCTCCCCCTGGCGGGGGCGTAAAATATTGATCTGTCGGTACTCACCTAATGGTAATTCCTGTGTCGGAGCATACCAGGCTTCAATGATTAAAGAGAAGGATCCCTAAAGATAAAAGCAGCCATGCAATCCATTAGATACTTAACACAAATAGTCAACAAGCTCATCGTAGAATTGCCAACACAGTTTACAATACAAATAACAGAATGTCGAGTTTAATATTGCTGATAAGTAAGTGTGTATATATGCACCATTAGACTGTTACAAAACTGGTTATGTTAGACAGTTATGTAAAAAAAGATGTAGTCTTCAAATGAACAACATGCAGGCTACAACAACAGAGCGGTGCGATACCAGTGGCCAAATTGAGATAGGCAGGTGTTTCACCCTATCAGGCTACCTGGCAGCAGAGCGCTCCAGAGGTGCCACATTACCTAAACGCTTAGTTTAAAGTTTCAAAATAAATTAGCTTTAAGTAATTACAATCATTCCAGTCTTACCGGCCATCTAAAGTCGATCGGTAATCGAATTGGTTTATTGACCCCGCCGTTCTTCGTGACGCTGAACGACTTGGCCCCTAACACCGGCGTGATATCGCTGCCGAAGACGCATTCACCGGGGGTCACCACCGTTTGGTAGTTCTTCAGGCACACTCGGAAAAAGGTCCGACAATCCGAACCACATGGCAAACCATTGGCCAGCAAACTGTAATCGTTCTTAAACTCATGAAGATCAAGCTCGAATACACCGGATCCGTAAGCCTGTGGGAGCGTAATAAACACATCAGTCAAAC
>NC_137911.1:31200435-31210435 GCF_963457725.1 Sprattus sprattus | reverse complement strand
TGCCACATGATCTTTTTAATTAGTGTTCTTCTATTAGTTTATTCATTGAATTATTGCGTGGTCCTTTTTTATTTTATTTTGTTGTTATAATACAGACTTTCCATGTGTTAAATTAAGTGTGTGTGTGTGTATGTATGCGTGTGTAAGTGTGTATGTGTGTGTGTGTGTGTGTGTGTGTCATCGCTGTCTCTCATATCCACCATCACCAGATCGTCAGTGTGTGAGGCCCCAGTTGCCTCCTGACACATGACACACACGCACACACACAAACACACACACTCACAAATTAGCTGCACTGTTGGCAGATGGTCTCTTTTAGACGTAAAGGTCCTTCTGTCTCTTTCTCCTCGGTTACTCCCCCTGTCCCCCCGTCCACCTACCCCTCCCTCACTCTCTCTCTCTCTTTTTCCCTCACTCTCTCCCTCTCTGTTTCCCTCCCTCACTCTCTCTCTCTCTTTTTCCCTCCCTCCCTCTCTCTCTCTTTTTCCCTCCCTCCCTCTCTCTCTCTTTTTCCCTCCCTCCCTCTCTCTCTCTTTTTCCCTCCCTCCCTCTCTCTCTCTTTTTCCCTCCCTCACTCTCTCCCTCTCTTTTTCCCTCCCTCACTCTCTCTCCCTCTCTGTTTCCCTCCCTCACTCTCTCTCTCTCTTTTTCCCTCCCTCCCTCTCTCTCTCTTTTTCCCTCCCTCCCTCTCTCTCTCTTTTTCCCTCCCTCCCTCTCTCTCTCTCTCTCCCTCCCTCACTCTCTCTCTCTTTTTCCCTCCCTCCCTCTTGCCTTTCCCTTCCTAGCCCTCCATCTGTCTCTTACTGTCTGCCTCCTGTCATCCATATCCTTCATGGATGACATTAAATATTCTGACCTAACATGTTCCTGAACACACAGCACATGTGACAAGTGTCGTGGCATCAGTTCCTGCATCCTCATCCAGTTCCATCAGTTCAGTTCCAGAACCTTTAGCTTGGCTGAAACAGGTGATGATTAGGGGCAGCCGTGGCCTACTGGTTAGGGTTTCAGGCCGGAAACCGTAGGGTGGCCGCTTCGATCCCCGACCAGTAGGAAAAATGTGGGCGGGGGAAGTGGTAGACCACTGCTCTCCCATGCCCACATCCATGGCTGAAGTGCCCTTGAGCAAGGCACCTAACCCCGATCACTGCTCCCCGGGCGCCGCCAATGGCAGCTCACTGCTCCGGGTTAGTGTGTAACCTCACTTCACTGTGTGTGTGTGTGTCACTTCCCTGGATGGGTTAAATGGTGAATTTCCGAGTGTGTGTGTCTACACCACCTCTGCCATAGAGAGGACTTTCACTTTTTCACTTTCATAATGTTCCTGAACCCTTTACCTTGGCTGGAACAGGTGATAATGTTCCGGAACCCTTTACCTTGGCTGAATCGGGTGATAATTCTTCTAGATTTGGCTTCGGTTTTGGCAGGAACGCTGTCTTCAGAAAGAGATTCTCTCTGAGGAAGTGGTTTCACACACAAGGTGGGAGAATGGATTTTCCAGACGTGTGTTAAAATGAAGAATTGAAGTTTTTTATTGTTCTAGCACAAAACATTATATGAGATACTGTACCTTAGTAACCTGCTGCGCTGCCTTCATCTCAGCTGTTTAAAGGCTACTTATGCAGTAACACGTCTTACTATGGGGTAGACATACACTCTATCTTTTAGTGGCTTACTATGGGGGGAGATATACACTCTGTCTTTTAGTGTCTTTCTATGGGGGGAGATATACACTCTATCTTTTAGTGTCTTTCTATGGGGGGAGATATACACTCTGTCTTTTAGTGTCTTTCTATGGGGTAGACATACACTCTATCTTTTAGTGTCTTTCTATGGGGGGAGATATACACTCTATCTTTTAGTGTCTTTCTATGGGGGGAGATATACACTCTATCTTTTAGTGTCTTACTATTGGAGGAGACATACACTCTGTCTTTTAGTGTCTTACTATTGGAGGAGACATACACTCTGTCTTTTAGTGTCTTACTATTGGAGGAGACATACACTCTGTCTTTTAGTGTCTTACTATTGGAGGAGACATACACTCTGTCTTTTAGTGTCTTTCTATTGGGTAGACATACGCTCTGTGTCTGAGTGTCCTTCTATGGTGGAGATATACACTCTGTCTTTTAGTGTCTTACTATGGCGGAGACATACACTCTTCCTCTTACAGTAGTGTCTTTCAATAGGGAGACATACGCTCTTCCTCTCTTAGTGGCTTACTATGGGGGAGACATACACCAGTGGTGTAGTGGTCCCTGGAGAAGTGGGTATACTCTTAATTTTTTTAAGCAGCCCATACAGCACAGGATAAACGCCCTGTTTTGAGAAGTGAATGCTGACTGAAAAATAAGTGGGTATACTCCGTATACCTGCGTATACCCTGGACTACACCACTGACATACACTCTGTCTCAGTGTCTTGCTATGGTGGAGACATACAGTACGCGTTGCCTCTTAGTGGCTTTCTAGAGGGAGACATACACTCTGTCTTTTAGTGTCTTTCTATTGGGTAGACATACGCTCTGTGTCTGAGTGTCTTTCTATTGGGTAGACATACAGTACGCATTGGCTCTTAGTGTCTTTCTATTGGGGAGATATACACTCTGTCTTTTTGTGGCTTACTATGGGGAGATATACGATCTGTCTTTTAGTGTCTTTCCTTGTGAGAGGTTTGTCATTTGTCGTTTGCGTCCCTCGAACTTTCCACCCTCTTGGCTCAGAAAGTGTTTACAAAACAGACATGTCATCGGTTTCCTACCCCCATCCAGAACAAACTGACAACACACTTTACACACACACACACACACACACACATACACACGTACACACACACACACACACACACACACTTTAATTAATTCTTCTGCACAAATCGGCCCCAGGGGGCGTGGTGTTGTTGTTCTTCTTCTGAACTAAATTCCTCCCTCTGCCCTCTCAGATATCAACCCTGACCAGTCCAGACACACACAGAACTGGTCTCTCAGATATCAACCCTGATCAGTCCAGACACACACAGAACTGCCCTCTCAGATATCAACCCTGATCAGTCCAGACCCACACAGAACTTGTATCTCATGCAGACTGGTACTGGTCAGCCCAGACACACACAGAACTGGTCCTTCAGGCAGGCAAACCCAAACCCAAGATTCTGTTCATCTCTAACTTAGTGTTTTTTGCTGAAACAGCACAGGAACAGCTGGTGATACCACATGCAACACATAACCAACCCACAAGACTACCATCACAGAGGACCCTTCAGAGAGTTCCACCTGCCATAGAACCATCCTAATGTGATGGTAATGACCAGGTCGTCAGACAGACAGACAGGGTCCAGGTCATCAGACAGACAGGGTCAGACAGACAGACACACAGGGTCCAGGTCATCAGACAGACAGGGTCTTGCATCAGACACACAGGGTCCAGGTCATCAGACAGACAGGGTCTTGCATCAGACAGACAGGGTCCAGGTCATCAGACAGACAGGGTCTTGCATCAGACACACAGGGTCCAGGTCATCAGACAGACAGGGTCTTGCATCAGACAGACAGGGTCTTGCATCAGACAGACAGTGTCCAGGTCATCAGACAGACAGGGTCAGACAGACAGGGTCCAGATCTCAGACAGACAGGGTCCAGATCTCAGACAGACAGGGTCCAGATTTCAGTCAGACAGGGGCCAGGTCATCAGACAGACAGGATCTTGCATCAGACAGACAGGGTCCAGATCTCAGACAGACAGGGTCCAGATCTCAGACAGACAGGGTCCCGGTCTCAGACAGACAGGGTCCAGATCTCAGACAGACAGGGTCCAGGTCATCAGACAGACAGGGTCCAGGTCATCAGACAGACAGGGTCCAGATCTCAGACAGACAGGGTCCAGGTCATCAGACAGACAGGGTCCAGGTCATCAGACAGACAGGGTCCAGGTCATCAGACAGACAGGGTCCTGGTCATCAGACAGACAGGGTCCAGGTCATCAGACAGACAGGGTCCAGGTCATCAGACAGACAGACAGGGTCCAGATCTCAGACAGACAGGGTCAGACAGACAGGGTCCAGGTCATCAGACAGACAGGGTCCAGATCTCAGACAGACAGACAGGGTCCAGATCTCAGACAGACAGACAGGGTCCAGATCTCAGACAGACAGACAGGGTCCTGGTCTGGGCCGGTGTCTTGCTGTCGCTCTTTGACCTCTCACACATCTTCCCATAGTGTCATGACCTGCATTGGCCAGTATTTGCCTATGGGACATGCTGGCAGACAGTGTGTGTATCAGTACGACTTCTTTCTAGAAAAAGAACATTTTACTTGTCATTTCATAGTTTTTAGTGAATACTTTATAACCAGTGACCTACATAGTAATATCCACACCCTTATTGTTAACCAAAAGTTAGCCATAAAAATGACTTTTCCTGAGGTAATGCTTGATGGCGTGTCTGTGAGCGTCCGATGAGGAGAGCTCATCCCCAATAATAGCGTTGCTAGCGGTGTCTTGCTGTCCGCTCTTTGACCTCTCACACATCTTCCCATGGTGTCATGACCTGCATGGGCCAGTATTTGGGGTGACAACAGGAGAGGGCACACAGCAGGGCTCATTATGCACTCCTTAAGCAGTGTCTGTGTGTGTGTGTGTGTGTGTGTGTGTGTGTGTGTGTGTGTGTGTGTGTGTGTGTGTGAGGCCGGAGCGCTGCAGAGGTCGGAGTGTGTGTGTGTGTGTGTGTGTGTGTGTGTGTGTGTGTGTGTGTGTGTGTGTGTGTGTGTGTGTGTGAGGCCGGAGCGCTGCAGAGGTCGGAGTGTGTGTGTGTGTGTGTGTGTGTGTGTGTGTGTGTGTGTGTGTGTGTGTGTGTGAGGGGGCAGGTCAATGAAGAGTGGCAGCTGCCACGGAGTGTGCCAATCCCCGTGGGTGACCGTGACCCAGCGTCCCACAGGGGCAATTCGTCCCCAGGAACAAATGGAGTGCGACAGCACTGGTGGCCTGTGTGTGTGTGTGTGTGTGTGTGTGTGTGTGTGTGTGTGTGTGTGTATGTGTGTGTGTGCCATTCCTGTGTGTTCAGCAGAGCACTGGTGGCCTGTGTGTGTGTGTGTGTGTGTGTGTGTGTGTGTGTGTGTGTGTGTGTGTGTGTGTGTGTGTGTGTGTGTGTGTGTGTGTGTGTGTGTGCCATTCCTGTGTGTTCAGCAGAGCACTGGTGGCCTGTGTGTGTGTGTGTGTGTGTGTGTGTGTGTGTGTGTGTGTGTGTGTGTGTGTGTGTGTGCCATTCCTGTGTGTTCAGCAGAGCACTGGTGGCCGTGTCATTCCTGTGTGTTCAGCACACCTCACCACACCACACCACACCACACCTCACCACACCACACATCACACTACACCACACCACACCACACCACACCACACCACACCACACCACACCACACCACACCACACCACACCACACCACACCTCACCACACCACACTCCACACCACACCACACCACACCACACCACACCACACCACACCACACCACACCACTCCACACCGCACCGCACCGCACCGCACCACACCACACCACACCACACCACACCACACCTCACCACACCACACCTCACCACACCTCACCACACCACACCACACCATACCACACCTCACCTCACCACACCACACCACACCACACCAGACCACAGCTTGGCACGGCACACTCCTCTAGGCAGAGTATTGATCGCAGCAGGCCTGCACGATGATCTCAGGCGCATGGCATGCAGGCTTCACCAATCGCCTTTTGTTGCTCTGGACTCCCATCTGCCACTGGTTAGGGACAGAGACCATTACATAGGCACGTTAGAGACGGTGTGTCACACACACACACACACACACACACACACACACACACACACACACACACACACACACACATACACACACACACACACACACACACATACACACACAGGACAGAGACCATTAGATAGGCACGTTAGAGACGGTGTGTCACACACACACACACACACACACACACACACACACACACACATACACACACCGGCCAGAGACCATTAGATAGGGCACGTTAGAGACGGTGTGTCCTGCACAGCTGACGCTAGTTTGATCTGAAGTAGGTTATTGTGGTGGTGGGTTGTGGGGTGTTGGTGTCCATCGGCCCTGCCTAAAGTAGCTTATTGTGGTGGGTTGAGGGCAGTGGTGTAGTGGTCCCTGGAGAAGTGGGTATACTCTTAATTTTTTTTAAGCGGCCAATACAGCACAGGATAAACGCCCTGTTTTGAGAAGTGGGTATACGCAATGCTGACTGAAAAATAAGTGGGTATACTCCGTACACCTGCGTATACCCTGGACTACACCACTGGTTGTTGGGTGTTGGTGTCCATCGGCCCGCCTAAAGTAGCTTGTTGTGGAGGGTTGTGGGGTGGTGGCCTGTGTGTGTGTGTGTGTGTGTGTGTGTGTGTGTGTGTGTGTGTGTGTGTGTGTGTGTGTGTCGGTGTGTGTGTGTGTGTGTGTGGTCGGTGTGTGTGTGTGTGTGTGTGCGTGTGTGTGTGTGTGTGTGTGAGGGTTGTGGGGTGGTTGGGTCCGTCTGTGCGTCTGTCCGCCTGGCGCAGGTGTTTGGAGCTCATCTGCAGCCCTTGGTGATGATGGATTTTATGAGCAGTGAAGGATAAAGGAATGTCTGGAGTTTGCAGGGATGAAGGCCTTGGGGGAGTTATTTCTGTATCGCTAGTATCCACTGTTTCACTCTGATGTTTCAGCACGGGGGCTAATTCTGTTTCGCCGCTAACTGGAAGTTTGGGATCCTTGAGGAAATCCTCTCTCATCAGGGTCAAGGCATCCCCTGTGAAAAAAGACAGGAAACGGAGTGGAGGAAAACAAGTGTGGGCAGAGGAAGCGTCAACTTGGCCTGGCGCTGATTACACTGAGAGGCTTCTGGGGGCGACTTCGAAGCATTCACCTGCTGCTGAGCTGATAGCTTAATGCTAGCTGCTAGCAGACTGCCCTATGGGACAACTCAGTGCTAGCTGCTAGCGGACTGCCCTATGAGACAACTCAGTGCTAGCTGCTAGCAGACTGCCCTATGGGACAACTCAATGCTAGCTGCTAGCGGACTGCCCTATGGGACAACTCAGTGCTAGCTGCTAGCAGACTGCCCTATGGGACAACTCAGTGCTAGCTGCTAGCAGACTGGCCTATGGGACAACTCAGTGCTAGCTGCTAGCAGACTGGCCTATGGGACAACTCAATGCTAGCTGCTAGCAGACTGGCCATTGGGACAACTCAATGCTAGCTGCTAGCAGACTGGCCTATGGGACAACTCAGTGCTAGCTGCTGGCGGACTGCCCTATGGGACAACTCAATGCTAGCTGTTGGCGGACTGGCCTATGGGACAACTCAGTGCTAGCTGCTGGCGGACTGCCCTATGGGAGAACTCAGTGCTAGCTGCTAGCGGACTGCCCTATGGGACAACTCAGTGCTAGCTGCTAGCAGACTGCCCTATGGGACATGCTGGCAGACAGTGTGTGTATCAGTACGACTGCAAAAGCAGAGCCCTTTCTAGAAAAAGAACATTTTACTTGTCATTTCATAGTTTTTAGTGTATACTTTATACCCAGTGACCTACATAGTAATATCTACACCCTTATTGTTAACCAAAAGTTAGCCATAAAAATGACTTTTCCTGAGGTAATGCTTGATAGCGTGTCTGTGAGCGTCCCATGAGGAGAGATCATTCCCAATAATAGCGTTGCTACTGTACTGTTCTAGTAATGCACAGTGTTGAAGAGGACTCACTCACACACACACACACGCACACGCACACGCACACGCACACGCACATACACACACACACACGCACATACACACACACACACACACACAGTGTTGAAGAAGACTCACTGGTGACCTGCCGTGATGGTCACCTGTCCCTAAACTCCACAGGCCACCCTGCCTTCTGTTTTTCACTGTTTACATTTTGTCATTTGGCAGACGCTTTTATCCAAAGCGACTTACAAGGATGTATACACATCTCACATTTGACACTGATGGCACACTGCACATCAGGAGCAATGAGGGGTTCAGTGTCTTGCTCAAGGACGCTTCGACAGGGAATCGGACTAGCAACCTTCTGATTACTAGACGACTTCTCTACCTCCTGTACCACTGTCACACACACACACACACACACACACACACACACACACACTGTCGCCTAAATGCACCCCCCTCTCTGCTTGTCACTGGGCACAGGGCCTTGAGATGTGATGCTGCAGTGGTGACCTGTCACACACACACACACACACACACACACACACACACACACACAGGTCACAAGGGCCACACCTCTGCTCCTGTGAGTCCTGGCAGCCGTGAGTGTGGACAGATCTGTCTAATTCTGGCAGTAGCTCTAGGTTTCTCCAGATGAGTCTCGTGTAGAAGTCCTCTCCTGTCCTCCTGGCTTCTGTATTTAGCACGGTTATCAGCCCGCATCAGTCGTTTACTCTGCACTGGAAGAAAAACAAGCTGAAGCAGCACTTCCTGGTTCCCAAGCACAGGGATGCGACCCCCCCCCCACCCCCCCCCCCCCCCCACCCACCCAGCCCCCCCACTCAATCCTGCGTGAGGACGCGAGCACGTCCCTCTCCGCTGTCCCTGTCCCCGTCCCCAGCCCGTTTGGTCAGGGCTGGACACTGCACTCACACCACACACACACACACACACACACACACACACACACACACACACACACACTCACACACACACACACACACACACAGACACACACACACACACACACACACACACACACTCTCTCTCACACACACACACACACACTGCACTCGTTGAGTAATAGCTGGCTGTTTATTTACCGTGATGGACTGGATGTTTTTCTGGAGGGCTAGTGTTTTTTCCTCCTTGATTTCGGAATCCGGATTTTTCCCTTTCCCAGTTTGTGGATGCAGAGGCCATTTCCCCCTGCTCGTTTCCTCTCGTCGCGGGGCGGGGGGTGGGAAGCAGGCTGGCCGAGAGAGCTCACAGGATGGAGGGATGGAGGGTGGGGGGGGGGGGGGGGGGGGGGAGAAGAGAGGGGACGGGGACAGAGGAGAAAAGGGGAGAAAACAGGGGAGAGAGGAGAGGAGAGCAGAGAGAGGAGAGGAGAGGAGGAGGAGGGAGAGAGAAGAGGAGGGGAGAGGAGAGGAGAGAAGAGGAGAGGAGAGGAAAGGAGAGCAGAGGAGAGGAGAGGAGAGGAGAGGAGAGGAGAGGAGAGGAGAGGAGAGGAGAGAAGAGGAGAGGAAAGGAGAGGAGAGCAGAGGAGAGGAGAGGAGAGCAAGGAGGAGAGGAGAGGAGAGAAGAGGAGAGGAAAGGAGAGGAGGAGAGCAGAGGAGAGGAGAGGGAGAGCAGAGGAGAGGGAGAGGAGAGGAGAGGAGAGGAGGAGGAGAGGAGGAGAGGGAGAGGAGAGGAGAGGAGAGGAGAGGAGAGAAGAGGAGAGGAAAGGAGAGGGAGAGCACAGAGGAGAGGAGAGGAGAGCAGAGGAGAGGAGAGGAGAGGAGAGGAGAGGAGAGGAGAGGAGGAGAGAGAGAGGAGAGGAGAGCAGAGGAGAGCAGAGGAGAGGAGAGGAGAGGAGAGGAGAGGAGGAGAGGAGAGGAGAGCAGAGCAGAGGAGAGGAGAGGAGAGCAGAGGAGAGGAGAGGAGAGGAGAGGAAGAGGAGAGGAGAGGAGGAGAGGAGAGCAGAGGAGAGCAGAGGAGAGCAGAGAGGAGAGGAGAGGACGAGGAGAGGAGAGGAGAGGAGGAGAGGAGAGGAGAGGAGAGGAGCAGAGGAGAGGGATGAGGAGAGGAGCTAGAGGAGAGGAGAGGAGAGAGAGGGAGAGGAGAGTGGAGAGGGAGAGGAGAGGGAGAGGAGAGAAGAGGAGGGGAGAGGGAAAGGAGAGCAGAGGTAGAGGAGAAGAGGAGAGAAGAGGAGAGGAGAGGGAAAGGAAAGAGCAGAGGAGAGGAGAGGAGAGGAGAGAAGAGGAGAGGAGGAGGAGA
>NC_137911.1:31184378-31186878 GCF_963457725.1 Sprattus sprattus | reverse complement strand
CCAACAGCAGCAACACCTCAGCCTAGCTCCACGACCAGAGAACAGCATATTGTGACAACAACAGCCCACCATATTATGACAACACGGGCCTCCTTTCTTCGTGAGCGTTTTCACAGCGTTGCCAGGTAACCTGCTCTTGTCTGTCAGTCAATGAAGCCTATGAGGGCCGGGCTAGCATGCCCCACCTCACTGCTAGCTGTTTTATGTGAACACTGAACAACATAACAGTCTTAAATAATAGACTTTAACAGTCATAAATAATAGTCTTTAACAGTCATAAATAATAGTCTTTAACAGTCTTAAATAATAGTCTTTAACAGACATAAATAATAGTCTTTAACAGTCATAAATAATAGTCTTTAACAGTCATAAATAATAGTCTTTTATAATCTTAAAGAAGCAGTGTGGTGGAGTTAGCTACTGTCTCTGCTGGTGTTATATCTGCTGGTGTTAAATAGGCTAGTGTTTTAAAGGCTGGTGTTATATAGACTTGTGTTATACAGGCCATTCCTGTCAAATCTGTGCTGTCTCACATCAACTATGAGCCCTGAACACTGTAAGTCTCTTCCCCTTAAAACGCTTTTTCAGTCGCATCTTTAAATAGATATGCAATTGTATTCATTTCCAACATCTGCTATATGTGCGTAACGTGATTTCAGAATCAGCTTGCCTGCTGTTGGAGTCCAAGGCGTGATGAGTGGCTGACCTCTCCTCCTCTGCGGTCGCTCGTCATCACACACACACACACACAGACACACACACACACACACACACACACACACACAGACACACACACACACACACAGACACACACACACACACACACACAGAGACACACACACACACACACACAGACACACACACACACACACACAGAGAGACACACACACACACACACACACACACACACACACACACACACACACACACACAGACACACACACACACAGACAGACAGACACACACACAGACACACACACACACACACACACACAGACACACACACACACACACACACACGCACAGAGGAAATGCTGCTGTTTACGGTCAGAGGCAGAGTCAGCCTCAGCGTGTTTACTTTCAAATACACAGGACAGATGTTTCTAAGGAGTCACAGGACAGATGTTTCTACAGAATCCTTTTTAGACGACTGTGTGTGTGTGGTGAGTCCTAGAGAGAGACCTGGATATAGACGCTGTCAGGGTCTGCCAAGAGGACGTGATAAAAAGCTCTTGCTGATTTTTCCCAGAGTTCTGAGGGCAGGATAGGGGGCAGGCAAACCTGAGCTTCCTGTTGTGTCCCACCGTCATATTTTTGGTCAGGTCTTCCTGCTCCACACACACACACACACACACACATACACACACACGTAAACACATACACACACACACACACACATACACACTCACACACATACAGTTCCTGATCAACCATAGCTTGTATCCCAACCCAGGAGTTCATTCAGCCTAATGTCTGACTGCTACACACACACACACACACACACTGGGTGAGTCACTGGTGAGTCAGGTTGAAGGTTAATGGTGAAACTAGGCCATGCTGTTTGGCTTAGTAATGCCAGGGAAAGACTGGCCTATAAAATACGATTGCAGCTTTATAAAACATTTGAAAGTATTTTGTGTTTCCCATTTTGTGAAACGCCATGGCTAGAGAGGGGTTTAAAGAGCTTTCTGGTAAACCTTATTGCCCAATCTCTCGACACGCCCCAACCCCCCCTCCTCTGGGTTAATTAAAATCCCTGTTTTTTTGTATTTGGTGCTTTGAGCAAATGCCCGTGGCAAGAGGCCCTCATCACCATATGAAGATAAACATGGCGATGCGATGTGATAAATGAGACGGTCATTAGTCTCTCTCTCTCTCCTTCCCCCACCACTGCTGCTCCGTGGTCAGTGTTCCTTCCAATATCCTGTTTTGATCCTCAAAAGGGCGTCTTTTGATGATCTGGACAAGAAAAGCTCTCCTGAAAACATCCGTGTAATATCCGTGTCAACCGCAATTTAGGGGAAGGTGATCGTAAATTGATAAGACCAGCGCTCATTTCACGCCAGATAAAAGAATAGCAGGTGTCGATGTGTTTGATCGGCTCAACACGAGCGACAAGAACTAATTAGTGCCGGCGATAGCGGTTTAATCAAGAAGTCGAGGACTCGCGTGCGGGCTTGGCCAGCTGTAAGGGCTCGCGCTCAGCTGTGACCCGTCGAACTTTCCAGAGGCAATGTTTGTGTTGCGCGAGAGGTGAATTCATCAGAGCTGTGCGTTTCTTTCAGCGTCGGGTAACAGCCAAGTTAAAGTCAATTAATCATTGCAGCTTAAGTCTACAGCTGGGGACTCAAGCGCATTAATGGGTGTTCCTGTTTAATTTATGAGCTCATAACATTAAATGAGGCCTAGCGGCTTTAGTTGTTAGATTTAAGAATCAAATAATTGTTTATGCTGTGACACACAGCCTGCCGATTGGTCGGTGAACTTATCCTCTATTTAA
>NC_137911.1:31174378-31176878 GCF_963457725.1 Sprattus sprattus | reverse complement strand
AGCAGAGAGGAGCAGAGAGGAGAGGAGCAGAGAGGAGCAGAGGAGGAGAGGAGCAGAGAGGAGCAGAGGAGGAGAGGAGCAGAGAGGAGCAGAGAGGAGAGGAGCAGAGAGGAGCAGAGAGGAGAGGAGAGGAGCAGAGATGAGCAGAGGAGGAGAGGAGCAGAGAGGAGCAGAGAGGAGCAGAGAGGAGCAGAGAGGAGAGGATTGGAGAGGAGAGGAGAGGAGAGGAGGAGAGGAGCAGAGAGGAGCAGATAGGAGGAGAGGAGGAGAGGAGCAGAGAGGAGCAGAGAGGAGAGGAGCAGAGAGGAGCAGAGAAGGAAAGGAGCAGAGAGGAGAGGAGCAGAGAGGAGCAGAGAGGAGAGGAGCAGAGAGGAGCAGAGAAGGAAAGGAGCAGAGACTGACACTATGCCTCTCCAGTTGAACTTAAGTTACCTGTTACTGTGGCAAATGAATCCTTCAGGAAATATAAATATTAATAACTTACTTCAGGAAATATACATATTAGTAACTTACTTCAGGAAATATACATATTAGTAACTTACTTCAGGAAATATACATACTAGTAACTTACTTCAGGAAATATACATACTAGTAACTTACTTCAGGAAATATACATACTAGTAACTTACTTCAGGAAATATACATATTAGTAACTTACTTCAGGAAATATACATACTAGTAACTTACTTCAGGAAATTGTACTCTGTACAATGACAATAAAGTTGAATCTAATCTAATCTAAAAAAAAATATACATATTAGTAACTTATGTAAGAAATGAAGGAGGTTTCTTTGTTTCCGATGCAGCAATCTTTATTCCAGTAATGTGCAGTGACGAAGCAGCCTTACTCCGGATTCAGCATGGTAGCACTGAATAACAAGCATTCACAATTCTAGGCATATATACTGTTTTAAGACCACTCCTAGGCCTCTAATGTAAATGAGCTAGGCTTGTAATGCAAACAGGTCTGACAACCTTTTGTTGTGGTATATGATAATCTGGTTTCTCTGTCTGAGATGGTTCTCAATGGCCTCCCCCATTCCCATACTTTGATTAATTGCAGTCACTCACACCTCAGTTTGCTTCCTGACCCCAGGTGTCTGAGCAATACCAGTGTGGGGACTATTCCTTTGTGACCATGATAAAATAACCCTTTTGGATATTCTGCTGGTGGTCACAGCAGCTGCTTGATCATGAATCTTACACTTACTTCAGGAAATAGTCATATAAGTTACGCTGCCAATTGCCTATATGTTCCTTCATTAGTTAATCAGACCTCAAGCACGCCCCTTTCTCAATCACAGAGGCGGTCACCAAAGGACAGGGTTACGTGAGGACACCCACAAACCCCTCATGGTCGTCATTCTACCTCTAGAGTCAAACATTACTTTATTATTACCATCTTATGACAGGAATAAAGCCAGTTTCCCCCCTCTCCTGACATACAGTGCCCCCCATAAGTATTCACACACACACACATACACACACACACACACACACACACACACAAACACACAAACACACACACTCACACACACACACACACACACACACACACACACACACACACACACACACACACACACACACACACACACACACACAAACACACAAACACACAACCACACACACTCACACACACACACACACACACACACACACACACACACACCTGGTATACAGTGCCTCCCATAAGTATTCAGCCCTTGTTTTACCCTTTTATTGCTTTTATAAATCAACCATGGTCAATATAAGTTGGCTTTTTTGACAAAAAATATTCACAAAAAAGCCCTCTTTAATGTCGAAGTGAAAACAGATTTCTACACAGTTACGTCAATTCAATAAAAATATGTAATGAAAAATAAGTGATTCCACCCCCTTTAAAGTGACTATTCACCCCCTTTAAAGTGACTGACCAAATTCAACAAAGGTCCAGCCAATGGACCCTTCCGCAAACTCCACCCCCCTTAGCAACGCTTGCTATATCAGTCAAGCATTCACGTTTCCCAGGTTCTCAGCATTGGTATGAATGGCGTGGCAACATGTTTTCAACCGTGTCAATTTCAGCTCTACCCAAAGAAATCACAAGCATTTTTTGGAAAAACGGCAAGATCTCAGATCGAAGCAGGCCAAAGGGTCTGCAATATGCTTATATAGGCTACAACCACGACATTACATGCCGTGTTTGTAGACAGACAAATGCTAAGGCTAACAGGTTCATTCCAGCTGTGTTTATTTGTTCTATTATATACACAGTCGCCGCTACGCAAACATGTAAGGTGGTAAAACTGAATCGTATTTTAAGCAAGGGTTTTCTCACGTTTTCGATGCAGTGGGCAGATTTTAGCGACATAGCTTCTTGGAACAAAGTAGGTGCTTCTGTTTACGTTGCTGACATTCAGCTGATGGGGGGGTCGTCCACATTGTTTGATCCACAGCAAGAATTTCTCTCTCTGGGTCTTGGGTTTCGGGAAGGGATAAAATGTTAACCCTCCCTCCA
>NC_137911.1:31156878-31159378 GCF_963457725.1 Sprattus sprattus | reverse complement strand
CCAGTCTTCGCCATTCGCATAAATCCTCTATTTGCGGCGCTGATAACAGTCGCAAACTAGAACAAACAATCATGCAATCAAGTGATCAATACTGGATCAAGTGATCAATACAGGATCAAGTGATCAATACTGGATCATGTGATCAATACTGGATCAAGTGATCAATACTGGATCAAGTGATCAATACTGGATCATGTGATCAGTCTTTGTTGTGATTATCTCAGTGACCAATCAGAACATGAGATACTGGATCATGTGACAGACACTCTCCAGGCATGGAGATCTCTGTAACGCCTGCACTGTAAACCCAGACAGTTCTACTAACTCATATACATTATGTATTCAGTACTTAAAACCTGGTATTTAGTTGACCCAACTTAATCATTTTTAAGTTAAGTTTACTTAAAAAAAAAATATATATATATATGTACTCAAATTGTATTATGTAATCGGTTACATCAAAAGTTTTAAGTACTCTGAACTTGTTCAGGTTTACAGTGTGTGCACATGTAAAAGACCAACGTTTTTTGAAATACTCCAGAGAGCAACCAGAACACACCATGTTGGATTATGATGTGCCACACACACTCCTCCCCTCAACAACAGACACGGAGGGTAGTGTGTGTAATGGGAAACCACACTTGGTTGTGACAAAAGAGAACTCACACTCTCCCTCTCTCTGTCTCTCTGTCTCTCTCTGTCTCTATGTCTCTCTCTCTCTCTCTCTCTCTCTCTCTGTCTCTCTGTCTCTCTCTCCCCCACAGATGCAGAGGGCAGTGTGTGTCGGAGCAGCCACCTCCTCAACATCACGCTGACCATGCACAGACTCCTCATCTCCTCCAAATCACTCCTGGACAGACTGCTGGCTCTATATCCTTTACCCACCTCCTGCCTCCTGCCTCCTCCCCCTCTCTATCTCTCTGCGCCTCCTGCTCCTCTCTGTCTCTCCCTCTCTCTGGGCTGCACCTCCTGCTCCTCTCTGTCTCTCCCTCTCTCTGGGCTGCACCTCCTGGTTCTCTCTATATCTCTCTGGGCTGCACCTCCTGGTTCTCTCTGTCTCTCTGGGCTGCACCTCCTGGTTCTCTCCCTCTCTCTGGGCTGCACCTCCTGGTTCTCTCTGTCTCTCTGGGCTGCACCTCCTGGTTCTCTCCCTCTCTCTGGGCTGCACCTCCTGGTTCTCTATATCTCTCTGGGCTGCACCTCCTGGTTCTCTCCCTCTCTCTGGGCTGCACCTCCTGGTTCTCTATATCTCTCTGGGCTGCACCTCCTGGTTCTCTCCCTCTCTCTGGGCTGCACCTCCTGGTTCTCTATATCTCTCTGGGCTGCACCTCCTGGTTCTCTCTATATCTCTCTGGGCTGCACCTCCTGGTTCTCTATATCTCTCTGGGCTGCACCTCCTGGTTCTCTCTATATCTCTCTGGGCTGCACCTCCTGGTTCTCTATATCTCTCTGGGCTGCACCTCCTGGTTCTCTATATCTCTCTGGGCTGCACCTCCTGGTTCTCTCCAAGTGCTCTGCTCACAGCCGTGCTCCTGTCTGGTTCCTGTGTGTTGTTGTTGTGATGGTGGAGTCTCATTACGGTCATAGACTTGTAAATTTAAATACCACCATGGGATGAGGTCTGCTCCAGGTGACAGCAGTGGGATCAGGTCTGCAGTGGGATCAGGTCTGCAGTGGGATCAGGTCTGCTCCAGGAGTGGGATCAGGTCTGCAGTGGGATCAGGTCTGCAGTGGGATCAGGTCTGCTCCAGGAGTGGGATCAGGTCTGCAGTGGGATCAGGTCTGCTCCAGGAGTGGGATCAGGTCTGCAGTGGGATCAGGTCTGCTCCAGGAGTGGGATCAGGTCTGCAGTGGGATCAGGTCTGCTCCAGGTTGTGTCTGCCCACGAAAGACAGGCGTTCCGTGTGGAGGAGGCCTGGTTGCTATTAGCAACGACACCGGTCCAAAAGCTACGGTGCTTGGATTGGCAACATGATCCCATGCTGGGGCCGAGTCATCATTGGCAAGAACATTATGGCGGTCCAATATGGCATCATACAGCTTTGTGTGTGTGTGTGTGTGTGTGTGTGTGTGTGTGTGTGTGTGTGTATGTCCAATATGGCATCATACAGCTTGGCCAGTCATGTCGTACACGACCACGTTACTATACCCTGTTGTGTTTACAGCTGAACAGCTGAACAGCAGAGTTCAACGCACACATCATAAAATATTTCCTGTGTGTGAGCTGTCACCCCCTCACACACTCGAGCAGCTATATGGAGGGGTCAGAATGGAAAGACACACAAGTGTGCGGTCTGGAGTTTCGCTTATCAGATGCAGATATACCTGTGTGGGCTGATCAGGGGGTTTTGTTTTGTCTACAGGTGAGCTCAGGGGCTCATGTATTCTGAGCCGCTCATCAGCACAGCTTTGAGACGCTCTCTGTTAGGAGGTGATATTCTCAGGTGATTTTCTGAGGTGATTCTGAAACTCTCTGTTTGGAGACGCACAGGTGATTTTC
>NC_137911.1:31119378-31126878 GCF_963457725.1 Sprattus sprattus | reverse complement strand
GTGTGTATATGAATGGATTGTAAAATAATGGACGTGTGTATATGAATAGTAAGAAAATGTACGTGTGTGTGTGTGTGTGTGAATGGACAGAACAGTTGGGAATTTGTTTGTTTGTTTTTCTATACCCTTGACACGACTTTACGTCTTTGCCACCAATTTATGGTGTCACGTAAAACTTCAGCGCAACATAAGCAGCCTAGCATGCGTGCGGCAACACCCATACAGACCACCCCATGGTATCACCTGGCCAGTGTGGTTGCCAATGGAGACGGAGCCAGCAACACCCATACAGACCACCCCATGGCATCACCTGGCCAGTGTGGTTGCCAATGGAGACGGAGCCAGCAACACCCATAGAGACCACCCCATGGCATCACCTGGCCAGTGTGGTTGCCAATGGAGACGGAGCCAGCAACACCCATACAGACCACCCCATGGCATCACCTGGCCAGTGTGGTTGTTAATGGAGACGGAGGCAGCCGCATCCGCCGAGGCGCTTCAGCAAGGATTCGGACGTCATCGCTCTTCACTACCGAGGTGACGTGGAGATGTTTCATGGATGTTTCGTCGGATAACTTTTCAACACATCTCATTCAGACCACATCTACCTTGCCCTCCGCTGTCATCTAAGTGGGCGACCGAACAAAGAGAGCTATGCACCTGCTGCCGTAATGCTGTGGTCTTGAGTTGCACTGTTTCGATTCCTGCTACGAGGTAAAGAAGTCAAGGATATTTGAAGACGATGGAAGTTCAGCCTTAACAATTGCGAGTCTGTAGACGTTTTACGAATGGACTCGATGTAAAAGGTAAATGTAGCCAACCTAAAATTGTCTATCGGTGCGCCTCAACTTTGTGCCATCTGGAGCGAAGCGACTGACGTGCGGTTATTTTACATTGCATGCTACCCTGTGATCAAACATCGAATGAATTCGCTCCTTTCCTATTAGCTCACACAGTAATATTTAAGATGTTGATTTAGTAATGATGTTGATTATAATAGTGACTTGTATTGACGGAGTTAAAGGTGAGCATCAATGTGCGGTCTCCCTCAGATGCATGGGTATTTGGATGACATCCAAGGCTTTGGTTGTTTACTGTTTTGCTCAATAGAATTCCTCTCTGCTTATAAAGGCGAAACAGACTTTATAGCCGAAAACACGCGTAAGTGAACGGGAAGATATTAACGTCCTCTGGATGTCAATTGATCACAATCTCTGACGGTTGCTCTAAAGTAAAGCGATTTGCACGCTATGGGCTAGTATTAGAGCGAAGGGGACGTAATCAGATTAAAGACTATTGGTCTTTAATCACTAAGTAGTGATCAATTTCACTATCAAGTTATTAAAACTTATTGTGGCTAAATTCAGTTTAGATTCAGTAATACCAGCAATGCGATATTTTGACCTTCATTTCAAAATACTTTAGAATTATCGTGACAAAGGGTGATGCATTAAACCGGATTAACTTTATTAGCAAATTAAAACCGTGTGAGCATATCTAACCAGCTGTGATCCGATGAGCTCTCTGGAATCCCCTCACACGCTCAGACACACACCTTGTGTGACCCTCTAGGGGCCTCTCGAAGGCCATGTAGGAGGGGTACAGTCCCTCATGTCAGGCACGGGAGAGCTCCCAGAGCCTCTTCATTTGCCTGAGGTTCTAAAAGTAGTATTTATTGTTACACCAGGTTTTATTGCTCTTAGCTTGACTGTTCTCTCCCTTGCTCTTCGCTTTGGACAAAAGCGTCTGCTAAATGACTAAATGTAAATGTAAATGAGAAGCGCTGAATACAGACAAAAGAAAGCTGCTGTTGCCCAGTCCCTTTCTCGTCGGTGAGGAGAGCAGTGATGGGAATTGACTGAAAGCCTAATATGCCTGAGTCCAGGTTTGGGATCCGACAGCCTCAGAGGTTCATATGTCCTCCTCAGCCGCCAGCAACGTGTTATGCCTCACTCCTTTATAGTGTGTGACTGTGACTGTGTGTGTGTGTGACTGTGTGTGCCTGTGTGTGTGTGTGACTGTGTGCTGGCTGACTGATGCTGCTGCTGTAATGGTACCAGCACACAAGGCCAGGGTGAACATGCTTCTGGCTCTGCTACAGTTTTTTTTTGTTTCCTTCAGACAGCATGAGTCCGCTCATCACATACGTTATATAGTGTAGGTATATACGTCTTATGACACCCTACAGCTAAATGTCTTTTCATATTCGTATTATTCCCATTGTCTGTGAACAGATGTTGCCAGATAAAAAGAGAAACACTGGCCTGGTATTGTCATCGATATTATTTAAAGCACATAACAAACCACTCTGTAGCGCTAATGTCAATTATGCCTTTTCCCCCTCTCCCCCTCTCCCCTTTTCCCCTTCTCCCCCTCTCCCCCTCTCCCCCTTTCCACCTTCCTTTCTTGCAGTCCGTCATTATTTTTCAAGACATCCACTTGCCGTCGGTTTCACCAGGTCCCCCCCCCCCCCCCGCCCCCCCCCCCCCCCCCCCCCCCCACACCCGCTCCGCCATGGAGAGCCTCCGTGAGCTCCAGAATCCACTGCTGGACAAGAACCCACACCGTTACCATGACGACTCCTACCGCCACCAGTACCACCACAGCATCATTAGATACTTTGTGTCCGGCGGCGACCCCGAGGCAGAGGCCGAGCACTACCTGGACGCCGCCTCGCTGCACGTTGCCATGGAAGCGCTGTGCGCGCCCCACTGCATGCTGGGTCAGGAGGGCGGCGGTGGCAGCGGCAGCAGCAGCCACAGCCGAGGCGCCGAGAGAGACCCGAGTCTGGAGACCAGCCTGAGGGAGGAGGAGCAGGAGGAGGAGCAGGAGGAGGAGTCCACAGCTGAGTCCAGCCCAGAGGACCTTCAGAACCAGTGCCTGGACCTCGGCCCACACATCCACACACACACACACATCCACACCGTCTCCTGCGACGTGGACGAGGAACGATTCTCACAGTATGAGGTGAGCGGCAGGTCAGAACCAGTGACCACACCTCTTTAAATACAGGTTACAGGGTTCCTTTCACAGCTCAGAACCAGTGACCACACCTCTTTAAATACAGGTTACAGGGTTCCTGTCACAGGACAGAACCAGTGACCACACCTCTTTAAATACAGGTTACAGGGTTCCCTTCTCAGGACAGAACCAGTGACCACACCTCTTTAAATACAGGTTACAGGGTTCCCTTCACAGGACAGAACCAGTGACCACACCTCTTTAAATACAGGTTACAGGGTTCCTGTCACAGGACAGAACCAGTGACCACACCTCTTTAAATACAGGTTACAGGGTTCCCTTTACAGGTCAGAACCAGTGACCACACCTCTTTAAATACAGGTTACAGGGTTCCTTTTACAGGTCAGAACCAGTGACCACACCTCTTTAAATACAGGTTACAGGGTTCCTTTTACAGGTCAGAACCAGTGACCACACCTCTTTAAATACAGGTTACAGGGTTCCTTTTACAGGTCAGAACCAGTGACCACACCTCTTTAAATACAGGTTACAGGGTTCCTTTTACAGGTCAGAACCAGTGACCACACCTCTTTAAATACAGGTTACAGGGTTCCTTTCACAGGACAGAACCAGTGACCACACCTCTTTAAATACAGGTTACAGGGTTCCTGTCACAGGACAGAACCAGTGACCACACCTCTTTAAATACAGGTTACAGGGTTCCTTTCACAGGACAGAACCAGTGACCACACCTCTTTAAATACAGGTTCCAGGGTTCCTTTCACAGGTCAGAACCAGTGACCACACCTCTTTAAATACAGGTTCCAGGGTTCCTTTCACAGGACAGGGCCTTTATTATAAACGGGAAACAAAGCTCAGATATCAACAACCTTCCAGGAGGATCGAGGACCGCACCTCTAAGCAGGGACATTGGAAATAGGGACGTGTACAACTATTTAAAGCCTGGGATTTATGTCATCTTGCAGTGCCATAGCTTTGAAAATAACCTTGAATACTGAGTAGATATAGGGCAGTCATAGGCTATTGGTTATGCAGGAAAAACGACTTATAAAGTAAGTAAACCTTCAGTAGCTAAAGTCAGAATACATTTGAGGTGGTGTATGAAAGCAGAGTCGTGCTGATAAATCTGAGCATTTGAAACATTGGGGCGAGAGCTCTCTGGCGGTGTGTTTGTGTGTGTGTGTGTGTGTGTGTGTGTGTGTGTGTGTGTGTGTGTGTGTGTGTGTGTGTGTGACTGTCTCTGGCGCTGTTTGTTAAGGGGATGTTTTAGGACCGAATGGGTTTGAAGAGGCTACTTTAAAACACACAATTTTGTGAGTTATTACACACCCTTGGGTAGTCACACTCTTTGAGTGTTTTTGTCCATGAAAGTTGCTCACTCTCCTTCCATATATATCTCCTTTCTCATCTGTGGTTGGTTATCTGAGTTTAGCAACATCCTGCAGTTCACCCTTTTTATGTTGATTTAGGAAAGGAGCTGTATCCAAGCCATCAACAGACACCCTTTTAGTGTAGAAAAGAATCATTACTGAGCTGTGCCAAACCAAAGTAATCTAGCACGCTGTGGTTGCACAGTAATCTAGTTTGCTGTGGTTGTTTAGTAATCTATTACGCTGTGGTTGATCAGTAATCTAGTTTGCTGTGGTTGTTCAGTAATGTAGCTTGCTGTGTTTGATCAGTAATCTAGCACGCTATGGTTGTTCAGTAATCTAGCACGCTATGGTTGATCAGTAATCTAGCACGCTGTGGTTGTTCAGTAATCTAGCACGCTGTGGTTGTTCAGTAATCTAGCACGCTATGGTTGTTCAGTAATCTAGCACGCTATGGTTGTTCAGTAATCTAGCACGCTATGGTTGTTCAGTAATCTAGCACGCTATGGTTGATCAGTAATCTAGCACGCTGTGGTTGTTCAGTAATCTAGCACGCTGTGGTTGTTCAGTAATCTAGCACGCTATGGTTGTTCAGTAATCTAGCACGCTGTGGTTGTTCAGTAATCTAGTTTGCTGTGGTTGTTCAGTAATCTAGTTTGCTGTGGTTGTTCAGTAATCTAGTTTGCTGTGGTTGTTCAGTAATCTAGTTTGCTGTGGTTGTTCAGTAATCTAGTTTGCTGTGGTTGTTCAGTAATCTAGTTTGCTGTGGTTGTTCAGTAATCTAGTTTGCTGTGGTTGTTCAGTAATCTAGTTTGCTGTGGTTGTTCAGTAATCTAGCACGCTGTGGTTGATCAGTAATCACATGATGTTCAGTGAGCGCTAGTGATGGCTGCAGCAGGATACAACACAATGGATGGACTGTGTGATGTGTTCAGGGTCCCTGTTGTAGTAGAGAGATGGAACTGAGAACAGATATGCCTAGAATGTTCTTTATTCCGGTGCCGATTAGAGACAGAAGTAATCGAGTACCTGTATCTCATGCGGACGGTAAACCAGTCTAATCTGTAACCTGTATCTCATGCGGTAAACCAGTCTTAAGTTATGTGTTACCTCTATCTCAGGCGCTAAACCAGTCGAATCTGTTACCTGACGACAACCTCAGAATGCCCAGGGGCTCCTGTTGTCTCTACACAGCTAGCTCTACTAAGCATCCTGTAGCCAACAAATCATTTTGGTTCATGAGATTATAATACCTCTTTCTCACTGAGACCTTGTTAGCAGAAGGCTGCGGTGCAACTGTTCTGAGCGAGACAGCACCAGTACATTTGAGTTTTATGAATACGTTCTTTTATCATAGCAGGTATTTTAACATCCATATACAGTAGATAAAAGCATGGACAGTGAACATCTGTCAGTTCCATCTCTACTAAAGAACAGTCTGCCTGCCTCTACTAACGGACAGGTTGGAAATTGGGAAGGACTCTGGGTGTGTGTGTGTGTGTGTGTGTGTGTGTGTGTGTGTGTGTGTGTGTGTGTGTGTGTGTGTGTGTGTGTGTGTGTGTGTGAGTGAGTGAGTGTATTAATGCCGTGGCTGGAACAGACAGTGTGTGTGTGTCTGTGTGTGTGTGTGTCTGTGTGTGTCTGTGTGTGTGTGTGTGTGTGTGTGTGCGTGCGTGCGTGCGTGCGTGCGTGCGTGCGAGCGAGCGAGTGTGTATTAATGCCGTGGCTGGAACAGACAGTGTGTGTGTGTCTGTGTGTGTGTGTGTGTGTGTGTGTGTGTGTGTGTGAGAGAGTGAGTGTGTATCAAAGCTGTGTCTGGAACAGCGGTAGGTGATTCCACCGATGAGGTGCCACAAATGAAAAGAGTCTTGACTGCGATCTCTCGCTGTGGAGAGACGACAAACAGACGCTCATCTGAAGAACAAAGTGGTCGAGCGGGGGAATAGAGTGAGGGAGAATGTTTTGCTTATGATTGTAATATATTTCAAGCATGCTTAAAAGTTCTTTTGAATGACTCCATAGAGGAATTAGGGTGCTACATATAACATTCTGTCAAAGGGGACTTTTCTTCGTTTCATTTGGCTTCCCGCTAGTCACCAGTACAGCAGAACCTCCATTGGTGTGTGTGTGTGTATGTGTGTGTACAGCCGAACCTCCATACCCCAAGAGCCATTTAGTGGCAACGGTTCTATTTTAAGCCCCATGTTTATGATTCATCCACTCCCTTGCGTCAGGGGTGATGATGGAGTGACACACCTGACGAACTACAGTGTGTGTGTGTGTGTGTGTGTGTGTGTGTGTGCGTGTGTGTGTGTGTGTGTTTGTGTGTTTGTGTGTGTGATGATGGAGTGACACACCTGACGAAGTACAGCCCGGTCGGGGGGGGGGGGGTCCCCAGTGTGGTCCAGAGAGACATCCCTCAGCTGACGGCAGTGTGTGTGTGTGTGTGTGTGTGTGTGTGTGTGTGTGAGAGTAGGTAATGAGATGAGTGCAGGATAATTGGATAATCTGGATAATTAACATCTCCCCAAGGTGAGCAGAGACTCATCAATATCAGTCTACTCACTCACACTCTCTCGCACACACACACACACACACACACACACACACACACACACACACACACATTCACATACACATACTCCAATATACACACACAGAAACACACACACACACACACTCATTCACATACACACCTACTCTCATACACTCACACACACAGACACACACACACACACACACACACACACACACACACACAGGGTCTTGATTTACCTGATTGAGTGATAATTAATTCTCCTTATCCATTGTAGACCACTCATATGTGTAAAAAAAAACATTCATAATTATGTTTTTATTCATATTCATATTTTTAAACAAATCTTTGCAATAACGTGGACAACATTTTGAAGTAGAACACAAAGGTGTCTGTTGGGTTAGTTGCCTCTTTGTAATGATGAGAGATATAGCAACGATGTAACTGTTGTCATGACGTCTCTATAAGCCAAACAAATAATCAATCATTATTGACAGGATATTGGGAAGGAAACCCAACAGCCATACATAATGCATATCTGAAACGGTGATAGTGTAAGACCTCACACACACACACACACACACACACACACACACACACACACACATACAC
>NC_137911.1:31091878-31096878 GCF_963457725.1 Sprattus sprattus | reverse complement strand
ACATCAGACGACCCCTAGTGAACCAGTGATGCAGTAAACTCACTCACATTTGCCTGCGATTCACAAGATGGTTTTTGAAAGTGGAGGATCAGAAAGGATAAGTGATTACACATATTTTTTTCGAATGCCTAACGGATAAAACACCCAAACACACAAGCACACACAGACACACATAACGCTGCATGATAAGATCCTGTGTGTGTGTGTGTGTGTGTGTGCGTGTGTGTGTGTGTGTGTGTGTGTGTGATTTAGGCTGAGAGATCTTCTCAGTGAGGTTCCTGCCCTCCCAGATGTCCACAGTGCAGGCTGAGTCCAGACCAACTGTTTAATCTGCAGAGGTTGCAGCCTCTCGCTCTCACTGGCTCTGGATTAACACCCCCACAGACATGCTGCTGGACTGGGACTGATCCATACCTAGCCCCCGCTATGAGTGTGGGGGTCACTGATCAATACCTAGCCCCCGATGTCAGTGTGTGTGTCACTGATCAATACCTAGCCCCCGCCACCAGTGTGGGGGTCCCTGATCAATACCTAGCCCCGCCACCAGTGTGGGGGTCCCTGATCCATACCTAGCCCCCGCCACCAGTGTGGGGGTCCCTGATCAATACCTAGCCCCCGCCACCAGTGTGGGGGTCCCTGATCCATACCTAGCCCCCGCCACCAGTGTGGGGGTCATTGATCAATACCTGTCACAGCGATTAGTGTGGGCGTCCCTGATCAATACCTATCACAGCTATGAGTGAGTGTGGGGGTCCTTGATCAATACCTATCACAGCCCCAGTAAGTGTGGGGGTCTCTGATAAATACCTAGCCGCAGCGATTAGTGAGTGTGGGGGTCACTGATCAATACCTATCACAGCGATCAGTGTGTGTGTCACTGATCAATACCTATCACAGCGATCAGTGTTGGGGTCACTGATCAATACCTATCACAGCGATTAGTGTGGGGGTCACTGATCAATACCTATAACAGCGATTAGTGTGGGGGTAACTGATCAAAACCTATCTCAGCGATTAGTGTGGGGGTAACTGATCAATACCTATCGCAGCGATTAGTGTGGGGGAAACTGATCAATACCTATCGCAGCGATTAGTGTGGGGGTCACTGATCAATACCTATCACAGCGATTAGTGTGGGGGTCACTGATCAATACATATCACAGCGATTAGTGAGTGTGGGGTCACTGATCAATACCTATCACAGCGATTAGTGTGGGGGTAACTGATCAATACCTATCGCAGCGATTAGTGTGGGGGTAACTGATCAATACCTATCGCAGCGATTAGTGTGGGGGTAACTGATCAATACCTATCGCAACGATCAGTGTTGGGGTCACTGATCAATACCTATCACAGCGATTAGTGTGGGCGTCCCTGATCAATACCTATCACAGCGATTAGTGTTGGGGTCACTGGTCAATGCCTAGGCTCCGCCGTGTGTGTGGGGGTCCCTGATCAATACCTATCACAGCTGTGAGTGTGTGGGGGTCCCTGATCAATACCTATCACAGCTGTGAGTGTGTGGGGGTCCCTGATCAATACCTATCACAGCTGTGAGTGTGTGGGGATCACTGATCAATACCTATCACAGCGATTAGTGTAGGGATCACTGATCAATACCTATCACAGCGATTAGTGTGGGAGTCACTGATCAATACCTATCACAGCTATCAGTGAGTGTTGGGCTCACATGGGATGGGAGGAGAGGGGAGCTGGTGTTCTGTCCAGACCTACAAACCTGGGGGACTCTGCTTTACACCGGGGCAGTCTCCTTTACACACACACACACACACACACACACACACACACACACACACACACACACACACACACACACACACACACACACACACACACACACACACACACACACACACAGGAGCAGTCTCCTTTCCACCGGGGTACTCCGCTTTACTCCTAAATTGGGGTATTCTTCTTCAGAGTGAGGCATTTGGTCTCACACACTGGGGAATGCAGATTCACTCAAAGTTAGGGCACACACACACACACAGGGGTATTCTGTGTCACACATCCATTCTCACACACACTCATGGGTGCTTATCACACAGGGGCAGGTGCCTCATTGCCCCCACTGAAGGTTGCTAATACCCTCCTCATTGATAAGGTACCACAGGGCATCCTGCTCAATCTAATACCCTCCTATCGATAAGGTTCCACAGGGCATCCTGATCAATAAGTGCAACAGCAGAGCTCTCGGAGGTGCTGAGGTCCCTGGGAGAATGAAGATAATTTTATTTTATGTAGTTTATTAGAGGACTTTTATTTTGACCCGTTCCACATCCAGGTCCAGAGATTCTTGACTACTTCCTCCTCAGCAGAAGGACACAACACGGCTCAGTTTATCAATCAATAATCAATAATCAATAATCACAAACATCCGGTTGAACAGACTGTAAACAACAGTGGTTGTAGTTTTTAATATCATATTGTACAGGTTATGAAACAAAGAACAAGTATTTTAAAGACTACAGTACATTAAAGAATATTTTAACAACATTACTGTAGCTGTCTATCATTATTTTACAATATGTACACTATTGTTGCACCCTAATACATCGCCTCTGGACCTTTGAAAGTGACAAATACTTCACCAAACAGAACACAGAACACATGTCGCTGTCCCCTAATGCAAGACACACTTGGACCCTCCACAGGGCCCGGGTCATCAAACACCCATGTGACACGGTCTTCTAGAGGATTGAATCCAGAACTTGAGCCAGAGGTTACTAATATGCCACCAAGTGCATTCTGCAGAGATAAGCCAAAATCCATAACAGCATGTGTGTGTGTGTGTGTGTGTGTGTGTGTGTGTGTGTGTGTGTGTGTGTGTATTCTCCCATGAAGGCATACATTATTTATCAAGCAGCTCATGATTTACACTAGCTGTGTGTAACAGGTGGGTATTATCATTGCTATTTCCCATTGTTTTGAATTGTTGTGTGTGTGTGTGTGTGTGTGTGTGTGTGTGTGTGTGTGTGTGTGTGTGTGTGTCATCGTTGCTATTCTGTCACTGTAATGTAATATATTTTGGAAACACACTAAGGGTCCTGGCGTATAAATCGGAGGGTCCCAAGTCCTGACGTATAAACGGACTGACAGTGTCCTCTCCTTGTTAGGACAGGCGGAAACTGCTCCTCAGAGACAGACACTGTTCAACAGGAGAGAAGGGATAGAGAGAGAGAGAGAGAGAGAGAGAGCGAGAGAAGGGATAAAGAGAGAGAGAGAGAGAGAGAAAAAAAGAGAGAGAAGGGACAGGGAGAGAGAGAGACACCTGGATAGGTCGAACCTGCTCCTTAGAGACAGACAATGGTCAACAGGAGAGAAGGGACAGATAGAGAGAGAGAGAGATAGAGAAGGGATAAAGAGAGAGAGAGAGAAAGAGAGAGAGAAGGGACAGGGAGAGAGAGAGAGAGACACCTGGATGTGTTTTGTGAAAAGAGGAGAGTTAGACCAGCAGGACAGTGCGGGTGTCTGGGTGCAACCAAGACCAGAGTCCCAGAGGGGTGTCAGGGTGCAACCAAGAACATAGTCCCAGAGGGGTGACGGCTCACGGCGCGTCGTCTACGGGCTCTTGGGGTCTTCACGAGGGTCTAACCGCTTGCTGCTCTTCTCCTCCGTCGCCTTGGCGTCCAGCGTGCGCTCGAGTCTGTCTCCGCAGGGGGTCGTTCCCAGCACCTTGGCGCCGCAGGGGTTCGTTCCCAGCACCTTGGCGCTGTGCTCCTGTGCTTTGGCCCTGAGGGCGGCGATGCTGTTCTCCCTCAGCTCCTCTTTGGAGATGGGAGACGCCGCGCTCTCCCCCGTCCTCTCCTCCACCGCCTCCGCCACGCCCCCCTCCGACTCCGCCCCTAGCTTCTGATTGGGCGGGGGCTGCGCCACAGGCTCCGGCGTCCCACCTGGCACCGTCTCCATGGACTTCTTGTGCATCCCTGCAAAGAATTGTGGGTAGGCGGATTTAGAAAAGCGGCTGTTGATTGGAAAGCCCTCTTGAACTGGAAATAGCAAAGCATAGGAACACTTTAGACGTCACACACATGCGGTGGACGCTGGCTAATATACTTCAATATTGGGTGATTAAAGAGAATACTTCTACTTCTAAAAACAGCAACCATGAATTTATTGTGGAGGACAAATATTAAAGGATATGAACTTCATGAAAGTTAATGATGAGTATTTATATGTGTCGGTGATAAGTATTTACATGTGTCGGTGATAGGTAATTATATGTGTCGGTGATTTATATGTGTCGGTGATGAGTATTTATATGTGTCGGTGATTTATATGTGTCGGTGATTTATATGTGTCGGTGATGAGTATTTATATGTGTCGGTGATTTATATGTGTCGGTGATGAGTATTTATATGTGTCGGTGATTTATATGTGTCGGTGATGAGTATTTATATGTGTCGGTGATGAGTATTTATATGTGTCGGTGATAAGTATTTATATGTGTCGGTGATAAGTATTTATATGTGTCGGTGATAAGTATTTATATGTGTCGGTGATAAGTATTTACATGTGTCGGTGATAGGTAATTATATGTGTCGGTGATTTATATGTGTCGGTGATAAGTATTTATATGTGTCGGTGATGAGTATTTATATGTGTCGGTGATAAGTATTTATATGTGTCGGTGATAAGTATTTATATGTGTCGGTGATAGGTAATTATATGTGTCGGTGATTTATATGTGTCGGTGATAAGTATTTACATGTGTCGGTGATAGGTAATTATATGTGTCGGTGATTTATATGTGTCGGTGATAAGTATTTACATGTGTCGGTGATAGGTAATTATATGTGTCGGTGATTTATATGTGTCGGTGATAAGTATTTACATGTGTCGGTGATAGGTAATTATATGTGTCGGTGATTTATATGTGTCGGTGATAAGTATTTATATGTGTCGGTGATGAGTATTTATATGTGTCGGTGATGAGTATTTATATGTGTCGGTAATGAGTATTTATATGTGTCGGTGAT
>NC_137911.1:31076878-31086878 GCF_963457725.1 Sprattus sprattus | reverse complement strand
TTTTTTTTCAGGAGAAATTGGTTCCTCGGCGTTCAAAGAAAGCCGGGGGATGGCTGCGGAGAGAAGCGACCCCAGGGGCGCGCCGGGGCTGATTGAAAAATAAGTTAATTTCAAGCCCAATCGATGGTGGACAGGCGGGCAAATATCACGGGAAATTAAACGAGCCGTACCCGAGGGAGCGCCGCTATTGACCCGTGCTAATAAATTCAATGTAGTTATTTCGTTTGAACTCCCTGCATCTCGGCCATGGTCTCCCACAGGAAGGGAACAGGTTCGTCTGATTTAACTAATTATACTCGATGAGAAAATTGGATGTTAATTTTACTTAGGATTGGAACACGCTTATTTATTTATTTATTTCAACCTATTATTTATTCGCCACATAGCACCATAATGAGAGTGAAATTAAAAGGCTCGCCGGCAGATGGATGGTTCGGGTCACACCGTAATTTTCTCCCGTCTTGATTGCTTGATTAGGTCGTTAGCGCCTCCTTCGCAGACCAAATTGTTTAACATCCAACTGTAGTTGATGAGAGATAATCTGGCCAGGCGGGGGACGGTGAGAGAGACGGATCTATTTGGCCAGATATGCGCCGCTTGCATGCCAGCGAAGACTGATCGATCCATGCAGCTTCAACTGACAGCATCAAGGAGCTCACTAACTCACAAAAGGAGTGTGCGAGGATTTTTAATTCCTATCCTCTGTCCATTTTGTATTCATCATTCGATCAGGGGAGAGATGCCACCTTAAAAGTAGGCTACAGACTGATCGAGTAATTTAGGTTGGTTTCACATCACAAAACCCGCGATATGATGATGTCTCTTTCATTTCAGTTTATCGGCCAAGCCCTTTACACAGTTCAAAGGACATAGGCTACTCAGCGTGTAGACGTTTCACTGATGTCAAACGGTCGGTGGGCATCAGGCAGTTATATATAAAAAAAAACGATTCAAACATCTGGTAAGATTATTCGCCAGGAATTAGAATGTTTTGCATTTGATGATCTAAACGAATATATTTTCATGAAAACCACCTGCTGTGCCATGCTGCGTAAAACAATTGTATTATATTTTACACAGACCCATATTTAAGCCACCAAAACAAACACCCGTTTTTATTTAGCCATGCCTGCAACTCCCTTTCTGATATTTTATAACAAAAGGCCTTTTAAAAATGAGTGAGAATAATCTGTTTTACTCGAAATACTGTGCCACGTTCAGTCATGGGAATTATTTTTATTTATTTATTTATTTTTAACTTTTTCCACTTTACTAAAATAAAATATTACCATCAATACATTCACGCGTGTGCCATTTAGTTGTTTATTTATTATTGAGTGTGTAGCAAAAATAATTAGACGGAACAGATACAGTAATGGCGGCAAAAGCTCACCTGAATTCGGTCCTCTGGAAGCTCCGTCTTCATGGCGAGCATCTCACGCGCATACACGTCGGGGTAGTGCGCCTCGTTAAAGGCCTTCTCCAACTCTTCCAGCTGGTACGACGTAAAGATCGTTCTGCAAAAGAGTAAAATACCCCGCTAAACTTGGCGCTCTTGATAAATATATTGCGGTTAAATAATAGCATATATTAATGAAAAAAAATCAACCTAGACGATGCAGAAGGGAGATTGAAATTCAAACATTCAAAGATGTCAGCAGTGAGAGTAATACGATTACGTCAAGCGCTCCGATGCAGCATTCCCTTGCTCAGTCCCTCACCCCAAGCAGGCGATTTAAAAAAAAAAGTATCTTCATCTTTCAGAAAGACTTAAAGCAATCTCAGCAGACCAACACATTGCTAAATGAAACCTTTCCATCTTGGAATCGAATACATTAATCGTATATTTTGAGAAGAGCTATACCCTACTTTGCCACGCACAACATCCAACTTAGCCTCTTAAGGCACGGAGCAACAGGATTAGGAGGAGACAGTGAACTTGATGAAATCCGCCATCCTGGCCTCATCGCCTCCTGCACTACTCCTTGTCAGGAGGCCAATACTGACCAAACACAGCAAATGGATTGATAAGAAATATAAAAAAATAATGTCCTACAACCTCGTAAATAATTGGCTATTAGTGAAATGTAGGCTATTACAAAGCCTGATGGAAGACCAAATCCTCTAATAGTCACCTGAAGCAGGCTAATTATTAATGCTGTTCTAACTGGCCTGTTTTTTAATAGCCTACCAAATGATTGTCGTTACTATTATTATAATAAATATTATTTATAAAACTAGAGAATTATAAATAGCCTACATAATTGGTATTAGTTTGGTAGAGGGTAAAGGCTACTATCAATACTATATTCATTTTTTCATATAAAACAACCGAAAATAGTATTGACAATTATGTAGGCTATTTATAATGTTCTAGTTTTATAAATTATATATACATATAAATAAGTATATTAATATAAATGAAATAATTTAAAACAAACATATATGAGGCAAATTCATGAGTTTAAAACAAATATTGAAATAAAAATGAGAAAAGTAGAAGCCAGACAGGCTGCCATAGAAAGGGAAAGTGATCACATTTCCGGAATGCAGTGAGCAATACCCAAGATACAAACGCCAGTGACGGCTAATTATTCTCAACTACATAAGATTAATGACTGGACACCTTTAGTTTAGGCTAATTATAAAAATATAAGCATGAACAAGTTACTTAGTGTAGGCTAATTATGAAAATTTAAATATCAAGAAAAGACAGTTTAAGAGTTAGCTAATTGTGAAGAAATAAATATCTTACATAAAACACAAAACGTTTTACGTTATTTGTAAAACTGTGAATACCATGAAAAACAAAACAGTTTCCAGGCAAATTTAGGAAACATAAATACCTTGACATACAAGGCAACTTTAGAGGCAGGCTAATTATTAAAAAAGTAAATAGGTCCAGTATGAAATATAATTACCTAGGCTACTAAATTATAAAACATATCAAATGTAGGCTATTGCAAAATATCCCTGCTGCTGGTCTCTCTATTGCCGGTTCGGAGGCCATTATTTACCGGTGTCGTCGCTTCTTCCTCTTCTTACTCTGGCTCATGGACGACTTGGAGAACTTCTTCTCACTGGAGGAGACATCCTCCGAATCTGTCAAAACACAACACACAGATATATAACCGATTTACCCACACAACACAACACACAGATATATAACCGATTAACCCACACAATAACAAAATGCCAAATATAGTTATTTCATTCTATGGCCGAAATAGGGTTTCATTTGGCATTAGAATTGAGCCTTGATAATAATAATAATAATAATAATACAACGATAACAATAATAGCAACGATAATAATACTCAAATTAATACTATTGTTATTGAAGGATGCAGGTACTGATGTTGAGAGAGCATACTGTATTGGCCTATTGGGAAGATACTGTCGCATCAGCCATGTTGTTAGTGGCCTATACACGGTTCGAATAATAGCGGCCAACATCGCCACAAGCCTCTGACATAATAAACAGAAGGGTGCAACAGTGTCACTGAACTAAAATGATACAAAATGCAACGGAATGAGTCGATTTGGTAGACTTAATCGAGTCACAGTGAACAGTGAACAGTCACATATTTTAATGCACTGTATTATGTGTGTTGTATCTTTTTGTTTTTCTCAATTTTTTTTTATAATTGTATGTCTGTTATTTTATATGGAACTTGGCGTCTGAAAGAAAGATTTATATATATATCGGCTGGTTGTTTTTGCGAATTGAATTCGCCTCCGTGTGTGTGTGTCGGCGGGTTAGCGTCCCGGGCTGCTTACCTGAGCTGGCGGATTGGCTGCAATCCAGATGCCCTACGGTCCTGCTAAGCGGCTGCAGGTGGACGCTCTGCGCGTCTGACAGGACCTCCAGAAAAGCGGGCTGGCTGTAAAACGAAGGGATGCCTCCCGGGCCAATTAATCCCATCCCGACCCCGACGCCGTGACTGTGGGCCAGCATGGACCGCGCGGCCAGCAGGTGCGCCCCCGGGGGCAGCGATTCCAGCGCGCGCCGTGGGAGCATGGACGACGGTTCTTTATTTAGACCCAGAATCTCCTGGATACCGAATCCCGTGCATCTGGGCGGCTGTGTGGCGCAGCTCTTGGACTGAAGCTGCTGTAGTAGGCCGTTATTCCCTCCGATCTCGGCGGGGCAAGCTGCTGTTTTCGATTTGTTTAAACTTTCCGTCAACACGGACCCTTCCTTTCCCGTCATGATGCCTTTGGAGGATATTCCCTTCAGTCTTCAGCACACACACACACACACACATACACACACGTCGGTCCCTTGTGCACTAGAATCCACAGTGCAATAACCCACGATCCCCGTAGAAAATCGCCCTTTTATCCAACAGGTCCATCCCAACAAGGCTCTAAACTCGCGAGCCAATCAGCGGCGAGGAGGCATTACGGAATTCCAGAGGATCACAGACGCAGCGCGCTCGCTCGCGCATGCATTATTCACGAGGAATGAATGCATTTATTCTAAAGATGGGAGGCTGAAGCGAGCCTAAATTTGACCGATTATCTACACGACGAGCCTGGAGATAAAACGGCAGCGAAAAGATCAGAGGAAGATCCGGATCCGTGGCCCCGGTCTGCGCATTTTATCTAACGAATATGGTGCTAGAAAAATACAGTCGAACAACAGAACTGGGTTGTTATGCCTTTAATAGATATCTGGCAAATGCATCAGATAATTTTAACTACAAGAAGGCTGGCTTTCGATTATATTCATCATTTACATAATTTACAGTAATTTCTAATTGTTTCATTATGTAGCCTAGATAATGGCAGGACGACTGAAATACAACATTTTGGCAGTATAATATTTCGGCAAGGCATTATGTGCGAAATTAAAATAACTACGTGACGCAGATAGTTTGTGCTCTAGTGGGAAACATTTACTGGATTCGTTATTTCTCTCTAAATGGATATCATTCGGTATCCCATCAGCCTCTTGGCCTGTATTTCTCTCTTCTCCAGATCTCCGAGATCAGAGCCAGATGCTGCAGATGAGGGTCGTCCCAGAGGCACCCCTGTCCTTCCCAAGTGACAGCTGGACGCAGCCCACTTCAGACGGCTAATCTCAAAACGCCACGCAGAAAAGATTAAACTGTGCCTCCCTCGCTCACAAACAAAGCCGCAAAACACCAGAAAACAGCAACATGGCGCTACACACACACACCGAGTCCTTAACTTTCGGCATAGGGACAGATGAAATGTCACTGTAAAAGCCAAACGAAAAAAACTCAACCGTCACCGTCTAAAGCATTTGATCTCAACACCGTTATTGTGTATCGAATTATGTCTGCAGGAGAAACTCTGGTTGTTTGAACCTTTCCCAGGAGATGAGCAGCACATTTAGATATTTTGGGCTGAAGCAGTCCGCTCGGGAGGATGCAATCATGACCTAAAACATGGGGGACTTTAGAGGCTCTCAGACATCGGCTAATTTAAAAACCTAATTGGACCTTGTGGTGATTATCCTTGGTTCTGTTCAATTTGCTGGTATAATTTAGTTAAATAGCTTTAATTCACATTAAGCAGTCTGTTAGTTATTTTTGTCTCACATATTATTCCTATAAAGCAGACTGTGGTGGTGCAACACACGCAACAATCATTCATGGTCTGTATCTTATAGTTGCGAGAAGACATTCAATGTGTTCTAGAAATGTTAATGTTAAAAAGATTTTATTTGTTTTAATTCTAGACATGAACCCCAACACGTGTGATTCCTATACTGGGTCAATGAAAAATGTTGCGAGTCCCGGACCTTGACAGCACATTAAAACAGCAAGGCGAAAATCGATAGGAGCTGAGGATGAGTCCCAATTTCACTCGCGTCTGCTCAGATGCTGCATCTCTCTCCGTCATCCTGTTTTGATACAGTGTGATCGTATAATCTCATCATCGACTCGCCTTATCCGCCAGATAAAGCTCTCTCTATTGTGACAAATCAGCTTAATTTGCCGCATGCAACAAGACCTGGCTGGATTTGAATATCAAATTTACATTAAATTAATAATGCTTGAACAGAGGCGACAGGTCAGTGTTGTGCGGACGGCTACACATTAGAAATTATTAATTATTAATATTGACTACAGACCAATTAAAAAAGTCTAATTATCCAGTTGACCCATAAGTAAAACACAGATAAGAGAAGATTGTATGATGTCACAAAAGAAATGTGGGGCTTTTGGGTGTTGTGAATAAGGCTTACACTACGATTTTGATCGAAACCTTGCAAACAGGAGAAATAAACACGATTATTCCACATACCAGCGAAATGAGAGCTCTCAATGTTGCACGTATCTCTTGTACATGTTATTTATTATGTGATTGGATCACCATAAAATCTCCTGTTATGACAAACTATACGTGTTTACAAACTAATTAATGATTAATAATATTATTTTAGTTTGTAATAGCCTATATGGAACAGTAAAAATGTCATATTAGCAGCCTATGTTGCGCAGCCCACAGGTTCGATGTTGATATGAATTTGTGAGTGGCCACTTGTTCGAACAGACGGCCTGATATCTCCTAATTATACAGTATATTTAGATGTTTTGCATAACGCGTTCTAATCAGCTATTACTAAATTATGGTGGGATTTGATTCGTTTGGAGATAATTTGTGGCACAATTTGGACATCTGGACAGATAATTACTAGGAGATAATTTATGGAAATGAGCAGCGAGCCGTTGATGGAGACAGAGATAACACCAATCTTATCAAAGAGCCATGTGTTAATGCATACATAAACGCCATGATTCATAGACCACGAGCAAGACGCTAGACGCGTGGCTTTGCCGACGTCAGCCTGGCGCGCCAGAAATGATGCTCGTGACCTGGACAGCGCTCTCATGATGATTTCGCGGCTAATTAATACTTATGACCCATGACGCCATCTCATACAACAATTAAGAAAGCCCCTACGCGGGGCTGGCTGGCGTGAGGTCGCGGTGAAAGTCTTCCACGTGCACCACAGCCAAACGCCGAGCCCTGATTAGTCTCAGCGCGAGACACACTGTGCTCTAATCCCGTTTAAACTGCGTTAGATGATCAGATTTAGAGAGCAGGAAAGCTGTGCACTTGGCCCTATGTCACGTTATTCTCCCGTCACCCCGGCACGTCCAGTGGTCCGTCTCCCAGCACAGGCAGGGCGGCGGGAGCCTGCTGAGGTCAACTCAGTTCAACCTTGCAGAATATCAGGAAGTATGGCAAACCAATATGCGAGCCAAGATGGGAAATACCAATCTGTGTAAAATGACAACAGGAAGTAAATTACCCGCAATTCTGTAGGCTACAGTCAGTTGATTTCAAAGCAAATGATCAAACATGATAATTACATTTTGGATAAGATATAATAATAAAATACAACGATAACGTAAAGATAAAATATAAAGATAAGATCTAATGATAACAATTTACAATTGAAGCTGGTAAAATCAAAAATGTCTTTACACATGTCTGCAATGATAAGCAGCTATCAAGAAATGTAGAATGAAAAATACATTTATTTACAAATAAAAAAAAAGATAAGTAGACTTACACTACAGAATACAATTTTGATCGATAAAATATAGATAACGATGTCCCACCACACCTGTGCACTTCCCACAGTAGTTTATGTTGGCTATTTTGCGGGTGGCCTGTTCTATCCAGAGTTCTAAAGAGAGTTCTATCCAGAGTTCTATCCTATCTGTTCTATCCAGAGTTCTAAAGAGAGTTCTATCTTATCTGTTCTAAACAGAGTTCTATCCAGAGTTCTATCCTATCTGTTCTAAACAGAGTTCTATCCTCTCTGTTCTATCCAGAGTTCTATCCTATCTGTTCTATCCAGAGTTCTAAAGAGAGTTCTATCTTATCTGTTCTAAACAGAGTTCTATCCAGAGTTCTATCCTCTCTGTTCTATCCAGAGTTCTATCCTATCTGTTCTATCCAGAGTTCTATCCTATCGGTTCTATCCTATCTGTTCTATCCAGAGTTCTATTCAGAGTTCTATCCTATCTGTTCTATCCAGAGTTCTATTCAGAGTTCTATCCTATCTGTTCTATCCAGAGTTCTATCCTATCTGTTCTATCCTATCTGTTCTATCCAGAGTTCTATCCTATCTGTTCTAGCCAGAGTTCTATCCTATCTGTTCTATCCAGAGTTCTATCCAGATTTCTATCCTATCTGTTCTATCCAGAGTTCTATCCTATCTGTTCTATCCAGAGTTCTATCCTATCTGTTCTATCCAGAGTTCTATCCTATCTGTTTTATCCAGAGTTCTATCCTATCGGTTCTATCCTATCTGTTCTAAGCAGAGTTCTATCATATCTGTTCTATCCAGAGTTCTATCCTATCTGTTCTATCCAGAGTTCTATCCTATCTGTTCTATCCAGAGTTCTATCCAGAGTTCTATCCTATCTGTTCTATCCAGAGTTCTATCCTATCTGTTCTAGAGATGGTGCTGAGTCTAGAGATGAGATGGTGCTGGTCTTGCCTTGATTCATCAGTCAGCAACTATCATGCTCTTTCTTCAAAAAAACAAACAAACACAAACAGAGGATAAATATCACCATATTAACACACAAAGGTAATCTTCAAATACTCAAGAAGTTATTTATAAGAAATTATAGAATTGGGATATTTAATTAGATTAATGTTTTCTGGTGGTTTTTCAGGTATTATTTTCAACACACATGAGCCGCCTATGTTTTGAAAGAAAATCGCTGCCCCTTTCACTCCAAACAACAGTTTTTTCAGCAGTATTTGTATTTCGCCGCATAAAGAATGAACCCAACTAGCAATGGTCCTTAAATATACAAATTCATTAATATATTAAATTACGCAACGCTATGACTGCTGGATGTACATCGCACCATGACACACAATATCACACCTCCTGACTCGTAAACAGAACAGAGAGTCATAAAACCCAATCCAGCTAAATCCACACGCCAAAAGAAAAACCCAAACGGGTTTGTTGCTGTTCCTCTGACGGCGCCTAATAAAGTAAACCCTCTCGAACAAGAGCATGAAACTCTGCACAATTAAAAAAAGAAAAGAAGAAAAAAAAACACAATTAGTACACAGCTGTAATCTCCGCAGTGGAGTCATATTTCACTTCAAACACTCGAACACTGGAGTGCATTGATTAAGACACACACACACACACACACACACACACACACACACACACACTCACACAGACTCACACACACAGAGACACACACACGCACACACAAACACACACAAAACACACACACACACACACACTTCAAACACTCGAACACTGGAGTGCATTGATTAAGGGGGAGCAAAAATATTGCCGCTGCAATTACCTGAGCACCAGTTGAAACTAATTAGAAGACATTAAGTGGAAATCTCATTAGGGGTAATGAAGAAATCAGTGCTATCAAGATATGTGTGTGTGTGTGTGTGTATGTGTGTGTGTGTGTGTGTCTGTGTGTGTGGGGTAATGAAGAAATCAGTGCTATCAAGATATGCTAATGACTAGCATGGCCCCCGTCAGGATCAACTCATCTATTCAGACGCAGCCCTTCAGACGCGTTTGTGTGTGAGTGTGTGTTTGTGTGTGTGTGTGTGTGTGTGTGTGTGCATGTGTGTGTGTGTGTGTGCGCGTGTGTGTGTGTGTGAGTGTGTGTAAGCATGTGTGTGTGTGTTTGTGTGTGTGTGTTTGTGTGTGTGTGTGTGTGTGTGTGTGCATGTGTGTGTGTGTGTGAGCGTGTGTGTGTGTGTGTGTGTGTGTGTGTGTGCATGTGTTTGTGTGTGCATGTGTGTCGTCTGAAGACACTGTCAATTACATGCCAGTCTCTGCCCCACTGACAGGGCTAAGGGTAATCTGCGTTGGGCTTTTGTTTTTTATTGTGCTGTGTGGTGTGTGTGTGTGTGTGTGTGTGTGTGTGTGTGTGTGTGTGTGTGTGCTGTGTGGTGTACAGTGCAGCCTCTCCTCCTGCAGCTTTTTATAATCCATCTGCATATGAAAATG
>NC_137911.1:31069378-31071878 GCF_963457725.1 Sprattus sprattus | reverse complement strand
CAAACATTTAGACCAATCAGGGGCCTCGGTACCCCTCACCAACCCCAACGTTTCCCCTCTGATGACTTCACCCCAGACTACACCCCCCGAACCCCCGAACCCCAACCGTGCCCACAGGAAGCTGCTGTTTGTGAGCGAGGAGGGAGAATAATAACTACTTACTGGCCGAGAGTGAGGTCATGCAGGTAAATATCAGACAGAGGCCGTAAGGTATCGACCGAGCGATAGCGTGGTTGATGCTGCGGGGCCGAAGTCTGATATACCTGCATGATCGAACGGTCGAGGTTAGTAAGTTGTTTATTATATGGCATTTAAGCTCTTTTCATTTTGAAAATAAAAGGTAATTGTAAATAGAAATCATGTCGTTTTGTTCAGCTCTCAAGTCTTTTTTACGAGTGTTTCAGGTGTTGCCTAGCAAACAATGACTTGCTGACTTCAAGTTACAATGATCAATAGAAAACGGACAACAGGGCTCAGCTTAAATGGCTTTAATTTACAGTTAAACACAAGGTTTTCAAACTATAGTAGTCAAGTCTTCATCATCACTTTCAATAACACATTTTCGCTGCTTCTGAAGTCCTATAAAGTATTACCCGATATCAAAATGTTCGCGAATTCTTGAGTCTTTATTCTTCAACTGTCATCAACTCTCATGGTACCACGACATTCAACTGGTTTCCTGTTCTCAGATAATTTCATAATAGTAGTCCTGATTCTATCAATACATGCTCAGGGCTGTTGATATATCGCTCATTTTTAAGGATGTAATGTTTAGTACTTGGTACATGGTATCACTCATTTTTAAGATTGATGGGGTGTGCAATAAGAATACTCATCAGACTGCAGACCGGCTAGAACGTCAATACGCGGCTGGCATGACTACCCATTAGCCAATCAGAATGCTCGTACTGTCGTTGCCATATAATAAAAACTGTTAATAATCCATATCTGGGTCCTAGCAGGAGTCGGAGGATGTGGGTGGGGGGGTGTGCGGTGAGATGGGGTTATTGTCCGGTGGCAGGGCAGGGTAGGGCAGGGTAGGGCAGGGCAGGTCTGGTGGCTGTAGGCTTCTTGGTCCGTGTGAATGGGAAGACAATTAGGGGCTTATTAGCGGCACTGCGGGGCAAAGCCTGGGCTCTCGGTCAGAAGCAGTGTGTGTGAGTGAGTGTGTGTGCGTGTGTGTGTGTGTGTGTGTGTGTGCTCTCAGGGCGGGAGCGAGCGTTTGCCAAGCTCAGCCCAAGCCTCTATGACATCTCCAGCGGAGAACAGGCCTGGCCATTGTCTGGGCTGATTACGGCGTCCGGAGCTGTCTTTGTTTCCTGCTCGCCATGCCTGTCTGATTCCCTTCGCCCCTGCTCCGCTCTCTAAAGACACACACACACACACACACACACACACACACACTTACACACACACACACACACACACACACACCATGCCTGTCTGATTCCCTTCGCCCCCGCTCCATGTTGCTGGAAGTGTGCTAATTAGAACAGAAATGGTCCTAGTAATTATGTCAACCCTCGTTAGGGGCGATGACAATGAGCAATATTATTTTTATGCAATGTTTTGTGTAGGAGGCCTCTCAACTTCCAACACTCATTAAATGGGAAAAAATGGCCCTGGTCTGGTGTGGACGCGTTCATGGCAGGGGCTGCCTACGGCCCCCCCCCCCCCAGGCTAAAGACACACACACACACACACACCCAGCTAAAGAGAGTCTGTGCAGTGGTACAGGCATGAAGTTATTGCCCTAATTAAAAGTTTGGGGGCGATGGGGCGGGTTCATCAAAGCCCCCCGCCGGAACATTGCTCCACTTGTCCAAGAGGAGCTCCGGGCTCGACCCGGCGGCGCATATTAGGGGTCAGGCCCGCTCAGGACCGGCAGCCCAGAGCTAATTATGCAGACGGACGCCGAGGTTTGAGACAAGTTCAAGAAGAGCTAGAGAGGTAGTGAGACTTAGAGAGAGTTAGAACGAGCTAGTGAAAGATAGTGAGACTTAGAGAGAGTTAGAACGAGCTAGTGAAAGTTAGTGAGACTTAGAGAGAGTTAGAGCGAGCTAGTGAAAGATAGTGAGACTTAGAGAGAGTTAGAACGAGCTAGTGAAAGTTAGTGAGACTTAGAACGAGCTACTGAGACTTAGAACGAGCTAGTGAAAGTTAGTGAGACTTAGAACAAGCTAGTGAGACTTAGAAAAAGCAAATGAAAGTTAGTGAGAGTTAGAACGAGCTAGTGAGACTTAGAAAAAGCAAATGAAAGTTAGTGAGAGTTAGAACGAGCTAGTGAAAGTTAGTGAGACTTAGAACGAGCTACTGAGACTTAGAACGAGCTACTGAAAGTTAGTGAGAGTTAGAACGAGCTAGTAAAAGATAGTGCGACTTAGAACGAGCTACTGAGACTTAGAAAAAGCTAGTGAAAGTTAGTGCGACTTAGAACGAGCTACTGAGACTTAGAACGAGCTAGTGAAAGTTAGTGCGACTTAGAACGAGCTACTGAGAC
>NC_137911.1:31009378-31044378 GCF_963457725.1 Sprattus sprattus | reverse complement strand
GAAGAGCTGCTATGGTTGCTATGGTGCCTGGCTTGGTGAGGCAGTGAGATGGAAGAGCTGCTATGGTGCCTGGCTTGGTGAGGCAGTGAGATGGAAGAGCTGCTGTGGTTGCTATGGTGCCTGGCTTGGTGAGGCAGTGAGATGGAAGAGCTGCTGTGGTTGCTATGGTGCCTGGCTTGGTGAGGCAGTGAGATGGAAGAGCTGTTGTGGTTGCTATGGTGCCTGGCTTGGTGAGGCAGTGAGATGGAAGAGCTGCTGTGGTTGCTATGGTGCCTGGCTTGGTGAGATGGAAGAGCTGCTGTGGTTGCTATGGTGCCTGGCTTGGTGAGATGGAAGAGCTGCTATGGTTGCTATGGTGCCTGGCTTGGTGAGGCAGTGAGATGGAAGAGCTGCTGTGGTTGCTATGGTGCCTGGCTTGGTGAGGCAGTGAGATGGAAGAGCTGCTGTGGTTGCTATGGTGCCTGGCTTGGTGAGGCAGTGAGATGGATATAATGGCTCTAGGGAACTAGGTGGTACAGAGAAGGCAAACATGGCATCTCATCCACTGTGAATTACGATCAACAGCGCACAGAGATAGAGGCGGTTGGCATGTGTACAGTGGTCACACACACACACACACACACACACACACACACACACACACACACACACACACACACACACACACACACACACACACACACACACACACACACACACACAAAGATAGGAGAGGTTGGCATGTGTACAGTGATCAGGTATCAGCAGTATATGGAAGTCTGACCCAGGCCGTTAAATACAGCTCTCTCGGTAAGTCCCTCCCTCTCTCTCTCAATCCCTCCCTCTCTCTCCCTCTCCTTCTTCGCTCTCTCCCTCTCTCTCTTTCCCTCCCTCTCTCAACCTCTCCTTCTTCGCTCTCTCCCTCCCTCCCCTCTCTCTCTTTCTCTCTTTCCCTCCCTCCCTCTCTCTCCCTCTCCTTCGCTCTCTCCCTCTCTTCCCCTCTCCCTCTCTCTCCCTCCTCTCTCTCTCTCTTTCCCTCCCTCTCTCTCCCTCTCCTTCTTCGCTCTCTCCCTCTCTTCCCCTCTCTCTCTCCCTCCTCTCTTTCCCTCCCTCTCTCTCCCTATCCTTCTTCGCTCTCTCCCTCTCTTCCCCTCTCCCTCTCTCTTCCCCTCTCCCTCTCTCTCTCCCTCCTTCTCTCTCCCTCTCTCTCTCTCTCTTCATGAATTACACTAATCTGTGGCCTCATAATTCCATAATGTGGGGCATCTGACGAGTGGGCCATTAATGCCTGCTGCCTAGCCACGGACTGCGCCCGCCCTTGTGTGTGTGCGTGCCAGTGCCAGTGAGTGTGTGTGTTTGTGTGTGTGAGTGCGTGCCAGTGAGTGTGTGTGTGTGTACCAGTGAGTGTAAGTGTGTGTGTGTGTGTGTCCCAGTTCCTATGTGTGTGGTGCTGTGGAAAACAAAGAGGAGGCTGAAGGTGGAGGGCAGAGGGGTCTGGGCTTGTCTGCAGCACTGGTGGCGCAGGAAAAGTTTCCGTTTAACGAATGTTTCATTCACTTTTCCTCACACACACACACACACACACACACACACACACACACACACACACACACACACACACACACACACACACACACACACACACACACACACACACACACACACACACACACACACACACACAGACACACACACAAACAGACACACACACACACACACAGACAGACACACACACACATACATACACACACACACACAGACACACAGAGACACACACACACACACACACACACACACACACACACAGACTCACACACACACACACACACACACACACACACATACACACTAACACACTCTTGTTTGAATGTTTCATTCACTTTTCCCTTTTTCTGCCGGCAGATCGGCAGCCCTGACAAATCACATCTGGTGTAATCCCACCCTCTGTGAGAACACTTTAATCATGCTCTCTTGATGGAATTTCACAAATCAGCATTGAGCTCTCTCTCCCTCACTCACTCTCACACACACACACACACACACACACACACTCTCTCTCTCTCTCTCGTTCTGTCTCTCTCTTCTAAAAACGTCAGGATTCTGTGTTAAAGCACAATAGCCCTACATGGCCTGTGTGGTAGGTTGTTGCCTCAGTCAGGACGGTGCACAGGGGAAATCACCCTCAAACCAGGCTGCACTACGAGGCCCAGAGAGATCACTCACTCACGCCCAGGATTAAACCCTGAATGGCTCTCGCTCTCTCTCTCCATCTCATTCTCTCTCTCTCTCTCTCTCTCTCCATCTCTCTCTCTCTCGCTCTCTCTCTCAATCTCTCTTTCTCTCGCTCTGTCTCTCCATCTCGCTCGCTCTCTCGCTGTCTCTCAATCTCTATTTCTCTTTCTCTCGCTCTCTCTCCATCTCTCTAGCTATCTCTCTCCTTCTCTCTCTCTCTCTCTCTCTCTCATCTCTCTGTCTCTCTCCTTCTCTCTCTCTCTCTCTCTCTCTCTCTGTCTCTTCATCTCTCTCTCCCTCTCTCCCATCCAGGCTCCAGCACAAAGGTAAACAGCGCCAAGCCAAAGGAGAGAAACGAGAGTACACTGGAAATAACGGCACATCAGGGTGCATCCACACACACACACACACACACACACACACACACACACACACACACACACATCAGGGTGCATCCAGCAATGACATGATTCACTGGAGCAGGAGGTCAGGTTTCTGCCAGCCTGCAGTTTCAATCTAAAGCCTGTGATGCACACGGTAACCACGGTAACCATGCCACTCTCTGCTGCCAGTTCGAACCCGGTGGTCATTTGTCCGTGCTTTTGTTGCCATGCAGGCTTTATTGGGACGGGTAGGAGGCTGAGTACCCATCTTCCTCATATAACACACACACACACACACACACACATCCATCTTCCTCGTATGAGAAATTGGAGCACTTAGCAGCACAGCGCTAATCCACCCGCCAGGGATTACGAGTCGGGATGCAGCGCGAGCCGGCAACACAGATTTCAACACAGCGTTCACATGTTTCAGTGTTCTATCCCAACACACAGCGTTCACATGTTTCAGTCTTCTGACCCAACACACAGCGTTCACATGTTTCAGTCTTCTGACCCAACACACAGCGTTCACATGTTTCAGTCTTCTAACCCAACACACAGCGTTCACATGTTTCAGTCTTCTAACCCAACACACAGCGTTCACTTATCTCCCTCTGGAACGAAATACTGTTTTCTGATTGGCTAATGGGGTGTACATTAAGTTCGTGGAACCGCACACCTTGGACGTAGTCCCAGTAGAAAAGTTAAATCGCCTTTCCATATCAATGCTCTTGAATGGTTACCATTGACAACCAACGTAACGTTTTGTTTTTTGAAAAACAGCCGGTTCCAGGCACTACTTTCTCTAACGGGAGCACTAGGCTTCAAATCAAGAATTCATCAGGTTATTATGCATATTAAATTTCCTTAAGATAAAGGAAATTCTAAATAATAATAATACTAATAATAAAAACATTTTTGGATGTTGTAAACGGGAGATAAGCGGGATAACGGCCTCCGAGCTGTGCAGTTCTACGAAGTTAATGGACTTCTGCGGACGCTCCGCGTCGTGGTGTTCTTTGCCCCGCAGCGTCCATTAACTTCGTAGAACTGCACAGCTCGTCGGCCGTTATCCCTTCACATGTTTCAGTGTTCTAGCCCAACACACAGCGTTCACATGTTTCAGTCTTCTAACCCAACACACAGCGTTCACATGTTTCAGTCTCAGTGTTCTATCCCGACACACAGCGTTCACATGTTTCAGTCTTCTAACCCAACACACAGCGTTCACATGTTTCAGTCTTCTAACCCACCCAACACACAGCGTTCACATGTTTCAGTCTTCTAACCCACCCAACACACAGCGTTCACATGTTTCAGTCTTCTAACCCACCCAACACACAGCGTTCACATGTTTCAGTCTTCTAACCCAACACACAGCGTTCACATGTTTCAGTGTTCTAACCCAACACACAGGGCATCCCGTCAGAGGCCCCTTCTAGAACACACTCCGTTAATTATTCAAGGCTGGACACTTTTAAATTCCTTGCGATAAGACTGCTGCCTGTGGCATGATACTGTGAGCGACAGGAACAAAATCTGATATTAAAGATGGCCTTAATTAGATAAACAAGTGAAGGGATTACTGTGGAGCCGCCGCTGATGCAGGGCCTGGAAATTAGCCTTCAGGGTAACAGCGCCATCTAGAGGCTACACGTGGAATGGCAGATTGGCATCTCACTATCTGCAGTGCAAGAGGGTTTCTGGCTGACATCTTACAGAGGCACTTTGGCTGCCAAATAAAAAAGACGAAATTTGTCAGCGATATTTTACTGCTTATATGCAAAACCGACACTTTCTGAGACGCAATGTGAGGTCAGATCTCATCTTTGGACGACACAAGTCAAGTTATGTCATTCATGTCGCCAGAAATAAACATGAGTTTAGACCAGTAGTTCTTAACCTGGGTTCGATCGAACCCCAGGGGTTCGTTGAGTCACTTTCAGGGGTTCGGCAGGGGTCAAGACACACACAGTATAGCCCGTGTCACACTAGCAATGTAGGGCTGTTTTTATATATATATGTTTTGAAGAAATTATATATTTTATTCCAAATTATGAAGGGTTCGGTGAATGCACTGATGAAGCTTGCAAGGTTCAGTACCTCCAATAAGGTTAAGAACCACTGGTTTAGACCCTCCATTATTATGCAAAGCTGAGGGCACAGCGGAAACAGTGACCCCAGTGGCCCTGCTTTATAAGTCTAATGTTCTTGTAAATTATAAATATTTTATTCTTGTACATTATAAGTATTTTGTTCTTGAACATGATCGGTCTCTTGTTTGTGAACATTATACGTTTTTATTATCTTACATTATAAGTATTTTGTTCTTGTACATTGTACGTATCTTGTGATTTTTGACGAGAGTTTTTATGCATTTCTTTGAATTCCAGGGCAGGTGAAAAGTAAACAAATCCAATGCCAAGAGTGAAACAGGCAAACAGGCACAGAGGCCAGGGCCACTAGAAAATGATAATCATGACAGTCACTAGTAACCCCCCCCCCCCCGTCTCTGGGTACTGTGTGGTGTGTGCTCGCGTCCTACCCAGAGGGCAGTGGGACTTACTTACACTCTTCCAGGCCCAGCTCGTAGGCCAGGTTCTGTGCGGTGTGTGTGTGTGTGTGTGTGTGTGTGTGTGTGTGTGTGTGTGTGTGCAGTGGGACTTACACTCTTCCAGGCCCAGCTCGTAGGCCAGGTTCTGTGCGGTGTGTGTGTGTGTGTGTGTGTGTGTGTGTGTGTGTGTGTGTGTGTGTGTGTGTGTGTGTGTGTGTGTGTGGTGTGTGCAGTGGGACTTACACTCTTCCAGGCCCAGCTGGTAGGCCAGGTTCTGCAGACCCTTCACCTTCTCCATCAGGTTAGCCGTGGTCAGACTCCCCAGCTCTGGGACCACACAAACACACACACACAAACAAACACACACACACACACACACACAACCAACGTTTACATACTTTGGTAGATTTATTCTGTTTTCTACACCTTGACTGACCGATTTTATTTGATGATTAGTAAAAAAAAAAACATCAGGAAGGCTGCGGACAGCACAGGAGGACTAGACTATCGTCCAGATCCAGATGGTTGTGTGTGTGTGTGTGTGTGTGTGTGTGTGTGTGTGTGTGTGTCTGCCAAAGTGAATAACCTTGATCGACTCACTGATTTTGTTTGATTACAAAATGATGATTACTGATTACTAAATGATACCTAATACATACAGATATATTATGTATCTTTTCCGTATAATAAAAATATCACAACTACACAAAAAAAGGTGACAAGTGTATTTTCATTGCTGCAGCAAATAAATAACAAAGCAATGCAGTGCAGGGCTTTAACCAATGACCATAGAGTTACTATAGAATTACCATAGAGTTAGATAGAACATTCCATAATTAGAGTTACCATAGAGTTACTATAGAATTAGTAAACACACTCTACAGTACTTATGGACTGACTGACTGACTTTTATTTTTCTTATTTTTATTTATTTCTATGAGGTGATTGTAATTGTAATGAGATGATTGTTTGTGAAGCGACCTTGGGTGTCATGAAAGGAGCCTTAAATAAAATGTATTATTATTTATTATTATAATTGGAAGGAATAAATGATAGTTACTCCAAATGCTTATCGAGAGAAGATTCGGAGAAAGAGTGGCATTACAGAAACAAAGCACACAGATCTGCACATGTGGCTTAATGGCCTCACACACTACACACTACACAGAGTGTGTGTGTGTGTGTGTGTGTGTGTGTGTGTGTGTGAGTGAGTGAGTGAGGGAGAGAGAGCTCAATACTGTGTAGTGGGGAAATACTGAATTCAGTGACTCACAGTGTTTTCTTGATGGCCAAGTGACACACAGTGTTTCCTAATGGCCATGTTGTGGTCAAAATTACTTACAGACAACTGGAGTGGTACTGCAGATATATTCACGATACCGGGAGCATTGTTACAAGCATTACATTTTCATGAAATGTTCAACAACAATGCCCACACATCTCTGGGCAAACCCATCTCTTATACCTAAAACCCCTCCCTCGGACTATTACACTGTGGCCTCCTTGCCTCCCCAAAGATAAGAATATTTACATAGGATACCCTTACCCCCAAAGCCCTCTGTGCTCATATAGACCTTACACAACAGGTCAAACAGAATACATGGCCACACTAAGTTACCAATTCAATTCATGTTATACTATGGAATACTATACTAACCTAATTAATTCAATGAGAAACATATACATTTTATCCTACAATGTGACACACAGTGTTTCCTGATGGCCGTGTGGAATGTTTACCTTTCAGCATTTCAATGTCCTCAGACTCCAGCTCAGCCATCCATTTGGGCGGAGAGTTTGTGATAGGCTGCAGAGACAGAGGGCAGTTATTGATAATGTTTGTGATAGGCTGCAGAAACAGAGGGGGTAGTTATTGATCATGTTTGTGATAGGCTGCAGAAACAGAGGGCAGTTATTGATAATGTTTGTGATAGGCTGCAGAAACAGAGGGCAGTTATTGATAATGTTTGTGATAGGCTGCAGAAACAAAGTGCAGTTATTGATAATGTTTGTGATAGGCTGCAGAAACAAAGTGCAGTTATTGATAATGTTTGTGATAGGCTGCAGAAACAGAGGGCAGTTATTGATAATGCAACATATTATTATAATAATAATAATATAATAATATAATAGCCTCAGGGATAAGCTATAGTAGACTCTAGGCTGAAGTAGACTATTTGCTGTAGTAGACTATAGGCTGTAGTTAACTATATGCTGAGAATAATAATCACGCCACTCACATTTTTAAAGGATGCCGCAAATTCTGAAACTCCTGGCACTGTTGAACAGAGAAAACATGGCTTAATACACACACACACACACACTCCTGGCACTGTTGAACAGTGAAAACATGGCTTAATACACCCACCCACCCACCCACCCACACACACACACACCCCTGGCACTGTTGAACAGTGAAAACATGCCTTAACACACAAATTAATCACATGTTGAATGTAACACTATGGGTTCAGTGGATTTCATTCACCAGCGTCAAGTTATCCAACACTATTAATGTATTTTTTGCACACCACTATTCTTAAGTTTATAGTGTCCACTGACTTCAATTCACTCCATTTGAAATGATTCACACAAATGTCCTTTTTCACGTCATTGGCATAATGCATGCACCGTTGCAATATGATTGATATGAGAGCACGCATAACATAGGTTACCGGTATGTCCCTTTGGTAAGAAGCATTGTTTACTGTCATAATACCAAAGATGCTGGATGTGTTATTATTGACAATGGAGAATCAAAAGTCGTAGCCTGACGCCGGTGTTTCGTCAGTTTTAGCTGAAACTGATCAGACTGATAACTTACGTTGTTCTGGCCAAAGGTCGGGTGAGGCCCTGTCGAGCTTCTCAAAACTTAGTAGAGAGGATTCAAAATCATCACCTTTTAAAATGAAAATACTGTGTTAGGAGCAATAGACAGCAAGCGTTGAAAATCTAGTTGAACGTCGACTATGATGTCGACCACTAACCAGTAACAAGTGGCTAAATTCGTTTCACACTATTTGCTGGGGATAATGATAATCACTGGTCCTACCTAGGATTGCAAGATGTTACTACACCTCAAGAGAACTTGAGACTAAAGCCTTTTACAGTAAACTTTAAATTATCAGCAGTGACATGCAGCTCATCTAGACTAATGTAGACGTAGCCTTGTTTGCTAAACTGATAAGCTATATAGCAAGCCATAGGGTAACGTTAATAGCTTAGACCACCTTCAGAACGTTAGCAGAGAGGTGAGATAATACAGCTATCCGACTCTGCCACTAACTTTTAGAACATGCTGCGTGTTGTTTGGAAAAACCAACACACTGACTTTATTATCGTAACTGGCCTCTCTAGCTTACTGCAAGACCATTAGCGAAATATGATAGCTTGCTAGCTATTAAGCTAGCTAACGTTATGATTGGTCTGACAATAACATTCTGACCATTTGAAAGTGGAAAGCAAATACAACAATTGCTCGTAATTACGGCTTAGTATCAACAAACACTGTTATGTACTTCATAATGGAAGAGCAACTAATGCTGCTTAACATTTTATGTGTATTTATTACACGTTGGTATCAAATGACAGTATAAACACACAACACATCTGAAGACTGAATTAGAATTTACCTCCATTCGGAGACGCCATCTTAACAACTCTACATGTGACGTTTTCCAGCCAATGATTGGATTCTGCTCGAGGACTGACGTGCCACGTTTCAACCTGCAGGTGACGCACTACTAATTCATAAAGTCTTCCATTCACGACTGCCTTTAGTAGTCCAGTATTTACTATTCACGCATAACAGTATGATTATAATTCTGTATACATTACATAATTGGTTGACATTACCTTCTGTAAGCAAACCCATTCATTATACATCTTAAAGTCTGACATTTTATAACAATGTTATTATAAAGTATACATTTAAATACACATACCCAAAAGCCGTTTTTCACAAATCACATCATTTATTGTTTCACATTCAATGTTACAGTACTATATGGAAGGCACTTAGTGTTATTGTGACTACTTTTGATCACAAAATGAATTAGTACTGTAAGGCTACTCAGAAAAATCATTAAAAACATCTCAGTTTAAAAAAAAAAAAAAATATCTCAATTAATTCTTCAGTTCTTGTATGTAAAAGTAAACTATGGTTTGAGGTTTCGCTGCTCTAATATAAATACGTTTTGTTGAGTTTCGTGTATGAACGTGGTACGCTGACATCCGAACAAATCATTGGCCTACGTTAATACATCAAGGTCAGAGTGTGCAACTCCCTAGTCGATTACAATAAAATACTTTGCTTTACATGATAAACATTTGTGACAGAAAAATAGTATGTATGTAACATGATATGTTTTGAACCTTTGCTTATACAAAAAAATACTCTTTGCTTCGTCGCAATCTATTCTGAAAACTGAGGACCATAACGCATTCTGTCATCTACAGCAGAACAGAACCACAGCAGCAGAGTAGAGCACAAATGGGTTGTCTGTGAGCGTGTATCTCTGGTCTGTGAGTATGTAGTGTATCACTGGTCTGTGAGCGTGTATCACTGGTCTGTGAGATTGTATCACATAACCGGTCTGTGAGTGTGTATCACCGGTCTGTGAGTGTGTATCACCGGTCTGTGAGTGTGTATCACCGGTCTGTGAGTGTGTATCACCGGTCTGTGAGTGTGTATCACCGGTCTGTGAGTGTGTATCACCGGTCTGTGAGTGTGTATCACCGGTCTGTGAGTGTGTATCACCCGTCTGTGAGTGTGTATCACCCGTCTGTGAGTGTGTATCACATCACCGGTCTGTGAGTGTGTATCACCGGTCTGTGATTGTGTATCACCGCTCCAGGTAGGGTCTGTGAGTGTGTATCACCGCTCCAGGTAGGGTCTGTGAGTGTGTAGTGTATCACTGGTCCAGGCAGGTAAACAATCTCTTCCTCCCTTTCCCTCCCATTCTCTATCTAACCAGTGACTACCTCCTTGGTTAGATACCTACAGTTCAGGCAGGGAAACTCTCTGCCAAGCGACTATCTCTCTGTGACGGGTGGCTGTCCCTGGTCTAGCTGTGAAAGCTCTTGGCCTCTCTCTGTGACGGGTGGCTGTCCCTGGTCTAGCTGTGAAAGCTCTCGGCCTCTCTCTCTCTGTGACGGTGGCTGTCCCTGGTCTAGCTGTGAAAGCTCTCGGCCTCTCTCTCTCTGTGACGGGTGGCTGTCCCTGGTCTAGCTGTGAAAGCTCTCGGTCTCTCTCTGTAATGGTGGCTGTCCCTGGTCTAGCTGTGAAAGCTCTCGGTCACACACACACACACACACACACACACACACACACACACACACACACACACACACACACACACACATTCTCTCTCTGTAATGGAGTCAGAACTCCCAGGAGTCCATCCACCTGAGCTGGGCCATGGGGCTGGCCGGGTCGTGAGCCAGAGGGCCCCTCATTCCGTAAGAGAGGGGGTGGAACAGGTAGAAGCTGAGAGAGACCAAGCACACACACACACACACACAAAAACACACACACACACACACACACACACACACACACACACATAACCACACACACACACGCACACACGCACACGCACACGCGCACACACACACACACACACACACACACACACACACGCACACACACACACGCACACACGCACACGCACACGCGCACACACACACACACACACACACACACATAAACACACACACACACACACACACAAACACACACTGGTGAATCTGCTGTAATAAGGATAAAAAAGTACCTATTTTTGTGGTGAAAATATCAAGAGTGTGGCTGTACAGGTGTGCTAAAGAGTGAACATGTCCAAAGAGACAGGACTGCATCCCTCACCTGTACAGGTGTGCTAAAGAGTGAACATGTTTAAAGAGACAGGACTGCATCCCTCACCTGCACAGGTGTGCTAAAGAGTGTATATGTTTAAAGAGACAGGACTGCATCCCTCACCTGTACAGGTGTGCTAAAGATTGTATATGTTTACAGAGACAGGACTGCATCCATCACCTGTACAGGTGTGCTAAAGAGTGAACATGTTTAAAGAGACAGGACTGCATCCCTCACCTGTACAGGTGTGCTAAAGAGTGAACATGTCCAAAGACACAGGACTGCATCCCTCACCTGTACAGAATGAGAGCCAGCAGCAGGGCCTGCCCTCCCCTCAGGAGATACTGAGCAGACGCCGGTCTGAGCAGCAGGTCTGTGTTCTGCAGCAACGTGTCCAATGTGATACCTGAGAAGAACATTCAACCAATCAATACTAATAACATTCAACCAATCAATACCAATACCAATCAATACTAATAACATTCAACCAATCAATACCAAGAACATTCAACCATTCAATACCAAGAACTGAAGCACTGTTAAACACCAGCCATACATTTTGAAGGTTATGTTAAAACATTTTTTTTTTAAATAATCATTTAAAGCTTAGGAATTCATCTTGCGTAATTGGATTGTCACAGCCCTCTACTTGTCTTTGCCCCTTCCCCCCCCCCCCCCCCCCTTTTTTATTATTTTTTTATTTTTTTTTTTACTTTTGGCGAGCCTTGGTAGCTCACATTCGCTCTTTTGTTGCTCTTTTGCTGTTACTGAAGAGCACGAAAGGAAGTGGTGCTTGTAGTAGATCAGCTAACCTGTTAGCATGCTATTGAAGAGCATGGCAGTAGTAGATCAGCTAACCTGTTAGCATGCTATTGGAGAGCATGGCTGGAAAGTAGGAGCAGATCAGCTAACCTGTTAGCATGCTATTGAAGAGCATGGCAGGGAAGTAGTGGTATTTCAGCTAACCTGTTAGCATGCTATTGAAGAGCATGGCAGGGAAGTAGTGGTAGATCAGCTAACCTGTTAGCATGCTATTGAAGAGCATGGCAGGGTGGTAGTTCAGCTAACCTGTTAGCATGCTATTGGAGAACATGGCAGTAGTAGATCAGCTTACCTGTTAGCATGCTATTGAAGAGCATGGCTGGTAAATAGTAGTAGATCAGCTAACCTGTTAGCATGCTATTGAAGAGCATGGCGGGGAAGTAGTGGTAGATCAGCTAACCTGTTAGCATGCTATTGAAGAGCATGGTAGTAGTAGATCAGCTAACCTGTTAGCATGCTATTGAAGAGCATGGCGGGGAAGTAGTGGTGGTAGTAGAGGATGCGGCCCATGGTGTAGAAGGGCAGGTAGTGGAGGAGCCAGCCCAGGAACAGCATCCCTCCGCCCCCCATCAGCACGCTGCAGTGCCCTGGCAAACACAACAGGTCAAAGGTCAGAGTTCAAAGGTCAGCATAAAGACAGAGAGAGAACTGGCAATATGAGCCGATGAATGACACAAGCCCAGGGGTCTCAAACTCAAATTACCCGGGGGCCGATGAGCGTCCAGGCTGGTCATTGGAGGGCCAGATTTTTACGGTAAACGTTGGTGTGGCCCATTAAAATCAATGGAATTTTTTTTTTTTTTTAAATCAATGGAACTTCGCGGGCCGGATACATCGCTTGAGGGGGCCGGAATTGGCCCGCGGGCCTGAGTTTGAGACCCCTGCATAAGACCCTGAGATATCAAACAGAGGCCTGTTACTGACTGAAACTGACTCAATATTTGATGTCCCTTATTACATTTACACATGCATGTTCCGTGTTACTGTACTGACGATCTGAAAAACTAGCCATATTTTACTCACTGGTACATATATGAATAAAAACACTTAATAACAAATAATTAGACTGACAGTCAAGCAGTCGGAACCAACCTCTTCTTTTAGCATCCAGGTTGAATCCTCTCTGAAGTGATGCTGCAGCAATAGACACCATGACGACATAGAGCCCCAAACAGAGCAGGTTGAGCCACCAGATCACCTGGAGGAAGATAATGACCTTGACTGACCTTTAAACACAGAGACATTTCAGGTGCTGTGACTCTGGGGTGGGGCTCTGCCTGTACTCACACCCATACAGTGGATTCACCCCAGTTCAGGCACAAATCCATTTGATGACACGAGTTAATGGATCATAAAATAATCAAAAACATCAAAAAGTCAATCTGGCAGACATCAAGGAAATGTGTTACAATTACAGGGTTACCCAGCAGGAAGACACGGTAGTGTGTGTGTGTGTGTGTGTGTGTGTGTGTGTGTGTGTGTGTGTGTGTGTGTGCCGGTGAGTTCCACTTACAGGGTTCCCTAGCAGGTAGACACGGTAGTCTGTCTCATTCACTCCTGAAAACCTCAAGCCCTGAGTGGAAGAATGACAGTTGATCACAGAGGGTAGTGGTTATTACTCTAAAACACAAATCATTTATGTTCACACGAAACTCCTCAAGACAGCCTCACACACCTGATAGTTGATGGGCCAATGCCAGGGTTTAGAGTTCATCTCATTGTCTTTGGGCTTCAGGCCACTGTTACCCTGGAGACAGAGGAACAGAAATACAGCTTATGCTAACGCTAACTTTACAAGTTACAAGTTATAAGTTATAAGTAAGTCTTTTATTTGTCAGATGCACAAAATGACACAGGGTCAGACTGGGCACTGAAATTCTTATGACAAGGCACCGCACATGACATGACATACCCCTTTCTACAAGTACTCTGAACGTAATTTCCCGTACACACATTGAGACTTAAGGCAGAACCAGACACTCACTTACTAAACGGTATCAAGCCCTGCGCTGAGAGCAGTGTGTGGGCGGAGCAATGCTGAGAGTGTCATGACGATGTGAGCAGTGTGTGGGCGGAGCAACGCTGAGAGTGTCAATCATACCCTGATCATGACGATGTGAGCAGTGTGTGTGTGTGTGTGTGTGTGTGTGTCTGTCGGTGTGTGTGGGCGGAGCAATGAGAGTGTCAATCATACCCTGATCATGACGATGTGAGACTCCAGAAGAACCTCCAGAAAAGAGGGCTTCAGCACCGAGAGACTGATGTTGGGTACTGCACGCACACGCAAACACACACACGCGAACACACACGCGCGCACACACACATACACGCACACACACACAGACACACACGCACACACAGACACACAGACACACACACGCAAACACACACGTGCGCACACATACAGACACACACACACACGCGCACACACAGTATAAGTTCTCTTAGATAAGTAAGACATAATAATAAAATGAAAAGTGATTAAAAATGGTTGTACACACAGGTTCTGGTGGTTATTGAATGGTTAAATATTGTCTAAATTCAGGTATTAAAGTAAAAAGGCCTACATTTAGGGTTGCTATGGTAATAAGGTAAAAAGGCCTACATTTAGGGTTGATGTGGTCCTCAATGTTCCACTGTGAGCTGGGCGTGTCCTTGAGATAGGGACTACAGGACACCTCCACCTGTTCCCAACCCCTGAAGACACACACGACTTCAGACAGAGAATCTGTATAATACACTGCACTGCAAGACAGTGTATGCTTTTAAATGGATTCAAAACATGCTAGTAAGAGACTTATAACTAATGTTTATGTGCCTACCTGGCTTATACGTACAATGGCATTTGACATTCATTACAGCTTTCCTGCAATTCCAACTAGTTAAAAGTTACTGTATGTGAAGGCTCATCATTTCTTCACTGAATAATCAGCCAAAGAAGAGATAATAGTTATCGTTGCTGGTCTAGTGTTGATGGTATAATTGTTGAGCTACATCTTGGCTTTGCTAGTGCCACACTTCACCCTCTGAGCTACGCCTCAGCGTCGCTAGTTTCCTAGCTGCTAAGCTACACCAGTGTGAGTAGGCCACATTCCCTTACCCACTGAGCTTAGTCTCAGCTTCGCTAGTCTCATGGCTGCTAAGCTACACCAGTGTGAGTAGGCCACATTCCCTTACCCACTGAGCTAAGTCTCAGCTTCGCTAGTCTCATGGCTGCTAAGCTACACCAGTGTGAGTAGGCAACATTCCTCACCATTTTGGCAGCGTTTTGCCCGAGGAGTAGAGGACGCATCCTGTGGACTGATGCAGGAAGCGAACTTTACTGCGCAGCACTTTCACCAGGTCCCCCTTCCGGCCTCCACACACCTCTATGACCCAGAGATCATTAACGTCTCCAGTGCCATTCTGCAACAAACAAACAAACACATAAATAAAAACACATTGTGGTGAAGTAATAACTATACAGTGGGGGGGGGTGAGTTTGCTACAGCTCCGCGTCAGGGAGCATATCTCATCCGATTCATATTTTCAGGAGAACAGAATTGGATCCCAGACGTCCAAGTTCTGACTTGTGTAGAAGCAGGTCTGCTCACCATGCAATGTACACTGTCCCTCTTGATCAAATAAATAAATACATACATACATTGATTGATTGATTGATTGATGGAGTGCAGAAGCAGGTGTGCTCACCATGCCATAGCCGGAGACCTGCAGGTGCTTCTTGGTAAGCGGGGCCTCATGCAGATGACTGTGGAGGTTCCTCGTGGTCCTGATGACATCATGAAAATAATAAATAATTATATAAATAAAACACATTACATATAAATCACTGATAACAGTAATACGCTAGAAATTAATCCACTACAGCAAAACAACACTGATATTTCTGTACATTTACAACATAAATATTAACATGATTAACATGAATTTGTTGATATCACACTGCTGACATAACTGCTTGTATAATGTGATTTGGGTTTGGGTGAGGACAAGGAGGGCACAGCATTATGGGATGGGAGGGAAGAAGTCAATCTTAACTCTTTGTGCTCCAGCAGAATGACGTCGCCATGACGAACAAGGTCAGGGGTTCCGTTGGGATCTGAAGAGCAAACGCAGACACGTGATTGGCTGAGCAGACCAGCACAAGTGAGACGATCATATATATGCCATTGTGTCAGCCTCAGCCCTAAACCCTTCATCTCACCCTCCGTGTCTTCCTGCTCCTGTTTCTTCACAAGCCACAGGTTGTTGTAGTCCTTGTGGAGGTAGGCAGTCACCTGCAGGTCAACATGGGGCAGTCGCTATGAGTGAGGTCACTGTAATGTCATTTCTATGGGTGAGGTCACTGTGATGTGCTTAATCAGTGGGAATTACATGTTTACAAAGTAAGATGTCATTTCCATGGGTGAGGTCACTCTTGAATGTCTTACACTTTTTGTAATCAGTGGGAATGACATGTTTACAAAGTTGGTGCTTTGGCCTGCTTGGTTACTAAACAGAGAGATGTAAAACAGCTCAGTGCAGTGTGTGTGTGTGTGTGTGTGTGTGTGTGTGTGTGTGTGTGTGTGTGAGTGTCCCACCTGCTGCTGTTGCGCCCCCACCCCCTCTGGGTAGAGGTGCCAGTGAGATTGCAGGTGTGTGTGTGTGTGTGTGTGTGTGTGTGTGTGTGAGAGAGTGTCCCACCTGCTGTTGTTGCGCCCCCACCCCCTCTGGGTAGAGGTGCCAGTGTGAGTGCAGGTACCCCCCAGCAATGCGCAGGTTCTTCACCGTCATGCTTGAGCCGTACGCCAGGTCTGGGGACGGAGAGCAAGGGGTCAACCAAGCAGCCAATCAGAGCATCACTGAACACTGAAGCAGCCAATCAGGGCATCACTGTGGCTCCTCAGCCAATCAGAGCATCACTGAACACTGAAGCAGCCAATCAGAGCATCATTGAACACTGAAGCTCCTCAGCCAATCAGAGCATCACTGAACACTGAAGCAGCCAATCAGAGCATCATTGAACACTGAAGCTCCTCAGCCAATCAGAGCATCACTGAACACTGAAGCAGCCAATCAGAGCATCATTGAACACTGAAGCTCCTCAGCCAATCAGAGCATCACTGAACACTGAAGCAGCCAATCAGAGCATCATTGAACACTGAAGCTCCTCAGCCAATCAGAGCATCACTGAACACTGCAGTAGCTAAAGTAGAAGTTACTTTTCATGATGAACACAGACATGTTGTAGTATTCAAACCAATGTTTGTCTACCTGCCTCCTGCTCTCAGTTGGAGTTGGAGCTGAAGCTGATGGAGGTGTGTGTGTGTGTGTGTGTGGGTGTGTGTGTGTGTGTGTGTGTGTGTGTGTGTAAACTCCACTCACACTCTGGCATGGAGGCGTTGTGCAGGTTGTTTCCCACCAGCCTGGACTGGAAGGACGAGCTGAAGAAGCCGTCTCCTGGACCGCTGCAGGCACAGAGAGGGAGATCAGAGGTGTGTGTTAAGGTGTGTGTGTGTTAAGGCGTTGTGAAGCCGTCTCCTGGACCACTGCAGGCACAGAGAGGGAGATCAGAGGTGTGTGTTAAGGTGTGTGTGTGTTAAGGCGTTGTGAAGCCGTCTCCTGGACCACTGCAGAGACAGAGAGGGAGATCAGAGGTGTTTGTTAAGGTGTGTGTGTTAAGGTGTGTGTGTTAAGGTGTGTGTGTGTTAAGGTGTGTGTGTTAAGGCGTTGTGAAGCCGTCTCCTGGACCACTGCAGGCACAGAGAGGGAGATCAGAGGTGTGTGTTAAGGTGTGTGTGTTAAGGTGTGTGTGTTAAGGTGTGTGTGTGTTAAGGTGTGTGTGTGTTAAGGTGTGTGTATATTAAGGCGTTGTGAAGCCGTCTCCTGGACCACTGCAGGCACAGAGAGGGAGATAAGAGGTGTGTGTTAAGGTGTGTGTGTGTTAAGGAGTTGTGAAGCCGTCTCCTGGACCACTGCAGGCACAGAGAGGGAGATCAGAGGTGTGTGTTAAGGTGTGTGTGTGTTAAGGTGTTGTGAAGCCGTCTCCTGGACCACTGCAGGCACAGAGAGGGAGATCAGAGGTGTGTGTTAAGGTGTATGTGTGTTAAGGCGTTGTGAAGCCGTCTCCTGGACCACTGCAGGCACAGAGAGGGAGATCAGAGGTGTGTGTTAAGGTGTGTGTGTTAAGGTGTGTGTGTTAAGGTGTGTGTGTTAAGGCGTTGTGAAGCCGTCTCCTGGACCACTGCAGGCACAGAGAGGGAGATCAGAGGTGTGTGTTAAGGTGTGTGTGTTAAGGTGTTGTGAAGCCGTCTCCTGGACCACTGCAGGCACAGAGAGGGAGATCAGAGGTGTGTGTTAAGGTGTGTGTGTTAAGGTGTGTGTGTTAAGGTGTTGTGAAGCCGTCTCCTGGACCACTGCAGGCACAGAGAGGGAGATCAGAGGTGTGTGTTAAGGTTTGTGTGTTAAGGTGTGTGTGTTAAGGCGCTGTGAAGCCGTCTCCTGGACCACTGCAGGCACAGAGAGGGAGATCAGATCAGGATGAAGATGGCGAGCGAAACAGATATCCCACCAAAACAAACACACCATCATGATGAGCCTTCCACTGACAGTCATCGTCACATATTCACATATTCAAATACGTCAAATACGTCAGCTAGAGGAGGCTAATATTGATTGATTTAATATAATCAAAAGGAGATTAATATTAGCTAACGAGGGTTAATATAAGCTAAAGGAGGTTAATATAAGCTAAAGGTGGCTAGCATAAGCTAACGGAGGCTTATATAAGCTAAAGGAGGCTAGCATAAGCTAATGAGGGTTAATATAAGCTAAAGGATGTTAATATAAGCTAAAGGTGGCTAGCATAAGCTAACGGAGGCTTATATAAGCTAAAGGAGGCTAGCATAAGCTAATGAGGGTTAATATAAGCTAAAGGATGTTAATATAAGCTAAAGGAGGCTAGCATAAGCTAACGGAGGCTTATATAAGCTAAAGGAGGCTAGCATAAGCTAATGAGGGTTAATATAAGCTAAAGGATGTTAATATAAGCTAAAGGAGGCTAGCATAAGCTAACGGAGGTTTATATAAGCTAAAGGAGGCTAGCATAAGCTATAGGAGGTCAACATACAGTGGGGAAAATAAAGTACATTTAGTTTCTGGATTTTTTTTTTTATATTCTGTCTCTCATTGATGAAATAGACCAACCATTACAATTATAGATCACACATTTTTTTCAAGTGGCAAAACTTGCGAATTTGGCAGGGGGTCAAATACTCATTTTCCCCACTGTAAGCTAAAGGACGTTAAGATCCACAGTGCAGTGCAGCCCCACCTCTTGTTGAGGGTGATGAAGTGGGCAGCGAATATGGCGATGTAGAGGAGGAGAGGAAGCAGGATCAAGCCCAACACTCTGGCCAGGAAGTGCTTCCCAAAGCCCACCTGCAACAGGGAGACATTACAGGGAGATCAAGACAGGGCAAGAGATGACAATAAGAGATTGTCCAATCAATATATCAATATATCCTTATTTTCACACAATCCCAAATAATGATGAGATAATGACTAAATTACTTTGGCTTTTCTTCCTCTACTTTTTCCCAACTAGCCACCAGGACAAGAAGTCAAGCATCACATCGTTGCTGTTTTGACACATTTCAGGTAACAATGTGCAGATGTTGTTACCGGTCAAGTTGAACTGAATCAATAAATACATCCAACTTAGCTAATCACATTTAGTCCCTTTTAGAAGCTCTAGCTGATAAAAGTCTCTGTGTACCAGTGAGAGTGTGTGAGGTGTATAAGTGAGAGTGTGTGGTGTACCAGAGAGAGTGTGTGGTGTACCAGTGAGAGTGTGTGTTGTATAAGTTAGAGTGTGAGGTGTACCAGAGTGAGTGTGTGGAGCAGTGAGAGTGTGTGTTGGAGCAGAGAGAGTGTGTGGTGTATAAGTGAGAGTGTGTGAGGTGGTGCAGTGAGTGTGTGGTGTATAAGTGAGAGTGTGTGGTGTATAAGTGAGAGTGTGTGGTGTATAAGTGAGAGTGTGTGATGGAGCAGAGAGTGTGTGTGGTGTATAAGTGAGAGTGTGTGGTGTATAAGTGAGAGTGTGTGGTGTATAAGTGAGAGTGTGTGGTGTATAAGTGAGAGTGTGTGGTGTATAAGTGAGAGTGTGTGGTGTATAAGTGAGAGTGTGAGGTGTATAAGTGAGAGTGTGTGGTGTATAAGTGGGAGTGTGTGGTGGAGCACTGAGAGTATGTGTGGTGTACCAGAGAGAGTGTGAGGTGTATAAGTGAGAGTGTGTGTGTGGTGTACCAGAGTGAGTGTGAGGTCTCCCAGCAGTTCCCACAGGTCCCAGGCAGTGTTAATCCCAGCCAGGAGGATGATGAAGAGCCCCACGAACTTCACTCCCAGCGCCCCGGACAGGCTCACCCCCGTCAGGAGCAGCCACGACCACCAGGAGACACCGAACGGCCTGGAGCACCAGAGAGGCAAAACCACCATCAGACACCAGTTACACCACACCACTGCAGCACAGCAAAACCACCATCAGAGACCAGTTACACCACAGTGGTACAGGAGGTAGAGAAGTAAGTAAGTAAGTAAGTAAGACTTTATTTATATAGCACATTTCGTACAAGAGTTGCAATTCAAAGTGCTTTACATAAAATCAATAAAAGCAAGCAGCAGGAGCAATAAAATAATGGTCAACATCGTGAGAAGACGTATAGTAATCAGAAGGTCGCTAGTTCGATTCCTCACTGTGGAAGCGTCCTTGAGCGAGACACTGAACCCCTAAATGCTCCTGATGTGCAGTGTACCATCAGTGTAAATGTAAAATGTGTTTACCTTGTAAGTTGCTTTGGATAAAAGCGTCTGCTAAATGACTAAATGTAACCACTGCAGCACGGCATGACCAGGACCCGACATGACAGGACCATGTCTGACCGGACCGGACCCACAACACATGAAACCTGACCTGAAGCTAATGGAACAGAACTGACCAAAAGCACATGAGACAGACCCGACTAGCGGCACCAGAAACCCAAAAGCACACCAGACAGACCCGACTAGCGGCACCAGAAACATACCTGCTCCTGTGTGAGCGGAACTTCACCATGCAGAGGACCGACGCCATGATGAAGAACATGAGGATGGGGTCCAACAGGATGTACTGGGAGAGGGTGATGAAGCCTGTGTCTGGAGGGGAGAGGCAGAAACAAACACACACACACACACACACACACACACACACACACACACACACACACACACACACACACACACACACACACAGGGTGATGAAGAGACGCAGAAAAGCTCATTCATTCAGAGCTCTCCCTGGTAATGGTGTGGGCTCACTTATGTCTGTCTGTGTGTGTGTGTGTGTGTGTGTGTCTGTGTGTGTGTGTGGGGGGGGGGCATCAGCTCACCAAAGATGAGAAGAGAAGAGGCGATGAGGCCAGCTGTTGGAGAGTCTGACAGTTCCTGAACTGTTAGGAAGGCAAATGGAGGAAGACAGGACCCAAGGGCTGCGCAGAACTACACACACGCGCGCACGAGCACACACACACAAAAACTTTATATTTCCACTCTGGATGAGTTTACTATCCTTCAGAGACCATAAGTGTTAATGTGAAATATCAATGAACATTTAAATTGCTCTTTATTATAAACTGATCAGGCCATATATACAAGATCACAGATCAGATCATTGACCAGACATTTACAAAAGAACATTTACAAAGTGTACAGACACATAAAGATGTGTGTAACAGGTGTACAGACACATAAAGACGTGTGTAACCGGTATGCAGTTTGTACATACTCCTCTCATGCCCCAGTAGTTGTGATGCTCGTATTTGTCTCCTGGTTTGATGAAAGGGAAGGTGCCATCATAGCCTGTGAGGTAGCCAGCTAAACCAATCAGCATCTGAGAAAACAGACATGAAAATCATCTACAGGACTGGGCATTCAACAAGCATGGTTGATGATCGTTGCTGATGAACTGGAAAGCCTATGAACAGGACACATTCAGATCAGAATATCTTACTTTGCCGAGAGGAGGGTGGACATCGAAGAAGAAAGTTCTGTTGATGTAATAGCTCCCCATTTTTCCAAAGTGCGTTTCATCCCAACTAGAGGTCGAAAAAGAGCCCAGGTTACATGGATGGATGCACACAGTAAGCGAACACATTCACGTCACACACACGGAAAACACCAACTCACCATATATGAGGGGGCTCCAATATTTTATAAAGTCGTGTGGAAAAAGACAATGTGATCACCAGGATCAGTAGTGCATTTCTCCTTCCTTCGCCGTTTGGACACGGAGTTTTTATCTGAAGTATTTGCTGTGAGGTCCCGTTTGCGGACTGTCGTGCAGACACCTCCACGGTGCCATTACTGTCGCCACGGCTTTGCTCCAAAGCCCCGGTGCTCGCCTTTCGTTTGCGCGCACCCGAGGCTCCTTGTCCTTGGCTGCGTTGTGCTTCACATGCTCTGTCCTCCATTGGCAGCTTTAAGAATAAATGTCACGAATATGTCAACATCAGAATAACGGTTTATGGCAAACACCTTGAAGTCGCCGGGTGGCTAAGCTAATGCTATCTCGTTTAAGGGTTTGTTAGGAGGTGATACCCCGTCTGAGACGACCAAAGGTTGATTGAAGACCGACTTCGTGCATGTTGCATGCATCTGATTTCACCTTAGTCCTTGCCAGGGGGGAACCCCTCTCTCTCCTTTCCACTTCATAGACCAGAAAATACTATTGCCATTAACACTGCTGTTATTCTTAGTTCTTGTTTCACGCAAGAGAGAAAAATAACGTTATCTACCAACTACAATCTGTAAACGTGTACCGTTTGTTATTGATACGGCTCGTCTTGCTTTGCTAACTGGACTGTATCACGACGCACGTCAAGGCGAAGTACTGCCACCTAGTGGTCTGGAGTTCGCAGAGCCCGTCTCCTCCCAACTTAGGTCGCTTGCAGTATCATTCAAATAAATTATCTTTATTGTTTAACCAGGACCCGAGATTTCGCATATAACAGTGGATATTATAGAACCAACCGCACACATACTTTGGATGAGATACATGCGAGCAATTATAGTAATTATTTAGTACAAACCATTTTTATTGCAAAACGTTCCAGACACACAATTACTGTAGATAAGGAAGAACTATAGCTTCATCATATGCAGTAACATACTTAGCACCCACAACTGGGTACATTGTATTAAACAGGGTGGATTGCTCGCTCCTTTTAATTAATTCATATGTATAAGTTCACATGTATCATGATGATTTAGATTCATCTGATGTATGATTTACTAAATCTTTAAATAAAGTTTTAACTTGTTTGCATACTTTTATTTTGTTGAACATTCCTTTGCTGAGAGCAAATATAATTAAAGCCATATTAAAGCCATAATTAAAAGCCATATTTTCTTCAACTTCAAAACATGGTAAAAAAAAAATGTTTTCTAAGAGCTTTAGGTTGACAACAGCCACAGATATACAACATATGTATACATCGAGCCTGTTTAAATTAATTATAAAGACAGACATTTTTATTTCTTTAGCCATATTCTTTCAGACAAAACAAAATAGATATCCAATGACGTGCCAACTGAAGTGAGTGTCACACAGTGAGAAATATGTTGGGGGTTTACAATTGGCCGACGAGGAAGGTGGAAACGGTCACAGACACACAAGTTCACAGAGTGTTTCCACAACAGTCCGGTTCTTCACTCGGTAACCACGGTAACACTTGAGTAGAGTTCAGAGGGAACCCGTGTCCTTGGTGTTCTCCGGAGCTTCAGTTGTTGCCTGTGTTCTAGAGTGTTCTAGATTCTTCAGTTGTTGCCTGTGTTCTGGGTGTTCTAGAGTCTTCAGTTGTTGCCCGTGTTCTAGAGTGTTCAGTTGTTGCCCGTGTTCTAGAGTGTTCTAGAACCTTCAGTTGTTCTAGAGTCTTCAGTTGTTGCCTGTGTTCTGGGTGTTCTAGAGTGTTCAGTTGTTGCCTGTGTTCTGAGTGTTCTAGAGTGTTCAGTTGTTGCCTGTGTTCTGGGTGTTCTCCAGGATCTCCTTGTAGAGCCAGCTCTGGTGGAACTCCTGGGACTCCTCCATCAGCTCAAACAGCTGCTTGTACTCTTCGGGGTACACCTGGCCCGTCAGCACGTCCGCAAACAGACCCATCTGCCCCAGCATCTTAGCCCCGCTGCCTGGACTCCAGGACCTGGGAGAAAAACACACAGATACGTCACATTTACATTTAGTCATTTAGCAGACGCTGTTATCCAAAGCCACTTACAAGGAAACACACACACACACACACACACACACACGTTTTACAGACCCCAGTGCCTGAACACCCTTAGAGCAAGCACACACACACACACACACACGTTTTACAGACCCCAGTGCCTGAACACCCTTAGAGCACACACACACACACACACACACACACACACACACACACACACACACACACACTTTAAAGAGCCCAGTGCCTGAACCCCGAGCAAGCACAACAGAGGGAAGTTAAAGCTCCCTGTTAATCAGGAAGAAACCTCAAGCAGAACCGCAGCACATAAGGGGGGGCCCATCTGGTTGAGGCCGGCCCGGTGAAGAGAAGGAGAGAGGGAAGAGCAAAAGGGCAGACTCTGTACAAATGTGTGTGTGTGTGTACAGACAGATGTACAGACAGATGTGTGTGTGTGTGTGTGTACTCACTCGAGTCTCGCCACCAGGCTGGCCTTCCTCTTGGCCAGACACTGTTTGACCATCATCACCATGGTGCCACCGTTATGAGGCGTGAGGCTGGAGGTGAAGAAGTCCTCTCGGGGGGTCATCCTCACCAGGCACAGGTGGTCATTGGGCAGCTGCAACACAAACAGGACAGGAAGAGACACCCTGTGAGAAACCACTCCTCCTAAACACAACCTATCTGCTGAGAAATCCTTTGAGATGAGGCTGATCTTATATACTCATTCACAGGATATCGGACAAATATGTGTTTGAAATTCACAGGATATCTGGCAAACGTGTGTGTGTGTTTGAGTAGAAACATACAGTGCTTGTTGTGTGTGTGTTAATAGAATAGGATAGAATAGAAATAGTAATAGAAACAGTCAGTGCTTCTTGTGTGTGTGTGATAATAGAATAGAATAGTATAGAAACGTACAGTGCTTGTTGTGTGTGTGTTAATAGAATAGAATAGAAATAGAAACAGTCAGTGCTTCTTGTGTTAATATAATATAAATATAAACATACAGTGCTTGTTGTGTGTGTGTAAAAATAGAAATAGTAATAAAAACATACAGTGCTTGTTGTGTGTGTGTAAAAATAGAAATAGTAATAAAAACATACAGTGCTTGTTGTGTGTGTGTAAAAATAGAAATAGTAATAAAAACATACAGTGCTTGTTGTGTGTGTGTAAAAATAGAAATAGTAATAAAAACATACAGTGCTTGTTGTGTGTGTGTAAAAATAGAAATAGTAATAAAAACATACAGTGCTTGTTGTGTGTGTGTAAAAATAGAAATAGTAATAAAAACATACCGTGCTTGTTGTGTGTGTGTAAAAATAGAAATAGTAATAAAAACATACCGTGCTTGTTGTGTGTGTGTGATAATAGTATAGATATAGAAACATACCGTGCTTCTTGGGATGGCCAATCCTCCGTGCTTGGAGGTGGTCACAAATGAGGCCCAGGGTTCCTGTAGGTTCCAAATCAGATATAGAAAAACATGATATTAGATACCTCCAATTAAACTATTAAATCAACACATCTAAAAAACACACACACAACCCGTGGCGAAATCACTGTTGAACCGCAAGACCATTCACAGTCCATCAAGTGGCAAGTAAAAATATTCAGGAAGTGAATGGGTCACTTGGACGGCCTTTGAAGTGGCCTCCATCCTCTTCTCTAGTTATACCCCAAACAGCCCCCATTCAGCTAACCTTCACACAGTGGTGCTACTCATAGGCGGAGATCCGGGGGGGGGGGGGGGGGGGGACGTGTCCCCCCTACCATAAAGTTGTCTCCCCCAACAGTCATTGTAAATACAATTCTACCCAGACTCTTTTTGATACCTAAAAAAATGCGTCCGGCAGGGATTCTAAAATCAGCAGAGGATTTTGCTCTGACGGACATTTGTGTTCCTCTGGTTTTTTAAGAACGAGTTATTACGTCCCTGCATGTGAAAAAGATGGCAACACTCCGTTGCGGGGGGCAATTTTCCTGTGTCCCCCCCAAGGAATTACTCTCTGAAATGTAATCGTATTGTCCCCCTACACCGCAATGGGATCTCCGCCCCTGGTGCTACTCCTCCTCACCTGGTGCTACTCCTCCTCACCTGGTGCTACTCCTCCTCACCTGGTGCTACTCCTCCTCACCTGGTGCTACTCCTCCTCACCTGGTGCTACTCCTCCTCACCTGGTGCTACTCCTCCTCACCTGCTGCTACTCCTCCTCACCTGGTGCTACTCCTCCTCACCTGGTGCTATTCCTCCTCACCTGGTGCTACTCCTCCTCACTTGGTGCTACTCCTCCTCACCTTATGCAGCAGCTGGATGTCACAGGTCATCTGCCACAGGACCGTCAGGGCCTGGTAGTTCCTGTTGTCTCGGGGCTTGGCAGTGAGTTTCTGTGAGGGAAACAGTTTATTTGATCAAGATTACTTCTTCAAACACAAACACGTCGGCAGGATTGGCAGTGAGTTTCTGTGAGAGAAACAGTTTATTTGATTAAGATGACTTCTTCAAACACAAACACGTCGGCAGGCTTGGCAGTGAGTTTCTGTGAGACAAACAGTTTATTTGATTAAGATTACTTCTTCAAACACAAACACGTCAGCAGGCTTGGCAGTGAGTTTCTGTGAGACAAACAGTTTATTTGGTCAAGATGACTTCTTCAAACACAAACACATCGGCCTCGGCTAGCTAGCTGTGTGGTTAGGATCAATCCCAAACCCCAAACCCCAACCCGAAGGTGACCATTTTTTTACGTGGCGTCTCAACTCACCGTGTACTCCTTCTCGCTCATGAACATGAGGAGCTCGACGCGGCCGTAGCGGTAGACAGAGAGGCGTTCACACAGGGCGTACACCAGCTTCCACAACATGTTCTTCTCATTCCTCTGGGAGAACATTCCCACCACCTTCACCGGAACGTCTGGAACACAATTGATTTATTACTTACTATTTATTACACACTATTTATTTATTTATTACTTACTATTTCTTTTTTTGTGATCTAATTGTTTTGTTTCATTTCATTCCATTATCATTGTTTATTCAGGGCGAATTGACTGAGCACAGGACTCTTTTGCAGCAATGCCCTGACTGAGGCTACAGAATACAGAAGAACAATAAATAAATAAACCACAACAAAACAGACAAAATAAATAAACAAAACACATTAAAAAACTGGAATATGTTTTAAGTCCATGTCATTTATTTACGTGATTAAGATTCTTAAATTTAACAGATAAGGGGTGATGACATTTTAAATGTTGTCACAGTACACTGAATGTGATTTCAAATTGAGTGCGGACTGATGAGAATAAGCAGCGGCTCACCTGCAGTCCAGGGCACCTCCGAGATGCCCAGATCAGTGAAGAGCTTCTCCGTGTACATGGCTGGAGGCCTCATGGTGCCCTGGCCAATGGGGTCCAGCTTAAAGAAGTCGCAGTGCACCACCTCCAGCTGACCGTCCAGTCTGCTCTCCAGCTCCTTTAAATCAGGCAAGAGCTACATTACATCTCATTACATCTCATTACAACTCAGCCACCAACCCTTTAAATCCAGCAAGTGCTTCATTACATCTCATTACATCTCATTACATCTCAGCCACCAACCCTTTAAATCCAGCAAGTGCTACATTACATCTCATTACAACTCATTACATCTCAGCCACCAACCCTTCAAATCCAGCAAGAGCTACATTACATCTCATTACATCTCAGCCATTTCAACTTCAACTATCAGCCGTTTCATACTGAATGTGTCACTTAGTACTGGAATCAGTGTCATTAAAGATTAAGAATATTTAAATGTAGGCACGTTCATGGGACTGAAATCTGAGCACTCAATATCACAGGCTCCAGTCTACAATTAGTAAGGGTCAGTACATGATCAGTCGAGGATCAGCTAGCAGAGTAGAACAGTGTATTTACATTCACTGAATTAGAATCTCAGATCACGCATAATAAATCCAGACAAGACAGTAGGTATTTACATGCAGATCTGGTAGGAAGATCTTGTCGCTCTCCAGGGCAACGACCCTCTGCGCTCCCCGGTTTAACAGCGCTCGTGTCAGTACCCCAGGACCTGAGATAGGGTATAGGAGGGTCAGTTGCAGTATCACATAATACACAGCCAACCATAGGCATGGGCTTTGTGTGAGATATAATAATAATAATAATAATTAATTTTATTTTTAACGCACTTTTCATTCAAAAGAATCTCAGAGTGCGTACATGTTAGAAACTAACTATAATAATACAATAACATAACAAATGTGTTGTTAACATAAGCATAATAGAAAACTTAGTGGTGCTAGATTTAACACAAGGCCAGAAATGCCTTCCTGAATACATTTTTTTTAAGTCCAGCGTCTGCGCTGCCCTTAGGTGGTCAGTGAGGGACGGGAGTGATGCAGACACATCATACAAATCTCAAAGTGCTACATATACATATAAAACAACAACAATGAACATTAATTAGCAGAAAGCTTTTGAAAAAGGACTTTTTTTTTAAACGTCAGTAGACTGTGGGGCCCTGAGATGGTCCGGGAGGGCATTCCACAGCCTTGGGGCAGCAGAGGAGAAATGCCCGGTCACCCATGGTGCAGAGCTTGGTTCTGGTGGCATATGGGAGTGATGCAGACACTTACCTGGATTACACTCAAATATGATAGCCTTTCCGTCCTCTATGTCGCTTGACAAGTGGTCGGTCACCAGTCTAGCGAGTGCCGGCTCCACAATGAACCGTCTCATCGTTTTACACTGCTGAGCTTTGTGAGTGTTCACGTACACGTCGTCCAGGTCCAGGAAGTCGTCGTGCCTGCTGTGCGGTCGGTACTGCGGTTTCAGAGACGCGGCGACCGCGGAGAGGTTTCTCTGTGCGAGCCCCGAGGACGGCGAGATTAGCTCCCCTTTCCCCGGGATGCTCGGGGTCTTCCGCTGGGCCGAGGAGAACGGCTCCAGCGAGTCGGTCCGGTTGGAGGTAACGATTGTTCTTGTTTGGCACACATACTGCGCCACCGCGGGCCTGGGCCTGGGCCATGCGGGTCCACAAAGTCCCTTTACCGTCAGGACGAAAATCCTGCATCCACCACAGGAGGCCATTTCCGATGAACCGTGTGCCCACCTGCAAAGGGGATCAGAATTGACGTTAATGAATGGCTGCTACAGAAACCACAGCCCGTCACTGTACTGAGTGATCACCCAATACATTTAATATATAATATTACTCGAATTATATTTACTGCATAACTAAAGTGAGACGTGAGAGATGTTTTGGTGCTGGTTTATCTATACGAAAGATGTATGGGCGCCGCCATCTATGAAGACTTTTTTGCAGCGCTCATGTTGTTCCAAACATCAGCGAACTAGGCAAAGCGAGCTGGCGTTAACGTTCTACCTAGCAACGAATGGCGTTTACCGTGTATATGAAATGCAAAGTAGTTCGTTTTAAGAGTAAGTACCATGTAACATCATCAGCCAACGGTACGTTTTCCAGTCGGCAAGGTCATGTTTACATTTGTCCTGTAGTCAAAACTCACGTGTATGCAGTGACAACGTTATATCACACAAGTTTTTTTCAGACCCTGACATCTTTGCCAGATTTAGGTTTCAAAAATGATGCACACTTCGCTTCCAGACTGTGTATGTTGCGTTTTTACATGTAAAGCATCCCAGTCCACACAGAGAGATTTAGAAATCAACTCGTTCTTTACTAGTTAGCTAGCTAAAAAATAGCTTCCCAGCTATGCTAGCAGGCGTTTTCAGACACTTCGCAGTAGAGCCTCAAACGCTAGCTAAGCTAACAAGCTAACTGAAGGTTGTCAGCTAACTGGCCAGCAGCTAGTTGGCAACAGTGACCAACGACAGGCATGAAGTATGAAGTTGGCTACCAACTACAAAAAAATACGTGCAAAAAACTTACTGTAAAGGGTTTTAGGAACCAGGGAACTTAATCGACGGCATCATTCCCCGAGGCTGTCAGTGACATTGACCAAGCGTGGTGGTAGTCCTCTTTTCGCAATCGTTTTTGTAACAGGTCCCAAACCTCTACGTCATCACTACGCGACAAAACACTGTGGTTCCTGGTTGTGGTCTTGATTTCATACAACATAGACATATTCCATGTCTCAGCAAAATTATGGGAGATGCACATGCAGATATAGTTTGGGAGCCGTTGCTTACCGGAAATAACGACGCAAATAAGCTCGACTCGGACGAAGAGGATGTTGTGTTTGAAAGAAGGGAAAGCGATACAACTCACAGCAATACTTCAGTAAAACTCTCGTACGCAGAGTCAATTGAAGAAGCGGGGTTCGGGCTGTTTCATGGCCTTCTACTTGTGATATGTGGCTGGGCAAACGCCAGTGATGCGGTGGAAATACTCTGTGTGTCATTTCTGCTGCCCACAGCCCGGTGCGATCTAAATCTGAACTCCTCGGACATGGGTATTCTCATGGCCAGCCTTTTTCTTGGTATGATGATCGGCGGCTATACATGGGGCTACCTTGCCGACAGAAGGGGACGTCAGAAAGTCCTTGTAACCTCTCTTACGGTCAACGGTATTTTCGGTGCTCTCGCCAGTCTGGCGACCAGATTTTGGCTTTTTCTGCTCATGCGGTTCATCAGTGGCTTTGGGGTAGGTGGATCGATCCCAGTCATTTTCTCCTATTTCTCGGAGTTTCAGCCGCGGCGCAGAAGAGGTGCGATGATCAGTGCCTTGGCCACCTTCTGGATGGCAGGAAACATCTTGGCAGCAGGACTGGCCTGGTTGGTCATACCGAGCACATCGCTCAGGTTTCAGCTGGGAGGACTGGACTTCCAGAGCTGGAGGCTGTTCATGGTCCTCTGCGCCATTCCAAGTCTGTCGTCTGCACTGGTGTTCAAACTCGCCATGCCAGAGAGCCCCAAGTTCCTCATTGAGACTGGCCAGCACACAGAAGCCTTACGAGTGTTTAGGAAGATGTTTATCCTGAACCACAGAGGCAGTTTGAAGCCGTTCCCGATGGCTGGTTTACTTCACAGCCTGGAGGACAGGCAGGAAACTGCCTCAGCAGTCAGCAGAGAGGTGAAATCTCACAGACTGGCCGGCTTCTTCAGGAGGGTAACAGACCCCATACGACAAATATTCAACGGAACCCTGGCGTCGAGGAGCACAGCTCTTACGATCATATTCTACTGCATCTCCTTCGGGTACTACGGGTTGTGGATGTGGTTCCCTGAACTGTTTAAGAGAACCGAAGACGGAGGATCCCCATGTGCCAACGTGTCCCGCTCCCGCAGCGAAAGCAACGAGGACTGCTACCCGGTCAAAACCGCCGTGTACATGGAGGGCTTCCTCACGGCTCTCGCCAGTCTCCCTGGCAACATCTTCACCATCTTCATGATGGACAGGATCGGGGGGAAGGTGTTGCTCTCCTCCAGTCTCCTGGTTTCGAGCCTCAGTGTGTTCTTCATCTGGGAGGTGACCACTAAGACTCAGAGCCTGATCATGTGCTGTGTGTTCAGCGGCGTGTCGGTCATCTCCTGGAACGCTCTGGATGTCATCGGCACTGAACTTTACCCCACGCAGCTACGCTCGTCCGCGCTCGGCTTCTTCACTGGCGTGGGCAGGGTGGGAGCGATCATGGGAAATGTAGTTTTTGGACAGCTAGTGGACACCAACTGTGCAGTGCCCATCCTGTGCGTCTCGCTACTCCTGCTGACCAGCGGACTCGTGGCCTTACGGCTGCCAAGGACTAAACAAGCCGAGCTCACCTGAGGGTGAACATACCTGAGCGAACTCACCTGAGGGACAGACTGGGAAAGAAACTGAACACACACCTGAGAGAGAGAGTGAGTGAGAGAGTGAGAGAGAGAGAGAGAGTGAGTGACAGAAAGAGTGAGTGAGAGAGAGAGAGAGAGGGAGAGAGAGAGAGAGAGAGAGAGAGAGGGAGAGGGAGAGGGAGAGAGAGAATGAGAGAGGGAGAGAGGGAGGAAGAGCGAGAGTGAGAGTGAGAGTGAGAATGAGAGTGAGAATGAGAGTGAGAGTGAGAGTGAGAGAGGGAGAGGGAGAGGGAGAGTGAGAGTGAGAGTGAGAATGAGACAGGGAGAAAGAGAGAGAGAACCCCCACCAGCAGACATGGCCTGAGACGTAGAAAGAGCCTAGAATCATCCAGCCTATCTGCTGCCTATACCCCAGCAGTGTTGCCAAGACGATAAGACGCGCAGTAGAAATGCTGAGTAGAATTGCTGAGTAGAAATGCTGTTGGTCCACTGGCCTTCTAACTAATGCATAAGTGCAATTTTCCAAAGATTGTTTTTGTTCATCAATTTTGTTGTAAATATTACTGGCTTTATATATATATATATGACCAATATTTTGAGATTTCTTTTTTTTACATTAAGAATTATATATACTGAACATTCACAAGTGGTTTAAGGCCAAATAAACACATAGAACTGCACAACTCCTTGAAAGGTCCGATATGCTCAAACAGCTGTGACGGAAGATGACATTATAATGTTGTTCACTGAATTATTTCCATTTCCATTCCAAGAAATTCAAAATACAATCACACATGTACATTGAAAATATATCAAAATGATGTAAAAACATTCCTAAGTAGTAAATTACACTAAATGAGTGGCTTAATTTAAATGTGAAGTATATTAATATGCTTAAGTAATATGGATGTATGCTACTTTTGTGCCAACAAATCAAATATTAAATTATTTCTGAAGCAAATTTGACTACAGAGACCTGCATCCCCACATACTGTGTGAAGAATATTTATCACGTATGTTGCATTGATATTAATATGTCCAGAAATATACGCCTCATATGTTAATTAGTTAATATTAATAATATTATATATAATATAATATGTATGGTATGTAAGTACTAGCAATCATGATGTAGGTTAAACATCTCAAAGTAGATGACAGCATCCCTTGATCAGGAACGTTTACATTCCTGGATCCCATTGAAAAAAATGTAGATATCTGAATCACATATCTCGATTAATGTGGTTTTATTTCCCTAAGCTATACATTACGTTTAAATTATAGTGTATCTATGCCATGGGAGGACTGTTGAAAGTCTTTGCCTGCTTTTTAATGTAACGCTATGCTACAACTTCACATATTTTGAGGTATGGTTTTATAGGCAACTCATTTTAGTACCATCCTCAAATTCATTTTGATAGCATATGGTCATAAGAAGGACAGATAAACACCTGTGTCTTCCCCACTAGCCTTCTAGGATATGCCCTATGTAGTTCTGTGGACCGGGCTGGAACACCCTGCAAAAATGGAAGAAAAGCTTTCACACTCATGACGTTGCCAGCTATACTGCTAAAAGACTTCAGTTACCATGTTGGCACGCTTCTATCAGTGCCAGCTGGGCTGATGGTGGTGTTTGCAAGGTTGTTGCAAGCCTTTTAGGTAGTTAGCTTACTAGTTTTGCAACAGAACTCCGTATTGCTGCCACCACACTTTTGCTGCCACCATACTTTGTGGGCGTGGCCTCTTTTGCGTCTCCACAGTTCTTCGTTTTATCTGCGCTGCCATATATATGCGCATAAAGCATCGAGTACTAGTCAAATCTTAATTTCTTAATGAAGTATTAGAGGATAATCGTAATATTTCATTTTTAACGTTTCGTGATTTTTTTTATAAATACATATTGCACATTGATAGAAATGTTCATCTTGTGCTGAAGTACTATGCGCTATTAAGTTCATCTCTGGTGTTCTTGAATCAGAGAGAACGCTGTAGGTCTCATGCTGTCAAAGCTCTTGCTAAGCGTGGAAGGTTTGAAAGTTAGCACATGATATGGCGCTTAAAATTGAACGCTTTGCCTGTCCAGGTAAAGGGAATGGTTTGCGGGCTGTGCTGAAAGTAAGGGCCGGCGAACTTCTGTTCAAAGCCAGTCCCTTAGCGTGCTGCATTTCAAAGAAACGCCTGACTACTGCCTGCCACAACTGTTTTAAAACAACTGTATCAAGGTAGGCTATGTTGATAAATACACACTTCCGAATGCAGCAGACACGAACCGACTACAACCCAGAACCTCGCACACCTTACACCCATTGATTACCTCTGGTAGCCTACGCCGGTTTCTAAAGTTTGTCTTTGTCCTCGAGAGATACAATACTTTACATGGCCTCCCTAGCCTTTTGCAACAGTAAGAAATAATAACATGATAGGGTATTTAAGTTAGTCACTGATATAATGCTACAAATAAAGGTTAAGTATAGAATACAGATTTGTTATCCGTCACTGCTAAGAAAGGAAATACGGACAACCTCAGTATACTGTGATGGATACGCACCCTCGAGTTACACTTAAGCCTGACTACTTTGACCACTAGAGGGTGCAATTGCTCTATTTTGTAGCTGCATAGACATAATGGAAGAAATAACCTCAATCTTTTTATTTGGCTGCATTAGACAGGGTGCCGTTCTTTTATACCAAATACTAAATCATGATAACGCATTGTTATGTTGTTATGACACGGAAGAGCACAGCAACCCCTTCACTAAGATGTATAATTTCTGCTGTCTTAAATTGGCAATATGCCTAACTGTGCAGATTATGTGAAATAAATACCAACTGCTGATATAGCCTAGTCTGGCACCATCTGACTTTATTTTTCCTGGTCTGATTGATGCCCTCTCTTATTTAAAATGTCAGTGTCTCTATAAATGATAGCTTTGCTGGAATCTAGAAACATCTTTGAAATGTTCCTAAATGGTCTGCTGTTGGCTGATGACGGATCCCTCTGATTGTGCTGCCGCTGTGTTTTTGTGTGTGGTTCTGTTTGTGATTCTGTGTGTGGTTCTGTGTGCGGTTCTTTGCGGCCTCAGGGCCCATGTCTGTTCTGTGTGTGGTGGTGTGTGTGGTTCTTTGCGGTCTCAGGGCCTATGTCTGTTCTGTGTGTGGGTCTGTGTGTGGGTCTGTGTGTGGGGGCGG
>NC_137911.1:30989378-30996878 GCF_963457725.1 Sprattus sprattus | reverse complement strand
CTGAGAGGAGACGTAGACGCACTCACTCACTCAGAGGAAGAGTCTGTCTTTGGTGCAAATCAAAAGCCCTGAACGGACTCAGTGGTGAGTCGTCCAGAGAGATGCAGGCAGATGAAAGACTGTTTGCTGCCTAGATGCTGCTCCTCTGATGTCTCAATGATGGCTTTAATGTCCAGCTTCAGCCTTGTGGAAGAGCCAGAGATAAAGCGTCCGGAGAGAGGGGGGGAGGGGGACAGGAAATAAGCTCTGACTCGCCCCCTCATTAAAATGTGAAATCGGTTCTTGTTTTGTTAGATCATAACAGGCTCCTAACTCAGTGGTTATCTGGGCAGCCCCTAGTATCACAGACCCTCCATCATCACTGGGTTGGCTGGATCTGTGTCTGTGTTCATTCCTGCTTTGGCCACTGGAGGGCAGTGTTTACACATGAGTGAATCTATGGGTTTGTGAGGAGGTCTTGGGCTAAATTTATACCTGCCGATCCCGTCCTTGTGGATGGCAGCGCGTGCTGAACAATGATGCCGTCTCCGCTAGCGCGTGGTGCACTTTGGTGTTATTCTGGCTGGTCGTGCACGGTGCACCTCCCACTTTTTCTAACCTGTCTCCCGCGGCAACACAGTTGGTGACTAGCAATAAAACACCAGAAACGTTACAGACTCGTCCATTTGAAATCACACCTGAATACAGGTGATCCAGTTCAACTAGGCTCTTAATCCACACATGAATACAGCCAGTGATCCAGTTCAACTAGGCTCTTAATCCACACATGAATACAGGTCATCCAGTTCAACTAGGCTCTTAATCCACACCTGAATACAGCCAGTGATCCAGTTCAACTAGGCTCTTAATCCACACATGAATACAGGTGATCCAGTTCAACTAGGCTCTTAATCCACACATGAATACAGCCAGTGATCCAGTTCAACTAGGCTCTTAATCCACACATGAATACAGGTCATCCAGTTCAACTAGGCTCTTAATCCACACCTGAATACAGCCAGTGATCCAGTTCAACTAGGCTCTTAATCCACACATGAATACAGGTGATCCAGTTCAACTAGGCTCTTAATCCACACATGAATACAGCCAGTGATCCAGTTCAACTAGGCTCTTAATCCACACATGAATACAGGTGATCCAGTTCAACTAGGCTCTTAATCCACACCTGAATACAGCCAGTGATCCAGTTCAACTAGGCTCTTAATCCACACCTGAACACAGGTGATCCAGTTCAACTAGGCTCTTAATCCACACCTGAATACAGCCAGTGATCCAGTTCAACTAGGCTCTTAATCCACACCTGAATACAGCCAGTGATCCAGTTCAACTAGGCTCTTAATCCACACATGAATACAGGTGATCCAGTTCAACTAGGCTCTTAATCCACACATGAATACAGCCAGTGATCCAGGATCCAGTTCAACTAGGCTCTTAATCCACACCTGAATACAGGTGATCCAGTTCAACTAGGCTCTTAATCCACACCTGAATACAGGTGATCCAGTTCAACTAGGCTCTTAATCCACACCTGAACACAGGTGATCCAGTTCAACTAGACACCTGAATACAGCCAGTGATCCAGTTCAACTAGGCTCTTAATCCACACATGAATACAGCCAGTGATCCAGTTCAACTAGGCTCTTAATCCACACCTGAATACAGGTGATCCAGTTCAACTAGGCCCTTAATCCACACCTGAATACAGGTGATCCAGTTCAACTAGGCTCTTAATCCACACCTGAACACAGGTGATCCAGTTCAACTAGGCTCTTAATCCACACCTGAATACAGCCAGTGATCCAGTTCAACTAGGCTCTTAATCCACACATGAATACAGCCAGTGATCCAGTTCAACTAGGCTCTTAATCCACACCTGAATACAGGTGATCCAGTTCAACTAGGCCCTTAATCCACACCTGAATACAGGTGATCCAGTTCAACTAGGCTCTTAATCCACACCTGAACACAGGTGATCCAGTTCAACTAGGCTCTTAATCCACACCTGAACACAGGTGATCCAGTTCAACTAGGCTCTTTCACTGGCCTCTATTACCGCTATGTATTGCTGCTTCCAGCACTTAATCTGAAATGTCATCTCCAGGCATGGAGTGTCAGGTGTCAGAGATGAGTGTGAGTGTGTGTGTGTGTGTGTTGGTCCTCTCTGGAGCTCTGAGGTAGAGCAGCGCCTCTCACTCCAGGGGGCTCTGGAGGAGAGGGTAGAGTAGAGCAGCACACCCCAGGGGCTCTGGAGGAGAGAGTAGAGTAGAGCAGCACACTCCAGGTGCTCTGGAGGAGAGAGTAGAGTAGAGCGTCTCACACTCCAGGGGCTCTGGAGGAGAGAGTAGAGCAGCACACTCCAGGGGCTCTGGAGGAGAGAGTAGAGTAGAGCGTCTCACACTCTAGGGGCTCTGGAGGAGAGAGTAGAGTAGAGTAGAGCAGCACACTCCAGGTGCTCTGGAGGAGAGAGTAGAGTAGAGCAGCACACTCCAGGGGCTCTGGAGGAGAGAGTAGAGCGTCTCACACTCTAGGGGCTCTGGAGGAGAGAGTAGAGTAGAGTAGAGCAGCGCCTCTCACTCCAGGGGCTCAGGAGGAGAGAGTAGAGCGTCTCACACTCTAGGGGCTCTGGAGGAGAGAGTAGAGTAGAGTAGAGCAGCGCCTCTCACTCCAGGTGCTCTGGAGGAGAGAGTAGAGTAGAGCAGCACACTCTAGGGGCTCTGGAGGAGAGAGTAGAGTAGAGTAGAGCAGCGCCTCTCACTCCAGGGGCTCAGGAGGAGAGAGTAGAGCGTCTCACACTCTAGGGGCTCTGGAGGAGAGAGTAGAGTAGAGCAGCACACTCCAGGTGCTCTGGAGGAGAGAGTAGAGTAGAGCAGCACACTCCAGGTGCTCTGGAGGAGAGAGTAGAGTAGAGCAGCACACTCCAGGGGCTCTGGAGGAGAGAGTAGAGTAGAGCAGCACACTCCAGGTGCTCTGGAGGAGAGAGTAGAGTAGAGCAGCACACTCCAGGTGCTCTGGAGGAGAGAGTAGAGTAGAGCAGCACACTCCAGGTGCTCTGGAGGAGAGAGTAGAGTAGAGCAGCACACTCCAGGGGCTCTGGAGGAGAGAGTAGAGTAGAGCGTCTCACACTCCAGGTGCTCTGGAGGAGAGAGTAGAGTAGAGCAGCACACTCCAGGGGCTCTGGAGGAGAGAGTAGAGTAGAGCGTCTCACACTCTAGGGGCTCTGGAGGAGAGAGTAGAGTAGAGCAGCACACTCCAGGGGCTCTGGAGGAGAGAGCAGAGTAGAGCAGCACACTCCAGGTGCTCTGGAGGAGAGAGTAGAGTAGAGCGTCTCACACTCTAGGGGCTCTGGAGGAGAGAGTAGAGTAGAGCAGCACACTCTAGGGGCTCTGGAGGAGAGAGTAGAGTAGAGCAGCACACTCCAGGGGCTCTCTGGCCCAAACAGAAGATGCTCTAGAGGAGAGTGGTGGGCAATTCATGTCCCCAAGGGGCCACATGAGATAGTGGGACTGTTGTGAAGGGGCGGACCAATAGGCTGAACTCAACTCCGCATGAATAATGAGCATGTTTTTGCAGTATTAAAGGTGTGCCCAGACGACCAATACAACCCGTGGCTCTGAACACAAGCCTGTCTCCTCTTTCCCTCAGAAGGACACGCTCTCTCCTTTCTCTCTTCCACTCTCTACCCCCCTCTCTGTCCCCTCTTTCTCTCCTCTCTCTATCCCTCTCTCTCTCTCACTCTCTCTCTCTCTCTCTCTCTCTCTCTCTCTTTCCCTCTCCCTTCTCTCTCTATCTCTCTCCCTCTTTTCCATTCTCTATCTCTCTCTGCCCCCTCTCTCCCTTCTCTCTCTCCCCCTCTCTCTCCCCCTCTCTCTCTGAAATTCAAATTCAAAAAGGTTGATTGGCATGACGAAATCTCACTTTGTAGCCTATTGCTTAAGCATTTCTGATTATACAGGTAGTTAGGGAAAAAAATGTAATTAAAATAGAACAGAGCATCATTTCTAGTGCAACGTGTGCGTTTGTGTGTGTGTGTGTGTGTGTGTGTGTGTGTGTGTGTGTGTGTGTGTGTGTGTGTGTGTGTACTTGTTTCTTTCAGTGCTTCACTGATGAGGTGACTCCCCTTCTCTATGGCTTGCTTTCTCTTTCAAATCATTCATGGCCAACATGAAATTACCAGTTGTGCTGATTTTCAGCCTAAGGTGTGTGTAATTATGCTCAGGATGAGGATGAATTTTCTTGTGCAAGACGTTTGGGTTCGTCTGTTGGAAACAACAGAACTAAGACATTTTCAGGCCTGTCTCAAACCATGCTCTCTCCCTCTCTTTCCCTCTCATCCTTTCTCTCTCTCTCCTCCTTGTTCTCTCCCTCTCTTTCCCTTTCTTCCTTTCTCTCTCTCCCCCTCGTTCTCTCCTTCTCTTTCCCTTTCTTCCTTTCTCTCTCTCTCCCTCGTTCTCTCCCTCTCTTTCTCTCTTTACCTCTCTCTCTCTCCCCCTTGTTCTCTCCCTCTCTTTCTCTCTTTACCTCTCTCTCTCTCCCCCTTGTTCTCTCCCTCTCTTTCTCTCTGCCTCTCCATTTCTCTCCATCCCCCTTTCCTTCTCCTTCTCCCATGTGGTTTGTTGCTGTCTGTCATGGATTTGGCATTTCTGCAAAAAGTGAAATCTTAGTCAGATGAAATATCTTAAATCAAGGCAATATATGCTTGTTTTTTGTCTGACAAGATATTTCTTATTACCATCATTTTTAATGTTAGAGCATTTCACTAGCTTCAAGCGTTTCAGTCCTTAATTGTCTTAATAAGGTTTTATTACTTGTTACTGAGATTTTATTACTGGTTCTGAGCATGTTAATGCTTGAAGCTAGAATTGCAATCATTATAAGGCAGTTTGATTCCCACTGACAAGTACAAAACTGTTTTGTCAAAGTCAGAATTTCTTGGCAGATAATTTAGCTTGTTTTAATTGTAATATATGCCCCATTTTATTACTGTTTTCTGTTTTTGAAAGCTGATTTTTTTCAGTGTGGACAGTGCAGATCCACTTCCACATTTACTCCTGTGTTAAATAAATGAGAGCGAGAGCTGCCCACTGGTGACCTGTCCTTGACCAGAACCACACTGGTGACCTGTCCTTGACCAGAACCACACTGGTGACCTGTCCTTGACCAGAACCACACTGGGGCCCTGTCCTTAACCAGAACCACACTGGTGACCTGTCCTTGACCAGAACCACTGGTGACCTGTCCTTGACCAGAACCACACTGGTGACCTGTCCTTGACCAGAACCACACTGGTGACCTGTCCTTGACCAGAACCACACTGGTGACCTGTCCTTGACCAGAACCACACTGGTGTCCTTGACCAGAACCACACTGGTGACCTGTCCTTAACCAGAACCCCACTGGTGACCTGTCCTTGACCAGAACCACTGGTGACCTGTCCTTGACCAGAACCACACTGGTGACCTGTCCTTGACCAGAACCACACTGGTGACCTGTCCTTAACCAGAACCCGAAAAAAAACATCAACATCTTCGTTTGGGTTGCTGGTGGAAATTAGCCATTTGCGTGCCTTTACAGAAGAACAAGTGTGTTTTTACTTGATTTGAATATGCAAAGAACCCTGTTTCAGTTCATAAAGCCCAGTGTTTGAAGATGCTGTGTAGTTCACATAAGAGCTCTCTGCCTGTTGTGTGTGTGTGTGTGTGTGTGTGTGTGTGTGTGTGTGTGTATGTGTGTGAGTGCTACGTAAGGGATAACGGCCGACGAGCTGTGCAGTTCTACAAAGTTAATGGACTCCGCTGCGCGTCGTGGAGTTCTTTGCCCCGTAGCGTCCATTAACTTTGTAGAACTGTACAGCTCGGAGGCTGTTATCCCGCTTATCTCCCGTTTACAACATCCAAATTTTTTTTTATTATTATTATTATTTAGAATTTCCTTTATCTTTAGGAAACTTAATATGAATAATAACCTGATGAATTCTTGATTTGAAGCCTAGTGCTCCCGTTAGAGAAAGTAGTGCCTGGAACAGGCTGTTTAAAAAAAAAAAAAAAAAACGTTACGTTGGTTGTCAATGGTAACCATTCAAGAGCATTGATATGGAACGGCGATTTAACTTTTCTACTGGGACTACGTCCAAGGTGTGCATCTATACGAACTTATTGTACACCCAATTAGCCAATCAGAAAACAGTATTTCGTCCCAGAGGGAGATAATACTAAATAAACATCAAGCTAATTCTTCCATTCAGAGAACTTGCTAGTGAAGGCTGTTACCATAACAACAGGTGTGGTGCCTCACAGCTTGTCTTTGTCAGCCGTGTGAAAGAAAGACCTGTGTGTGTGTGTGTGTGTGTGTGTGTGTGTGTGTGTGTGTGTGTGTGTGTGTGTGTGTGTGTGTGTGTGGACTCCTGAGCAGTTTCAGTGTGTTTGTCTCTCTCTGCCAGATTCATGTGGAGTGCTTCTCCTCAGGCTTATGCCAGTCATGTCTCTCTCTCTCTCTCCCTCCATCTCTTTATCTATCTCTCTCTCTCTCCCTCCATCTCTTTATATATCTCTCTCTGTCTCCCTCCATCTCTCTCTCTCTCCCTCCATCTCTTTATATATCTCTCTCGGTCTCCCTCCATCTCTCTCTCTCTCCCTCCATCTCTTTATCTATCTCTCTCTCTCTCCCTCCATATCTTTATCGATCTCTCTCTCTCTCCCTCCATCTCTTTATCTCTCTCTCTCCCTCCATCTCTTTATCTATCTCTCTCTCTCTCTCCCTCCATCTCTTTATCTATCTCTCTCTCTCTCTCCCTCCATATCTTTATATATCTCTCTCTCTCCCTCCATCTCTTTATCTCTCTCTCTCTCCCTCCATCTCTTTATCTATCTCTCTCTCCCTCCAATTCTTTATCTATCTCTCTCTCCCTCCATCTCTTTATCCATCTCTCTCTCTCTCTCCCTCCATCTCTCTCTCTCCCTCCAGGCAGGCAGCAGCTTCCTGTTTGCTGAAATGGAAGACTGCGTACTGACCCAGTATGATGGCAGTGTTTTGGGCCAAATATCACTATACCTGCGTAAAGACTTAATACCTGCTTAAAGACCTAATACCTGAGTTAAAGTCAATGACTTTAAAATATAAACAGTATGCAAAGAATTCACTTTTTGAAGCATGTTTTTAGAGGCAACTAGTGCTGGTATCCTCTTTGAATAGGTTTTGATGGTATATGGCCATGTGAAGGACAGATAATCACAGCTGTCGTTACAGTTAGTCTCTCAGTATGTAGTTCTGTGGTCCGGGTCGGATCACCCAGCAAAAAATTGAGAAAAGCTTTCACAGCACACGGTCGCCACCTATTCCACACGTTAGCATGCTAGCAAGCTTTCACAGCACACGGTCGCCTATACAACACGTTAGCATGCTAGCAAGCTTTCACAGCACACGGTCGCCTATACAACACGTTAGCATGCTAGCAAGCTTTCACAGCACACGGTCGCCACCTATACAACACGTTAGCATGCTAGC
>NC_137911.1:30959378-30961878 GCF_963457725.1 Sprattus sprattus | reverse complement strand
GGATGTTCAAAAGCACTCAGTAAGAATCATTTCTGTCATTTAGGGGTGTTTGGGATGTTCAAAAGCACTCAGTAAGAATCATTTCTGTCATTTAGGGGTGTTTGGGATGTTCAAAAGCACTCAGTAAGAATCATTTCTGTCATTTAGGGGTGTTTGGGATGTTCAAAAGCACTCAGTAAGAATCATTTCTGTCATTTAGGGGTGTTTGGGATGTTCAAAAGCACTCAGTAAGAATCATTTCTGTCATTTAGGGGTGTTTGGGATGTTCAAAAGCACTCAGTAAGAATCATTTCTGTCATTTAGGGGTGTTTGGGATGTTCAAAAGCACTCAGTAAGAATCATTTCTGTCATTTAGGGGTGTTTGGGATGTTCAAAAGCACTCAGTAAGAATCATTTCTGTCATTTAGGGGTGTTTGGGATGTTCAAAAGCACTCAGTAAGAATCATTTCTGTCATTTAGGGGTGTTTGGGATGTTCAAAAGCACTCAGTAAGAATCATTTCTGTCATTTAGGGGTGTTTGGGATGTTCAAAAGCACTCAGTAAGAATCATTTCTGTCATTTAGGGGTGTTTGGGATGTTCAAAAGCACTCAGTAAGAATCATTTCTGTCATTTAGGGGTGTTTGGGATGTTCAAAAGCACTCAGTAAGAATCATTTCTGTCATTTAGGGGTGTTTGGGATGTTCAAAAGCACTCAGTAAGAATCATTTCTGTCATTTAGGGGTGTTTGGGATGTTCAAAAGCACTCAGTAAGAATCATTTCTGTCATTTAGGGGTGTTTGGGATGTTCAAAAGCACTCAGTAAGAATCATTTCTGTCATTTAGGGGTGTTTGGGATGTTCAAAAGCACTCAGTAAGAATCATTTCTGTCATTTAGGGGTGTTTGGGATGTTCAAAAGCACTCAGTAAGAATCATTTCTGTCATTTAGGGGTGTTTGGGATGTTCAAAAGCACTCAGTAAGAATCATTTCTGTCATTTAGGGGTGTTTGGGATGTTCAAAAGCACTCAGTAAGAATCATTTCTGTCATTTAGGGGTGTTTGGGATGTTCAAAAGCACTCAGTAAGAATCATTTCTGTCATTTAGGGGTGTTTGGGATGTTCAAAAGCACTCAGTAAGAATCATTTCTGTCATTTAGGGGTGTTTGGGATGTTCAAAAGCACTCAGTAAGAATCATTTCTGTCATTTAGGGGTGTTTGGGATGTTCAAAAGCACTCAGTAAGAATCATTTCTGTCATTTTTCGGATCTTTGGGATGTTCAAAAGCACTCAGTATAAGAAACATTTCCGTCCGTGCTGGAATGGCTTAGCTGAATGCATCCTCTGGGTATTTGCTGTCAAGCTTTTTGTATTTATTTGTTGAATTTTCAAGATTGAATTTTTCTTTTGCTCTTCATGTGTGTGTCTTGCAGTGAAGGGGCTCTGCGTAGCCTCAATGTGTCTTCATACGATCCCTCCCAGTGTGTGTGTGTGTGTGTGTGTGAGTGTGAGTGTGTGTGTGTGTGTGTGTTTGAGTGTGTGTGTCTTCATACGATCCCTCCCATCCCCAGTCCAACGGCAGACTTTAGTAAACAACACAGACACACACACACACACACACACACACACACACACACACACACACACACACACACACACACACACTAGTAAACAACACAGATGCAGATGATTCAGTGGGGACAGGCTGGAAATAACTGGAACCGTTTGGTAGCCATTATTTCCACAAAATAACACGTCTGTTCCTCGCAAAAACATGATCTCTGTGGCTCTTTCAAAGGCTGAACTGGGAAGACTTTATTTTTAGCTGTGTGTGTGTGTGTGTGTGTGTGTGTGTGTGTGTGTGTGTGTGTGTGTGTGTGTGCATGGATGTGTTTGTGTGCTTGTGCATATGTGTGTGTGTGTACCTACATGTGTATGTGGGTTTGTGCGTTTGAGTGTCTGCGTGTTTGTGTATGCGTGTGTGTGAATGCGTGTGTGTCTGTACATGCATGTGTGTGTGTCTGCCTGTGTGTGTATGCGCATGTCTCCATGCTTCCAGGGATCTCACCTCCTCAGCCCCATGTGTGTTCCCTGTGGGCCTGGTGTGTGTGTGTGTGTGTGTGTGTGAGGGTGTATGTGTGTGTGTGTGTGTGTGTGTGTGTGTGTGTGTGTGTTCCCTGCGGGCCTGTCATAGTGTTTTTATGCTAATTGCGTCCCCTCTCTCTGCACGGCCTCCTTGACTCCGTCCCGTCTGACACCGATATTATTTTTGGTTCTGAAGCGCTCCATTTGACTGGCTCCGCTCCGCACCTGTGTGTGTGTGTGTGTGTGTGTGTGTGTGTGTCTGTGTCTGTGTCTGTGTCTGTGTGTGTGTGTGTGTGTGTGTGTGTGTGTGTGTGTGTGTGTGTGTGTGTGTGTGTGTGTGTGTGTGTGTACACCAGGCCCTCGGGCGCTGGCCAGGGAGCATCTGGCAAACGGATCATTGATGAAGCAGAGGACAGAACAGCCCACCATTCAGGCACCAG
>NC_137911.1:30931038-30933538 GCF_963457725.1 Sprattus sprattus | reverse complement strand
GCCGAGCACGGCCAATCACACCATACCTCCCTACTCTTAAAGATTATCTTCTGGCTTTAGGCAGTGGTGTAGTGGTCCCTGGAGAAGTGGGTATACTCTTAATTTTGTTTAAGCAGCCCATACAGCACAGGATAAACGCCCTGTTTTGAGAAGTGGGTATACTCAATGCTGACTGAAAAATAAGTAGCTATACTCCGTATACCTGCGTATACCCTGGACTACACCACTGGCTTTAGGTCCTCTTGACCAGGGCAGAAGGCTACTATACAGCCCACTGCTCCGGCAAGTAACCGCCGAGAGGGTCATACAACGGGACAGACCTCTACAGGAATAACAGGATGAAGCAATTAGCCGAATGCGATGCATTACAGCTTTAATAATTGCTGCTCTAAAGTCCTGCACAACCCCCCCACAACCCCCCCCCCCCCCCGGGGTTTCTTAACGATGCTCTTTTACAGCGTTCCCATCACTGACATAATGACGCACTTCCACTTTTGGGGTTCTTTTACAGTACGCGGTAAATGGGAGGTATAGTGCCTTTGTTTGGTACCAATTAACTTGACCCCCTCCGGCTAATTTCGTCATCAGGCTTGTCTCCAAACTGCCCATTGAAAAAACCAGGGGCGCCTCCTCCGTGATCTGCAACACGTTGAAAATGCTGAAAATCGCCTGCATGCACACACACACACACACACACTCACACACACACACACACTCACACACACACACACACACACACACACACACACAAACGCTCTCCACCCCACCCCGATGGAATATCAAGTGCTTTTTTCCTTGCTGCAGATTACTGTTGCTGCATGGGTTAAACGCGGCAACCACAAATCTTGTCCGAAATGGTCTACTTGAAAATCCAGGTATATCAGTCAGGAGCACTTTCATGTTAAAAGATGACGTTTCGTTGTTAAACAGATATACTTTTTTTTTTATTATTGAATGTTCTGTAAACGCCGATTACCTAGAAGTCCAAGAAATCTGCAGGAAAATATTACTGAGGTCAATATCTTTTCATAAATGGACAAGTGGATGTGTTGTCCCCTGAACAATGAGCCTTTTATAACACATAAAATTCAACAATGCGTTGATATAATCATTGTAGCCTACAGCATATACGACCAAGCCACCGTCAGATTTCTGTGCTTAATTTACTCATGGCATCCGCTCCAAAACAGTTTGTGGACAGCGATCTTTAAGCGTACAGATGTGCGTAACGCGCCTGATCGGTCGCGCCTACCTTGCTAGAATACGGTCCAGGGATGAGAAGCTTCAGAGCCTGTCGCTTCAGCTCCACCAGCCGAGCATTGCAGTTTTCGCACCATATTCCGCGCTCTGAACCCGGCGAGCTTCCACTACCCGAACCCGGGGAACCAGTACCAAATCCCGGGGATCCGCCCAGAGAGCCCGGCGACCCGGTCCCGATTCCTGGGGATATGGTGCCGGGTGAGCCCGAGAAAGACCCAGGAGAGGACGTGCCGGATCCAGGCGAAGGTGTGCCAGACGACCCGGGCATTGAGCCCGCTCCCTCGGGTGGCGGGCGGCTCCCAGTCCGCGACTCCTCGTAAGCTTTCCGGTACCAGGTCTCCGGAGAAAAAGAGGCAGATTTGGTTGGGGAGGCATCCGTCATCTGTTGAAAACACCATGCAGACATTTAACAATGTCGCAAAAAACAACACGACTCCATAAAACTGCAATGTTTTTCGAAAAACACCAAATCGGAATGCAGATGGATGGATCAGTGCACAAATGTAGAAACCCACTGATAGAAAACTCTGACCTGGCTTTAAAATAAGCTATCTGCAGGCTGTCTATACCAAGGTGCCGCAGTAATTATTGCATAGGCTACGAAACCTGTGGGCTGTCAAACAAAGCTGATATAGCTTATCCTTATGGCTTACAGCCAAGTTATTTTACTGTTCTAACTAATATATTTGACCTACATTTTCCCCCATTGATTAGCCCGTGTATAAATACCTACCCCGTATTTGCGACTCCTAGTCCCAGACTTCTCTTTGTGACCAGAGAGTGAAGTCATGTTCAAGGTGGGGGAGAGGGAGAGGGGAAAGTATAGCTATCAATAATCTGTTACATCCAAGTGGGCAAAATTAGTGATCGGTAAATTCCCGCAATCTTCTCTATTCCAAGTTTAGTTTCGCAGACTTGAATGGTGCAGAAGACTATCCATTGAGGGAGAGAACGGCTGCAGTCAGTAAATCCACTTGCACTAGTTGGGGGATCTCTTGGATTCCGACTTCCCCAGCCTTTCTACGTTGACTTCTGATATCCAAACTGCGTGCGCACCGCTTTGGTTTTCCGAACGAGCAAAGGCAGCATTGCAAGCACGAGCGCAGCGCCGAAATGGCCCGGAGACTGCAGGATACGGTGCTGGTGAAACCGGGAGGCAGGACCCGCTTTAGCGACAGCCAGACTGTCAGCTGCGCTATCCTTGCAGGAAAGACTGCCCGTCTGTCGTTATCCAAGTGCC
>NC_137911.1:30906038-30921038 GCF_963457725.1 Sprattus sprattus | reverse complement strand
ACACACACACTCCACATCCACACCCACACACACACACTCCACATCCACACACACACACACACCACACACACACACACACACACACACACACACACACACACCACATCCACTCCCACACCCACACACACACACACACACACACACACACACCACACCCACACCACACCCACAACCACACACACACACACACACACCACACCCACAACCACACACACACACACACATGCTTAACAGAGCCCAGGGCCTGAACCTCCCTAGAGTGAGCACAAATGCGGAAAGACCTTGAGCAGAACCTTGGCTTTGCCTTGTGGGTAATCACACTGATAATCACACTGAGATTCATGATGCGAGGGTTGGATGTTCAGAAGATGCCATTGAGTGTGGGTAGATGGCTGGATGGTTCAGAAATGTAGTGCTTGCAATCATAACCTCAGTTTTATTTGAATTAAGATGCAGGAAGTTGTCAGTCGTCCGTGCTTTAACGTCTTTCAGGCAAGCTGCCACAACCAGACCTACATCTTGACTTGTTTTGGTTTGATGTCCATGTGTTTCCAATCATGGAGTTTGGCCTGTAATCGTGAGACAGTGAAACGTTTCGTTCTGATTTGTACACATCCATTTTACCGACTATTTTTAAACAATGTCAAGTGTCACGTGGTAATTGAGAGCCTGACTGAAACCTTAACCAGTTTTGACATTTTTTCCAGGTATGCAACAAGGAAGATTACACATCAAACAGTTACCCTGTAAGCCCATTTAGACATCTGCTAAAGTTATTGTGTGTTTGTTTAAGAATTAACAAGTTGAGATTTACTCTTTGCCAGTTAATGACAGGGACGAGAGGGGCAGAAAAGTGGACACCAGGCACGTACAAACAGCACTGGCATAGGGGGCAAAGCACGGAATTGGAGATCGTTGGCTGATGTCTGAAGACAGCGTGGGCATATTGTTTAATTAACTGAGTTAACAATTCCCTTTGAAGATGCGATTGAGGAACCGCTTGAAAGAAAGAAGTTAAAGTATGCAGAACCGGTAGTGGAAGTGAGGCAGCAAGGCCGGCAAGCACACACAAGACCAGTGCAGATAGGCCTTAGAGGCAGCGAAGCTGGCAAGCACACACAGGACCAGTACAGATAGGCCTTAGAGGCAGCGAGGCTGGCAAAAGCACACACAAGACCTAGCTGGTAGAGGCTTTGGAGCTAAATCAACCACAAATGCTTCTGTTGCATTTTGGTTTTTGAGGACGGCCCCTCAAAGGATCTTTAGAGGATTTGAGGCTGCTGAAAAAGTGAGCCAGTGGTTGTGGCTGAGGCGCTCACAGACTACTAAGCGGTGTTGAATTAACCTGAACTAACACTGAGATACGTGAAATCTTGTCAACGCATGTCTTGAGGTGTATCTGGGGACGCCAGACACCCTTGTCGAGCCTTCTGGAGGTGCCGCGAGCCTAATTCAATGAAACACTGATGAAGGATGGGGCCTGCCTGAAAACCCCAGCGAAAAACATCCCCTTGACTCTTCATCATAAATTGGTTTCAAACCATATAACTTTCACCACCTGAGTTATATGTGCTTCAGTTTAAGCAAGACTGCATTGTAATATGTGATATTTTACCAGATCAGCTAAATTAATTCAGATAAGGACCTCCTTCCATTTAGCCTCTTTTAACCCTCCCTCACAGCTTGAAAGTCTGAACTGAACTCTTTCTTTTTTACAGAGATCACTACTCCCAAGACATGCATTCATGATTCTTATGTCCCAAATCTTTCCTTCCTTACTTGTGTGTGTGTGTGAGTGTGTGTGTATGTCTGTGTGTGTGAGTGTGTGTGATTGATCAGTAGGTGGGGTTGTAAAGCCGGTGCTTTCATGATTATTACTTGTGTGTGTGTGTGTGTGTGTGTGTGAGTGTGTGTGTATGTCTGTGTTTGTGAGTGTGTGTGATTGATCAGTAGGTGGGGTTGTAAAGTCAGTGCTTTCATGATTCTTATGTCCCAAATAGTTTCTTTCCTTACTTGCGTTCCATCAGCACCAAGGTCATAGCAGGAAGGAACTTCTCAAAGCGGATGTAGCCCATTGGTTCCTCCTCTTCCACCTGCACAGATCAGTCAGTGGGACGTTAAAGCAACACTATGCAGAAATGTATCACTGTTTGAGATATGCTTTTATAGGCAACTAGTTTGGGCATCAACTTCAAATTAATTTCAAAAGTATATGTGCATGTGAAGTACAGACAAACACAACTGCCATTCTCGCCAACCGCCCAGGCTTTGTACTATGTAGTTGTGTGGTCCTGAACAGATATACCCCATGAAAAGCCTTCACCAGTTAGCATTCTAGCAAGCGTTTATCCGTGCCAATTGTGCTGTTGTTAGCGTTTGCAAGGTTATAAATGTCTTTTAGGTTGTAAGCTCGCCAGTTTTAGACCAAACTCCTTACTGCTGCTTTAAAGGAGTCCAGTTTATTTGGACCAAAATGTTCCTGCTGCTTGTAAATTGGTCATTCTATGGTCCCCCATATTCATAGTGGCAAAACAACACCAGGATCACCATTAACAAATAAAGGTACGTAAACATAGAGGAAAGGAGAGAGAGAGAGCGAGAGCAAGAGAGACTTACTTCAGCAATGATATCATGTAATTCTGCCTCTGATGGAAAACATCCCAGTGACCGTATTATGGTTCCAATCTCTCTTTGAAAAAGACACAAATATATCACTTATCCCTAAAAAACCCATCTGATTCACCACATAAAGCAGCTGTGGACACACTTATTTAACCAGCTCTCACCTTAGTTAGATTTAAATCAGCACTACAAAAGTGGGACTCGTAATTATCAATGTATGTGGGTCTATAAGATATGGGTGTGTTTCAATAAAAGTTCTTTCTCACCTGACATCTACTGTTTTGTTGAACTCATGGTCAAACACATCGAAGGCATCACCTATCTTCTTGTGGACCACAGAGAGGATAGCCTCTGGCATTACAAAGAATACCAGTGGTTCAGTGGGAAAACAGGCGGTAGAAATTAGGAAAATCAAATGACCATGCCTAGGAAGCTCTGGGTTAGCTGCACAAACAGTTCATGTCTCCAATAGTTAGGCTTTCTTTGTCATTAGTAATGACGGGATCATTTTCACTAGTTCGGCTACATCCAACCCCACATTTCAGCAAATTATGTCAGATGAATTCACTGCAACCCTTCAACAAAGCCCCTAACAACAAAACACTTACTGAATTTTCCACCACCAATACAGGACATAACCTTGTCATTGGTTTGTAATAAATTATTATTCTTAGTTTACATGCATTTATAGTATCAATTACTATCTATACATTTTAAAGAAAGTAATTGAGATGTTGTTTGGACAGAACTGGAGCCAACAGATTGTTTTAGGCTTTTACATCCTTCTGTAAGATTTAGACTAAAACTGTTGAATTTAGTTTACACCTACAGTGCATGCTTGTCACGATTAGGCTACTTAACATTCACCAATCAATACAACCTAACCCTGATATCTGCAGCATCTTCCGCACCAAGCTTGGAAAGACACATTTAGAGAATACAATTGTTTTTCATCTTCTGGCCTATATTAAATGTGAGCAACTAAGGGTGTATTACAATGACTCAATTTACAGATAAGATTAACCAAACTGGATAACCAACTGCAACTTGTCAGCAGCGCAGACGAAGACCACGACCGACCTGTAAGAGGTAGGCTATTATCGCTAGAAGTATTCTCACTGATCAGTTCGACTGTGTCCTTTAATCTTTCTTAACTTTGAGTGGGCCTGACAGTGTTTCAAGACAAGACTGCGAGGCAACTGAAAGACATTACAAACTACTAACATTCAATAAATACACGTTATCGTCTGAATGGTTGTTTGTGAATCCTGGCTCAACTATTAAGAAATGTTTTCGGAACAGTACCTGCATTATCCTTGTCCTCCGCCATGTTTCATGTGTTTGCTTGATGTAGTTGCTAGGATACCATTCCCCGCCCTCTCCCTTTTCGCTATTTAATTTGTGCCACAAAGATTACCTTGATTAAAGATGAGTGACTTAACAACGACTTGTTTCAAGACTGCAGTTCTGTTGATATCACCATACTTTTCATCGCGCAATGAATATCAAATTGTTGTCTCTGACAAAAATGTTGTGGTCTGCAGTAGGCCTAGACCTCGTTATAAACAACAATGCTTGGATGTTTGTATTTTGCATTTTTAATAAAGTAAAAATGGTATTCAAATATTTTTAATAAATTGTTTCAAATATAAGAGCACTTCCTATTATTACAAGTTAAAAAATATTACGGTAATCACCACCCATGTAGAATCATCAGTTTGAATATTTACGGTAGGTTTATATACTGCCCCATTTGACACATTCACGGTTACTGCTGCCAGTTGTAGTGGGACGTTAGTACTGGCCATACAGGCTTGGCGCAGTGAAAATTCTGGGCGGCTGCATTGTCAATCTTGTCGCCTGTCGACGGCTTTCCAATCATTCTTTTCTTTTTGGAGGACTTTTAGAAATTACAGTTTGCTTTGGACATCGGTTAGACATTGCACATTCTCTAAGCCTACACAATGAGTTCAATAAACGTCAAGAAATTGAAGGTAAATGAGCTGAAGGACGAGCTGAAAATCAGGCAGCTGTCTGATAAGGGACTGAAGGCCGAATTAATGGACCGGTTGCAGGCCGCGCTGGACCAAGAGGCCCAAGCTTCAGGCGGTTCCGTTCCTTCGGAGGCAGAAGCTAATGGTGCAGAGGGCGGCTCCGACGATGGAAGTGGACAAAATGACATGGGAGACGAGGATTTGGAGGATGATCTGGTCGGAGAGAGTATGGAGGCTGATGACGACGAAGAAGATGGAGACGGGGGCGACGCGGAGTCCGCTAATGTTGTCGGTGAACAGCAAGACGATGATATGGGAGAGGAGGAAGACGAGGATGCCGGTGTAGAAATGGATAAATCGGACGAAGATGAAGATGCCCTTCTCAAAGAAGACGATGAAGAGATGGACAAATTCGATGACGACGATGCTGGACTGGGATCTCTGCCCGGGGATGGTAAGTTAAGCTCCCTTTGACCAGATAGCCTTTCAGCATCGATGGAAACGTTGTGGGGGAGGTTGCCAGTTAACTAAATTCTCAGATGTATGAGTAGCGATGCAGGTTATATAGTGATTCGTTGCAGAAATATCATCACCCAAGCTGAGGTGGAGGTAGACGATGCGAGTGAGTAGGCGACGTTAGACAATGACCAGGCGGATGCATCTAGTCGAGCTAATGCTGTATACGCCGCTAAAGCTAGTTTAGCCTCATCTGACAGTGGACCAGCGGGCTGTCACATCGTTGTGTGGTTTTGCATGTTGGCCGTAAGTGGATGCTGTGGCTGTAGAGCAGGGGCGTACGGAGTGGTTCATAGCTACGAGGTTTGAGCAGTGAGTGAGCTGTTGTGTTGTAGAGATCGGAGTGTGTGCAATAAATAGCTACAGGCGTTTTGCGGCTCTGAAATCAGTTTCCTAGCAGTAGGTACACAAAGCGGCGCGTCGGGTGCTGTAGAGCCGGGGTAGAGATCCCAGATAACAGTAATGTAGCTCCTCGCTGTGGCGACAGGGAAAGCGGAATCTCAAGGCAGTTATTTTCCAGGAAATCATTTTTTTGCCGAAGCTACTAACTACGAAGATAGTATGTTTCTATTGTAGCCATTGTAAGTTATTTGCCGTGTAGGCGGTTTGATTTGCGTGTTCGCGTGCTCCTCCGTTAGCGCAATTTCGTTGTGTAACATTCCGGTTTTACTTCAACCTTTGAAGTAGTACGAACAGTGGTAAAGCGTACCATGAATATTAACCCTTCCCTTTCCTTTATCAAGGAAATGTAATGTGAAAATGTGTGTTGCTTGGCCCCACATTGATGTGAAGTGTTGTAAAACCAAAACCAGTATTTGCTGGCGGGTACCATCCCCCCTCTATTGGAGGAGATGATGCTGTCATTGAGAATCTATTCCTGATTGCACAGAGAAGAACCGACCGGCATTGCCCTCATATTAATCTTTACCTGAAACAACAATAATAAAAAACAAAACCGCAGTGTTCTCTCATTTTTCTACAGAAGACGCATTTAATTGCCAGACAGTCATGCATTGTAACTCAAGCATTCCTGATTCCACTGTACAGTACAGTACATCTGAATCGACTCGTGTGGGCCGTACAACAGGGCCAACACAGAGGCATGCCTCACGACTTCTGTTTTATTTCCAAAGGGGATGCGGAGAAAGACAAGAAAGATGATCAGAAGAATAAGAAGGGTGTTAAGAGACGCCGAGAGGAACATGGAAGGGGCTACTTTGAATTTATTGAAGAAAGCAAATACAGCCGGTAAGGTTTGTGCAGAATGACCTCAGGTACTCCTGAGAAATCACTGCACATTCAAGGTTTTTAATGGACTGGCGTTGGCAGTAAAATAGCCAACGTAGTCCTTACAGTTATTTTGCCTCTTTAGCGCAAAGAAACACACATTTCACTATCGGCTACAGTAGCCGTTGTTATAGTGTTAGTGGCCATTACAAAGCATGTTGTTTCCTAACAGTCTGTATTTCGACTATTGTTCGTGACATGTAGTCGGTATTACTAGGTTAAGTAGTTGGTATTATATCGGGAAAGCAAGTGTATGTGTTGGCGTCATACAACCACAGATGACTGGATGTTTAACATCTTCATGATGATGTGTGAATGGATGACTTTAATGAATGAGGTTTTTTTCTTCTGTTTTCTTCCTTATATTAATCACATGTTCTTAATAACTTGTCCTGCCATTGTATTCTCTCATCTTGGTTTCAGTGCTTCACTTTCTGGTGAATATATAATTTCTCGTTTCACAAACTAAATAACTATTTCTTGAAAATGTAAAGACTATCAGTGACAGATTCTGTGCTGAAGCATCTCCTTGGTGCTTCAGTGGGATTGACTACTCCTTTCGTGACCGGTGTCTTGTTGCATAACCATGCGTTTTTCACCCATAACCTGCAGCGCTATTTTTTCCCAGGAAATATAAACGTTTTAGTGCTTTTGCGGTCAAGCAGTGAAGAAGACACCAACGACACCATTTCAGTGCAATGTGCCACAACTCTGTCCAGATGGGTAATGTCCTGAAGCCAAACACCATTCAACACACTTCGGCAGACTGCTTCTGCAGATACTGGAACTCCCTGAACTAAATCCCAAATCCCCACAGTATTTATAGATACATAACACAAGAATGACAAGCCCATAAACAAATATATGTGTGTATATATATATATATATATATATATATTACAAGCACATAGGCATAAATATATTATATATATATCAATACATATAAATATTTATCAATATATTACAAGTCCATAGGCCAGACATTGGGTAGTTAGAAGTGGACTCATGGACACATGACGCAACACTGAAATAGGATGTCAAGGATCACACCCTACACCCAGCAATGAATAATCCAGCACCCCTGGCCAGCTAGAAACGGATTCGGGTACCAATGAGGCCCTGATCTGGCGCCGTTCAGTCAGATCCATGCCTGATCTGGGCCAGAACCAAGCCTGATCTGGGCCAGAACCAAGCCTGATCTGGGCCAGAATGGAGCCAGATGTGTGACCCATTGAGATGCGACTGGAGTAAGGTATCAGAGTGTCATGGTTACTGATCTCTGTAAGGTCCTGGAAGTGGTGTTGTGTTGGGAAGGAGTCAGGCTCCATGGTTACTGATCTCTGTAAGGTCCTGGAGGTGGTGTTGTGTTGGGAAGGAGTCAGGCTCCATGGTTACTGATCTCCATGGTTACTGATCTCTGTTGGGTTGGGACGGAGAGTCCGGTGTTTGGGACGGTCCATCTGACACCTTCCTCTATTCACAGAGCCAAGTCCCCCCAGCCCCCCCTCGAGGAGGAAGACGAGGAGTTCGATGACACCACCGTCTGCCTGGACACTTGTAAGCATTTTCAAATTATAGGATTTATTTGGGGTATTTTTATGCCTTTATTTGGACAGGACAGTGAAGATGTAGACCGGAAGCGAGACGGAGAAGAGGTGGGGAGAGGACTTGAACCTGTGTCCCCGCGGGCAATGATGAAGCCCGTAAATGGCTTGCGCCACAGTGCCCCCCAAATTATAGGATTTAATTATAAATCTCCCAAGTCTCAAAATAATTGGCTGAGATGGTCTTATAAATGCTGTGAGTGTGTGTGTGTGTGTGTGTGTGTGTGTGTGTGTGTGTGTGTCTGTGGCTGAGATGGTCTTATAACTGCTCATCAGGGTAAAATCAGCCCATCACTGGTTCCTGCATTGGAAGGAGATGCTGTTTATATAACATGTCTGGCCACACGTCTGTGTTACCTCTCCTGTCCTGACTTACTGTTTGTGTATTCAAAATGTCTCCTTAAGTTGGATGCAGAAGCAGAGTAAACACGTGTTGTGGTGCAGGACAGAGCTGTTACTGTTGAGTCAAAGCGTAGATGTTTCACAAATGAATTGCGCAGACAAAACTTTAAATGTTGAGAGTTTCTAAAGCTCTTCTTGCTTACCAGCCCTCTTACTGTTAGATATTTTAGATATTTGAAAGATCTAAAAAATAGGGAACAGGTTGAAAAATCCAGAAGTTTCCCTTTAAGTAACTGCTACCCAGGTAACTGTCTAACACCAACAGTAACTTTCCCCAGATTTCTGTACTCACTTAATCGGCTAAAAGCTGCGTGTGTGTGTGTGTGTGTGTTTTATTTTGGGACTCACTCTGCATCAAAACGGGGTCCCCACTTGCAAGTTGGTAATAGACGATGCTGGGTGCGGTCAAGTCGATCTAAATTCAGGATGGGGGTCTCCTACTCATTGAGTGTGTTGTGTTTCCTCATCATTGAGTGTGTTGTTCAGGATGGAGGTTTTCTCCTCAGTGAGTGTGTTGTGTTTCCTCCTCATTGAGTGTGTTGTGTTACCTCCTCATTGAGTGTGTTGTGAGTGTGAGTGTGTCGAGTGTGTTGTGTTTCCCTCCTCATTGAGTGTGTTGTTCTGGTGGCCATATGGAGGCTGTGTGCTGCCTGCATTTAAATCACTAGTTCTCCCTGAGGAGTGGACACAGGGAGGAAATAGCTCAATGCATGCCACTGCTCCACATGGCTGTTTGCCTCACATCTCGTTAAGAAGAAAATACCTCAAAAGAAAAACAGTCTTCATTATTTCTTGGTTATCTAATCACCTTTCGAGTTTAGTTTTTTTCTTTTGACCACGCTGATATTTTTTTCATTCCATTTTTTCTGCCGTACCCGAAGATTTATAAATCAGGTATTCAGTTGTTCCTGGAAATGTGTGGGTTTTTTTTTTCTTTCAGACAATCACAAGAGAAGAGTTACAGTTACATTAACATCCATTGCATACACAGCAAATGGAAAACTCAGAAAACATATCCAAACATATAACAAAGGGGGGGGGGGGGGGGGGGGGGGCTTGCTCTCTTTCAAAACAGAAAATGTGTGTTTTAAAGGTGCTGTGTGTAACTCCATCCCATGCTCCTCTAAGTGAAGCCCATGTCCTGTCTCGTGTGTCCCAGACAACAGTGACCTGCACTTCAAGGTGTCACGTGACCGCTACAGCGCGTCCTCTCTCACCATGGAGAGCTTCGCTTACCTGTGGGCCGGAGGACGAGCCTCGTACGGGGTGGCCAAAGGGAAGGCCTGCTTCGAAATGAAGGTGAGACACTGTGTGTGTATGAGAGAGTGTGTGTGTGTGTGTGAGTGTGTGTGAGAGAGTGTGTGTGTGTGTGTGTGTGTGTGTGTGTGTGTGAGTGTGTGTGAGAGAGTGTGTGTGTGTGTGAGTGTGTGTGTGTCTGCTTGTGTGTATGTGTATGTTGTGACGGCTTTTGTGTGTGTGTGTCTGCTTGTGTGTGTGTGTGTGTGTGTGTCTGCTTGTGTGTGTGTGTGTGTGTATGTGTGTGTGTGTGTGTGTGTGTGTGTGTGACTCTCTCCATCTGACATATCCACAACTGTGTGTGTGTGACCATCTCACCTATCCACGGCACTGTGTGTCTTTGTACGTCAATCAGAACATCTGTGTTGTGTTCTGTGTGGTCTATATTTGAGTTAAAGAGAGGTGCTTTTAAAGTAACACCCAGTTTAATTAGGAGCTTATGTGTGTGATGATGAGTCTGACACCTGTACTATTTTTATATTTTTCAGTTTTGCTTGGTGTGTGACATTGTAATATTAATAACTTAACCCTTAAAACTGCATCTTAGTTTTTTCCAAACACGTGCCTTCTTCAGTCCATCCTGTGACTTCATAGCCTGATTTGGTCCTCCTAGATTATTGAGAAGATCCCAGTGAAGCACATGAATGGACTGGACTGGACTGATCTGTAAAGCGTCTTCGGGTATATAGAGAAGCGCTATATAAAATTGAAGTTGAATGATTGATTGATTGATTTGGTCCCCATAGATTATCGAGAAGATCCCGGTGAAGCACATCTCCAGCAAGGGCATAGAGATCCACGAGGTTCTGGTGGGCTGGTCTCTGCCCAGTGGAACCCTACTATTGGGTAAGGGAACCGGACCCCGGTCAAGAACCTCTTTTACTAGGCGCTCGCTGTTTAGGAAGGCCTTTCTGGCCTTGTGCTAAATCTAACCCTACTTTTGGGTAAGGGAACCGGACCTCAGTCAAGAACCTGTTTAAATACCAGGGAGAAGGGTTTTATTACTTTTCTTATTTTAAGCCTATCGGAACATCAGGTTCTGATACGATGTTGACCATTATTTTATTTTATGCTCCTGCTGCTTGCTTTTATTGATTTTATGTAAAGCACTTTGGATTGCAACTCTTGCACGAAATGTGCTATATAAATAAAGTCTTACTAACTTACTTACTTACTTACTAACTAGGCACTCAATGTCCAACAGTACCAGTGATGACTCAAGATAAGAGTGTAAAGATATTTGAGATATTTATAGATATTTAACACTACGGGCCCTATCTTGCACCCAGCGCAAGTGACATTGTCACCGACGCAAGTATCATTCCTATCTTGCACCCGGCGCACAGCGCGATTTTCCCTCCAGAGGTCCGCTTCGAAATGAACTTGCGTCGACATGGGCGGGGGCGGAACAGAGAAGGCGTTTCTCTGGCGCAAGTGGTATTTTGCAGTTTTCAAAACAACGCCGTGCGCCGTGCGCCATTGACCAAAAAAAAGCTGGTCTAATGTGAGGCGCAATGTCTAAAGTCTGTAACGCGTATTCAGAACGCTATTTTAAGGGCGCATGTGCTTGCCCGCACAGTATAGGACCTGTAGGCTACACTTTACTTCTGTCGTCTTCACGAGAGATTAACACCAATTGTTTGGCAAGCCATATATAATTACAAGGAAAATAAAGTATTTACCACATGAGGAAATCATTGTGATATCCGTATCCAAGACATTTAAAAACTAGGCATACATCTAGCGTACACAATTGACCCAAATGATTCAGGTTAATTGAAGCTGCGTGACATTTGATTTATTGTATGGCTTTGTTGCATTTATTTAATGCCAGTATTATTATAAATCTTGTAAACTCATCTCTGTGTATGTGGACTTTATTTATGTACCTTGGGTTTGGTCAGCTGGTGCACTGGCTTGGGTGCCGATTTCCATGCCCCCAAATCCCTGCACGCTCTCAGGCGTGAGGGTAGACGTGGCGATGTCCTCTGCTGCCGTCAGATCCTGGGTCGAGGCAGATCCACCTCCCGTGAAGGCACGAGAACGTGTGTTACCTTCCAGCTTGGATGTCCCACGTCTCCGGACGTCATTATAGCGTTTTCGGCAACGTTTTCGGGTGCCCCGTTGCAGAAACAATCACGGCAATATCTTGACATGCTTGCTTGACTTTGCTTACTTTTGGAGGGTTTCTCGCATCCCCATATATATCTATCTCCCGGCTTTTTACAAAGCCATACAATAAATCAAATGTCACGCAGCTTCAATTAACCTGAATCATTTGGGTCAATGTGTAGGCTACATGTATGCTTATTTTTAAAATATCTTGGATATGGATTTCACAATGATTTCCTCAAGTGGTAAATACTTTATTTTCCTTGTAATTATATATGGCTTGCCAAAAAATTGGTGTAAATCTCACGTCGGTCTCCTCGGCTGTGAATTTCTCCGGTCTTCCACCAGGTAATTCCGCCATCAAAATAACAAGCCGCTATGGACTATGCGCTTCTCGCTCTTAAAGGGAATGTGAAATGACGCTCCGATTGGTTTATTGCATATTACGCCCAAACCACACCTATGGCTGAGTAACCTCCTTTGGACCAACCCTTTTGACACTTGCGCTGGACGCAAGTGTGTTTTTTCCGCCGTTAAAATAGCAACTGCGCCATAGAGCCGCCCACACAGCTACTTGCGCTTGGCGCCGTCCTACTTGCGTTTCTGATCGGCAAGATAGGGCCCTACTAGTCATATGAGGTTTATATTATTACCATATTTGTTCACCAGGTAAATCCTACTGTTCATTTTTATGTTCTTGAAGAAAGAAGAGTTGGACGTGTGTTTGGATTTGGGTACCGTAAGGGGTGGTGCTTGACTTGCTTTGGGTTCTAAGTATGGTTCTCCTTGACTTGCGTTGGGTTCTAAGTATGGTTCTCCTTGACTTGTGTTGGGTTCTAAGTATGGTTCTCCTTGACTTGCGTTGGGTTCTAAGTATGGTTCTCCTTGACTTGGGTTGGGTTCTAAGTATGGTTCTCCTTGACTTGCGTTGGGTTCTAAGTATGGTTCTCCCGTTCCGCAGGTGAGGAGGAACACTCCTACGCCTTCTCCACTAAAGGCAAGAAGACCTCCAACTGCTCCACAGAGGACTACGGAGAGTCCTTTGATGAGGATGATGTGGTTGGATGCTTCATTGTGAGTAGGATGGCGGAGATTCAGAAAGCCTTTCTATCTCTAGCCAATCCCCCCGAGGGTTAGTATAAGTGACACAACAACTGATCTGTGTGTGTGTCTGTGTGTGTGTGTGTGTGTGTGTGTGTGTGTGTGTGTGTGTGTGTGTGAGAGTGTGTGTGTGTGTGTGTCTGTGTGTCTGTGTGTCTGTGTGTGTGAGAGTGTGTGAGTGTGTGTGTGTGTGTGTTTTACAGGACTTTGATGGTGCAGAGGTGGAGCTGTCTTTCTCTAAGAACGGTAAAGACCTGGGCGTGGCGTTCACGTTCAGTAAGGAGAGCCTGAGCGAGCGTCCTCTCTTCCCTCATGTCCTGTGCCACAACTGCGCTGTGGAGTTCAACTTCGGCCAGCAGGAGGCGCCCTTCTTCCCCGTGCCCGACGGCTTCACCTTCCTGCAGCAGATCGCCGTGGCCGAGCGCGTCAGAGGGCCCAAGGGTCCCGAGGCCAAGAATGAGTGCGAGGTCAGCCATCTTTCTCTTTTATGTCAGGTAGCGATATAGAGAGAGATGGAGAGAAAGAGAGAGATGGAGAGAGAGAGAGGAAGAGATAAGAGAGAGAGAGAGAGAAAGAGATGGAGAGAGATAGAGAGAGAGAGAGATGGAGAGAGAGAGAAATGGAAAGAGATAGAGGAAGAGATAAGAGAGAGAGAGAAAGAGATGGAGAGAGATACAGAGAGAGATGGAGAGAGAGCTAAAGGTGTCTTTCTGAATCTGATCACTGTAAGAGTGCTTCAGTGAGTGTAGTCAGTAGCCGTGGCCGAGCGCGTCAGAGGACCCAAGGGGCCTGAGGCCATTTTTGTTTTTTTAAGATTTATTTTTGGGCGCTTTTTTTTTATGCCTTTATTTGGATAGGATAACAGTGAAGTTATGACAGGAAACGAGGAGGAGAAGGGATTGGGAAATGACAATAGGTCAGACTTGAACCTGTGTCCCCTCGGGCAATGTAGCCCGTAAGCTGGGGGCTTTATCGTCTTGCGCCACCGTGCCCTGCCCCCCAAGCCAGCTTTCTCTTGTGTCAGCAAACAGACTACTAGAGTCAGGTAGAGATATATGTGTCACCAAACAGACTACTAGAGTCAGGTAGAGATATATGTGTCACCAAACAGAATACTAGTGTCAGGTAGAGATATATGTGTCACAAAACAGACTACTAGTGTCAGGTAGAGATATATGTGGCATTGTACGCGTCCCTGCCTGCCATCAGGTCACTTCTCAGCCCTTTGTCACAGCCTCAGCTAAAGGCGAGGCATTGGTGTCTCTCTGACACTGATCACTGATCACTGTTAGTGTGCTTCAGTGACTGTAGTCAGTAGAGTAGTGACTGATCACTGTTAGTGTGCTTCAGTGACTGTAGTCAGTAGAGTAGTGACTGATCACTGTTAGTGTGCTTCAGTGACTGTATTCAGTAGAGAAGTGACTGATGATCACTGATCACTGTTAGTGTGCTTCAGTGACTGTATTCAGTAGAGTAGTGACTGAAACAAGGTGTAAGCTCGCCTCCACTGATGGTGGCCTTGCTGACTGTGTTGCCTTGGTGACTGTGTAGTGCAGGTCATTGTGACTGTGTTGCCTTGGTGACTGTGTTGTGCAGGTAATTGTAACTGTGTTGCCTTGCTGACTGTGTAGTGCAGGTCATTGTGACTGTGTTGCCTTGGTGACTGTGTTGCCTTGGTGACTGTGTTGTGCAGGTAATTGTGACTGTGTTGCCTTGCTGACTGTGTAGTGCAGGTCATTGTGACTGTGTTGCCTTGGTGACTGTGTTGTGCAGGTCATTGTGACTGTGTTGCCTTGGTGACTGTGTTGTGCAGGTCATTGTGATGGTCGGACTGCCCGGCGCAGGCAAGACCCAGTGGGTCACCAAGCACACCCAGGAACACCCCGGAAAGTTCAACATCCTGGGCACCAACACCATCCTGGAGAAGATGATGGTGAGCGCACCTGTTCTCCTTTGTGTTCTCTGTTCTTTGACCTTCATTTGACCTCCTGCAACACACATTTGACCTTCAGTGTCACACACATTTTACCTCTCCTGTCACACACATTTGACTTCCAGTACCACAC
>NC_137911.1:30893538-30898538 GCF_963457725.1 Sprattus sprattus | reverse complement strand
CAAAGCAAATTTTATTGCAGATATGCCATATATATAGAATACAAGTGTTTTATACAAAGTAACACACACATGTGGCTAACTATGGCATGCACTGTAAGAAGAAACTAGTTTGCAGTTGGTTTGAAGTGGTGCTTGCTTGTAATAGTGTCTGTTGGGTGTAAAAGTGTTTGGTCAGGTGATGTGTAATGTTAACATTTTGTAAGATAGACTACATTTTTTGTTTGTTTGTTTCTTTCTTTTTTTTATACCTTGCTATGTTTTGTATTTTGCTATTTTAAGACTTAAAACACAAAAGAAAAAAACACTGACCAAATAGTTAATTTATTCCGTTTCCACTTACTCTTCTGGGGGGAAAAAATATCATGTCTTTTTTGAAAATATAATAAAGTGGCAAAATATGAGCCTCAAACTCACTGTGTGGTTATATTAGTTCTGCTTCATATTTAATATGAGCGTCAAACTCACTGTGTGGTTATATTAGTTCTGCTTCATACTGGCCACTGATATTTAATATGAACCTCAAACTCACTGCGTGGTTATATTAGTTCTGCTTCATACTGGCCACTGATATTTAATATGAACCTCAAACTCACTGTGTGGTTATATTAGTTCTGCTTCATACTGGCCACTGATATTTAATATGAACCTCAAACTCACTGCGTGGTTATATTAGTTCTGCTTCATACTGGCCACTGATATTTAATATGAACCTCAAACTCACTGCGTGGTTATATAAGTTCTGCTTCATACTGGCCACTGATATTTAATATGAACCTCAAACTCACTGCGTGGTTATATAAGTTCTGCTTCATACTGGCCACTGATATTTAATATGAACCTCAAACTCACTGATAGGTGAAAATTCACCCTAGTTACATCAGGACTCCAGAGCTGCATATAAGTATATTTATTAGACAAACAACAATTGCAATCGTGCTCACTACCAGCACAAGGCTGAAAGTAAGCCCTGATAAACACATCACACAGGGTTTATATAGACAGAAGTTTAGTTTTCAGCAGGGATAGCCACGTGGTGGATCTCTGACGTCCGAGGCTCCCTAAATTGCAAGGATGCCAGTTTTGCACAAGGTCGGAAGAAGCTTATCACTTCTGGTCTAAACATGCTCTTGTGCATATGCAGACTAAGTGGCACCTAATAATCTAAGTTGAACACACACAGAAACACAGAAAAGCCATGTTCCTGCTTACATAAGTACATTATTCATATAAGGTAATTAATAATACAAGGCGCTTGATTATTATATTCTTAAGTCATTAACAGTGTTTCACTGTGTGATGATATAACTCCTGCTTCATACCAGGTGTTCATTGACCACTGATATTTACATTTGCATTTATATTTAGTCATTTGGTGAACACTTTTATTTGCAGTAATAAAACTAAATTTGCCATGCTCAATGTAAAAAAAGTTGTTCTATATAAACAATGTAAGTGCCGGAGTGGAAAGAAACAACAGGATTTTGAGGTATGTATATATGAACCTGTATTCCCTTTTAGACCTCAGAATGTGTCGTGGTCTTAAATATGTCACACATTTGTGCGCACAGGAGTGGTAAGCGGTTCCTCAGCCTGAATCACACCACATTTGTCCCAGAAATTTCAGCCATTTGCCTATCACTTCACCCTCCCAAGGAGGGATTCAGCCAACCTGTTTAGTGGTGTGACAGCTTTTGCCCGCTCGTTTGTATATGGTTCACATTTGAGTAGGAACAATTTCTTAAAATATATCTCAGTCTTAGAATACATCTCAATTTAATCTAATATTGTCTCTCTGTTTGTAATGTAATATACCTAATCCACTTTATCTAAATACAAAGAGAAGGATTAATCAATGATTGATTTATGACTTTGTTTTGGAATTTCCTACAGACAAAAGAATGATTTTCCTTTGTGTACCTGCCCTATAACACTTACCGCAAGGGGGCGTTAGTACGCTCATTTTCCATTTGCCTTGCTCTTTAAAAACATGCATTGAAGGCGGCATTTATATTCAACATCTTGCTATATCTAACGTAGTCAGTTGCGTATTCTGCACAGTATGACTTTATAGCTAGATTACCAGTTATGCCACCTGTGCTAATGTTGTATAATTTGCATTGCTGAGCTGAAATCCCGAAACTGGCAGAATTTTACTTCCGCCTTGGTGTCACTCCCCCTTCCGCCCATTCAGTTGTGCTTATTTGTTACAACGTGCAGCCCATCCTGTGTGTTGGTTGTGTGTGGTGTTTTATCAGGGAGTTTTCATTCCTACGCGCAAACTATCGCTAGCTGGCTAGCTGATTAGGAGTTAGCGCGCAAAGTGTGCAGAATTAGCCTAACTGGCTAGGTTTTCTCAGTTTTATTCAACTTAATGTTAGAATAACGTCAGCTTGATCGTTCAGTGAGCTTGGTCTCGTATGCTACTTGGCAATGGCGACTGAGACAGGTTTGGGGACCTCATTCATGAAATATGGAACCGTCACGTCTTTTTTGGTGGTTCTGGTAGCATATTGGTACAGACCTCCTCTGCAGGGCTCGGAGCTTGACGGAAGACTTGATGCCGTTTTGTCATCGCTGCTCCGTGCAGAGAGCAAAGTGGGTGTAAATGATGTTGCCAGACCGAAGGTTGCCATTGGTAAGTATTTCTAACAACACTCTTCGGCTTACCAGGTACAACAGTGTTTTGCCAGATATTTTCTTAGGGCACTCTGACTGTTATTCTCAGTTAGCTGCTGGTGTTAATTTAGGTCCTATTACTTATCCAGCTAAATAGAGCAGAATCTAAGTTGGTCAGCAAGCAAGTCAGCCAGGTGACAATAACGTTAGATAAACACACGGATAACATTTGCTGAGTCACCATGGCGTTGAAGGTAATATCCTGACTCATTAACAAAACATAGCATACCAAGGCAGTGGTACATTAGCTAGCTGATGTATAGACCAAGAGTCGATTTTTAATGAAAGGTCATTGCCATTCACAATTGGTAAATTTGTCAAATAGTCAACTTTGAGCACCTGAAGCTTTTTTTGTTGGTTTGTGTTGTTTATTTAGGTAGAGATCACCTCCTGTTACCATTAGCTTTTGATGCATCAAACGTGTCCTTTCCAAATAAACTGACTTTTTCTGTTTTTTAAATAAGCAATAGTGGGATTATTATATAGCGGTTAACATTTACTGTGTTTCAGTTTTTTCATGTATGAATAAATTAAGGTTTCACCAGCATTTTTAAGAAGTAGTGTGTGGATTGTTGTTGGATTGAAATTAGATACATTTTGAAAGCAAGACATTCAGGCTACATCAGTTTACCCCAACTTTCCCCTATTAAGCTGGTCAACCTTTTCACAATGCCTCTGATTATCTTAAGTCTACCCCATTGTTGGTTGATGTTGAGTGGCGTTGTAAAGGGGTGGATACAATAAGAAACACTGATTGAGCTTTACTGTGAAAGCTGAGGTGTGTGTGTGAAGGTGGTGACCTACACACTTCTTTGCTTATTTCCACCCAAATCACAAAGCTGTATCTTTGGGTTCAAAGATTAAGTCCTGCAAGATGACAAGAACGCTCCACCTCACAGCTTCAAGATAAAACTCCATCTGTAACACTCCACGTTGCACTGGTTATCATATATTTAGTCAGCTATTTTTCTAAGGCCAGTATTGACTGCCATCCCTTCTCTATACTACATGGTGTTTAACACCTACCATTGTCTATAATTACCTTTACCAGAGACCCCTATTGACCTTCTATCCTTAATAGGTTGAAGAAAGAAGTGTGTGTGTGTGTGTGTGTGTGTGTGTGTGTGTGTGTGTGTGTGTGTGTGTGTGTGTGTGTGTGTGTGTGTGTGTGTGTGTGTGTGTGTGTGTGTGTGTGTGTGTGTGTGTGTGTGTGTGTGTGTGTGTGTGTGTGTGTGTGTGTGTGTGTGTGTGTGTGTGTGTGTGTGTGTGTGTGTGTGTGTGGGGTTGGTGGGTGAGTGAGTGAGAAGAGAATGTAAATCCTCAGGTCTGTGTGACAACACACCTTGATGTTCTGCCCTTTCCTGCCCATCAGGTTTCGGGGGCTGTGTGGACCTCATTGTGGACGGAGTGGATCTGCTGAACAAGATCGGCCTGCCCCCCACGGACCAGCCCCTCCACCATGACTACATCAAGAGCGCAGAGCAGCTGGCACAGAGTTTCGCCTACTTCTTCGCTCCCGGAGCAGCCTCAGAGTAAGTGGGCATGGGCATGAGGTGGACACAGAGATCTAGGGTGGGTGAGTGAGTGAGTGAGTGAGTGAGTGAGTGAGTGAGTGAGTGAGCGGGCATGAGGTGCACCTGGGGCAGCCACAGAGTGAGTGGGCATGAGCATGAGGTCTGCACAGAGATCTAGGGCACCCAGAGTGAGTGGGCATGAGGTTGGCAGCCTCAACGTGAGTGAGTGGGCATGAGGGGCACCCGGGGGCAGCCTCAGCGTAAGTGGGCATGGGCATGAGGTGGACACAGAGATCTAGGGCACCCAGAGTGAGTGGGCATGAGGTTGGCAGCCTCAACGTGAGTGAGTGGGCATGAGGGGCACCCGGGGGCAGCCTCAGCGTAAGTGGGCATGGGCATGAGGTGGACACAGAGATCTAGGGCACCCAGAGTGAGTGGGCATGAGGTTGGCAGCCGCAGAGTGAGTGGGCATGAGGTGTACACAGAGCTCTAGGGCACCTGCGGCAGACTCAGAGTGAGTGAGTGAGTGGGCATGAGGTTGGCAGCCGCAGAGTGAGTGGGCATGAGGTGTACACAGAGCTCTAGGGCACCTGCGGCAGACTCAGAGTGAGTGAGTGGGTGGGCATGAGGTTGGCAGCCTCAGAGTGAGTGAGTGGGCATGAGGTTGGCAGCCTCAGAGTGAGTGAGTGGGCATTAGGGGCACCCTGGGCAGTCTCCGGGTGAGTGAGTGGGCATGAGGGGCACCCAGGACAGCCTCAGAGTGAGTGAGTGTCATTAGGGGCACACAGAGATCTAGGGCACCAGGAACTG
>NC_137911.1:30886038-30888538 GCF_963457725.1 Sprattus sprattus | reverse complement strand
CCTCTCTCACGCGTCCTCTTCCTGTGTCCCCTCTCTGACGCGTCCTCTTCCTGTGTCCCCTCTCTCACGCGTCCTCTTTCTGTGTCCCCTCTCTCACGCGTCCTCTTCCTGTGTCCCCTCTCTCACGCGTCCTCTTCCTGTGTCCCCTCTCTGACGCGTCCTCTTCCTGTGTCCCCTCTCTCACGCGTCCTCTTCCTGTGTCCCCTCTCTCACGCGTCCTCTTCCTGTGTCCCCTCTCTCACGCGTCCTCTTCCTGTGTCCCCTCTTCCTGTGTCCCCTCTCTCACGCGTCCTCTTCCTGTGTCCCCTCTCTCACGCGTCCTCTTCCACGCGTCCCCTCTCTCACGCGTCCTCTTCCTGTGTCCCCTCTTCCTGTGTCCCCTCTGTCACGCGTCCTCTTCCTGTGTCCCCTCTCTCACGCGTCCTCTTTCTGTGTCCCCTCTCTCACGCGTCCTCTTTCTGTGTCCCCTCTCTCAGTGGCAGGTAACACCCTGGACGAGCCGGACATTCACCTGATCATGGAGTATCCTTCGGGAGCCACCTGGGGCCCCTACACCTCCAGAAGAGCCAACAGGTCAGTCTGCTGAGACACACACACACACACACACACACACACACACACACACACACACACACACACACACACACACACACACACCCGAGTCTCAGGAGATTTTAAAGAAGCTCTGTCAGGTTGACTGGGATTATGGGATTATGTCATGTGACTGCAGTGGAGTTGGTCCAGGTGCGCCTCTCATGTTTGTGGTTCAGAGGTGTTAATGCATGGCTGGTCTGTGGGGGCAGGTGACACTTTGCACTCACTTTACTCACACACACACACACACACACACACACACACACAAACTGCCCCTTTGACACCACACGCATCTACTGTATGTGAGTCTGTGGCTCTCTCGCACACACACACACACACACACTCACACACTCACGGTCTAAATGCATCGCTGGTCTGTGTCTCCTGCAGGTATACACACACTCACAAACTCACACACTCACACACACTCACACTCACGGTCTAAATGCGTGGCTGGTCTGTGTCTTCTGCAGGTATACACACACACACACACACTCTCTAAATGTATAGCTGGTCTGTGTCTCCTGCAGGTACACACACACACACACACACACACACACACACACACACACACACACACACACACACACGCTCTAAATGCATGGCTGGTGTCTGTCTCCTGCAGGTATACACACACACACACACACACACACACACACACGCTCTAAATGCATGGCTGGTGTCTGTCTCCTGCAGGTATACACACACACACACACACACACACACACACACACACACACACACACACACACACACACACACACGGTCTAAATGCATGGCTGGTCTGTGTCACCTCCAGGTATATAGTTCACAGTGACGACCACAACCCCTACCTGGACTCCATGGAGCAGTTTGAGGAGAAGCTGAAGGACTTCCAGCCTGACCTGCTGGTGGTCGGAGGCTTGCAGATGATGGACAACTTCCCCTTTGAGCACGGTGAGACCCCCAGACCCCCAAACCCCAATCCACCCCCTCCCCCCCAGGGAGTAATACAACCCCAACCAGGCTCATGTTACACTTTCCATCTTTCCGTGTTAAAAAGCACATGTACACACACACACACACACACACTCTCTTGCACACACACAAATACACACACACACACACACTCCCTTGCACACACACACACACACACACACACACACAACACACACACAAACACAGATGCACACTCTCTTGCATACACATAAACACACATATACACTCTTGCACACACACACAGACAAACATGCACGCACACGCACGCACACACACACACACACACACACACTCACGCATGCACAAACATACACACACACATACACACACACACGCACACACACTACACTGCACTGCACTGTAATCATAGGGATGTGTCTGGTATTTGTGATGGCCAGGGGAAGTGCTTTGACAATGGGGATTAAGCCATGCAAGCCACCGAGTGTGTTTTGATTGCCTCTGTCTCGGCCTCTGCCTCGGCCTCGGCCTCTGCCAGGACTGAAAGGGGTGGGAATGATACAGACAGCGTTCTTTAGCTCACAGGAGCTGGATGAATACATGCAGCAGTTTTGGTACACAGGGTTAGGATACATACATGTACACACACACACACACACACACACACACACACACACACACACACACACAGTTTACTTCTTTATTTGGATTCGGTAAATTAGTACATATCAGGCAAAATCCAAATTTGGCTAAAGGGAAGTCTTAAATTGCATTCAAAGTTCTAGTCCATATTGTGCATTACGGGTAAAGGTGACACCTGCGCTTCCAGATAAAGAGGCTACCTATTAATGCTGACGTTGAGCAGTACTTTGCAAAGTGTTTGGCCCTTTTTTTTGAGAGACCACAGATTTGTAGGCCTCGCACACACATTCTATGCACATGACCTAAGCTGCCAAAGATCAAGGCAATG
>NC_137911.1:30868538-30881038 GCF_963457725.1 Sprattus sprattus | reverse complement strand
ACGTCTCTGCATAGCACTAGGGTTAGAAGGTGACGGAGGAAGATGATGTCATAATAGCGTCTCTGCAGAGCACTAGGGTTAGGGCCAGGTGACGGAGGAAGGTGATGTCATAATAGCGTCTCTGCAGAGCACTAGGGTTAGAAGGTGACGGAGGAAGATGATGTCATAATAGCGTCTCTGCAGAGCACTAGGGTTAGGGCCAGGTGACGGAGGAAGAGTTTGCAGCGGCGTACTGTCTTAGCTGGGTGAGGACGTTGGGGCAGTCAGGTCAGCCTGGTGAGGCCGTAAGAATGTTGGGCATAGGCTGCCAGGTCAGCTGGTTTCTTCTTATGTCTCGGATCAGTGGAGTACTTGACTGCTGGAGCCACAAGGACTTGATTGTGTTTAAACCAACTGAGCTACTTCCACGAGAACAGCTGTCGCCGACACTTGCTCCTGTGCGTGTGCGTGTGCGTGTGTGTGTGTGTGTGTGCGCATGCGTGTCTGTTTGTGTGTGTGTGTGCGATCTGTGTTTGTATGTATCTATTACATATAGTCCATCAGCGCAAGTGTTGACTACTTTCAGGGAGTGGCGGTATGGGTTTACAGACGGCTGGTCAGGAAAAGAAATGTTATTTATAGGACCATGGCAGGTGACCAGAGCAGAGGTGCCCACCCGTACCTTGTCATAACCACATGAATTACATGGGACGATTACAGAGAACATACGAAGGGTCTCTCTCTGGGAAACACCACTGGCGTTCCCATAGAACGTTCTAATCATTCTCTACAGGTGTCACTTTAATAAGGAGCTGATCTGGCCAGGTGTAACTCAGCTAGGTGTTGCTGAAGTCGCTGTAAGGCCCGTGGGTCGCCTGCCTGTCTGGATCGGCCCTATTTGCCCAGTGTGTGTGTGTGTGTTCTGCTTCTGGGTCAGGGAAGCGCCTGGGCCTGCAGAGGTCCTGGGCAGGCTTTAAGAGGGAGTGTGTTTGTGAATGTCATGGACTGCCCAACGGCCAATAAAGACTACCACATTCCACTCCGCTGTGCCCGTGTGATGTTTTCTGTCGTCAGTTTTATAGCAGTTTTACCCAAGAGGTGAACATGTACGACTGATGTGGACAGCCACGGATAAAGATTTAATAGGGATGTCGTAAAAAAAAAACATGTAAGAATTAGATTTCGGTGTGTGACTTGAGTTACTGTTTTTACATGAAGAAGAGATCATTGTGTTATTAATCAGAAGGATGGCTTTCCTTGCCCATGGATGGCCACAGTGGGAGAAGGGATGATATGGAAGGAAACACATCCTCTGATGGCCAAGACACTTTCAAGGCAAGTGAGTGCTCAAATATTATTCCCATTATGCACAGTGTAGCCTGTCTATTATTCAGAAATGTATGTGCTGCTCATGCTGGTAGTATTGCGCTATCTTATTAAAGGCACCCAGTGCAACTTTATGTAAACATTCAATGAAAAATAAACATTCAATTTCTAGTCTTTTTTACACGTAAGTTTCAATAACTCCATACCATTACATATTGACATTCAAGGAGCAAAGATGAGACGTCGTTGTGTGGTGAGAACTGATAGAAAATCGTAAACAACAACAATCGCCGGTGGGGAGAGGCCATTTTTCCATTGACTGGAATCCTGCTTTATTTATTGTAGGTAACACAAAATAAAGAAAATGAGGGCGATTGTTGTTGTTTTTCTATCAGTTCTCACCACACAACGACGTCTCATCTTTGCTCCTTGAATGTCGGTATGGAGTTATTGAAACTTACTATGTGTAAAAAAGACTAGAAATTGAATGTTTATTTTTAAGCCTTGAAAGTTGCACTGGGTGCCTTTAAGATTAGAGGCTATAAATTGACCCTTGGTCTCTTTCATTAGGCCTATTCTCTGGTAGATTTGTAGTACATAGCCTACAAGCCTTTTAGGAAGTTAACTTTTGATGTTTCTGTGGATTGTGTTAAGGACGTGGTTTACTTTACTTCTTTGAATAGACCGTGGTGTACAGTGGAGGCACCTGCGCCTATGGTTTATATTATTTGGAAGTGTCGCCCCCTGGTGTTCGTAATTAATCTGCAGCACTCAGTCTAGTAAACTATTCGTCAAACCGGAATCAGATTATGTACGCAAAATCCATTATGAAGAATGTATGGGCTGATCGGATATTAAGCCTATTAGCATATCTAATACCTGTGTGAAATGCCACAGTGGAAACGTTTTTGTGCTTTCATTCCAATGAATAAACTGTTCTGAGATTGTTCAACATGCCACTTATTTTTATACTTGTGTTTCTCGGCTTTGGGGCGACAGTAGTACAGGAGGAAGAGGAGTCGTTTAGTGGTTGGAAGGTTGCTAGTTCGAGCCCCCACCATTAAGTGTGGAAGTGTCCTTGAGCAAGACATTGAACCCGTAACTGCTCCTGATGTATAAAATGCAAAAATTCCTTGTAAGTTGCTTTGGGTAAAAGCGTCAGCTAAATAACTGGTCTGTTATCTCCTTGGCATATCTGCCGAGCTGACAAGTCATGTCAAAGAGAGGTAAATGGGAACATCAGCATGTATTTGAAACTGCTCGGAGACCAAGACAAAGAAAGAAGAAACGAGAGAGAGACACAGAGAAACCTTCACTTTATTAATCAGACACCCAAACATTGCTGAGGAATTACAGATGGCTCGTCTCCTCCAGCGGTGATCCATATACCTCCACCTCACAGAGAGTCAGGATCTTGTTACGTCCAGGAATTACCACGGTAACATAGCGTCCCTCCATCCCATTACACTCAAATGTCTTGGAAGACCCAGAAGGAATAGAGGAGAATGTGGCACACCTGAAAAGGATATAGTTCAAAATAACTCGCATTAATACAGGATCCTTAAACATAAACTCTACCATCCTGTCATTGTTTTAGTAAGTATTCCAAATGGTCTATAGTCTTGTCATATCCTTTGTAGAGAGTAACGGATGTCATAGGGTGCAGTTATTAAAAATTATGCCTGCCAAGGACAACAACATGAAGAACAGCATGTCAACTCACTGTTGCTTCAGTGAAGCGGTTCTCAGACATTCACTTTACAAATCACCTACTGCAATACAGTGATATCAGGGGAAGGAGGCGGAAAAGTAAACGATATTCATTACCACTTTCTTTTGTCCGTATACAATAAGATAACAAGAATGGGAGCATTCAGAGAATGCAAACCTCCGCCTTGTGACCTTGACCTTGGACCTTGACATCTGAAATGTAATCAATTATTGCCATTATATTACCCAATCTCCTCACAAAGTTTGATGGAAATCGGTCCATGCGTTTCTGCGTAATCCTGCTGACAAACAGACAAACAAACATACAGGGGCGAAAAAGGGAAGTTTCTTTTGTGGATGATGTAGCAATCTGTGTTCGTAAGAAAAAGGGAGTTTCTTTTGTGGTTGATGCAGCAATCTGTCTATTTATTTTTGATGTGAGTGAACCGGTGCCCAGCTTGAGAGAGCTCCTGTTGGTAGCTGAATGTGTCGATTGGACTGAAAGATACTTCTTACTCCAATATGTTGGATTTATGTTTATGTAAATTTAAAGGGAATAAATACAATTCTGATTCGGAAGACATTTACATTTGTGGGAAAAAAAATGGGTTGAATTATTATTATTATTATTTTTTTTTTTAGAAATATAAAAATTAATTGTCTTATCAACCAAAGATTTCGCGGACCCCCTGTTGAAGACCCCTGGTCTATAGGCTACTATGTCTATGGTAATGGTCTAGGTATAGGACAGGGCCTCGTTTCCTGATAACGACGTATCTTAACGGCCTACGTGGATTTTGGCGACATCGTAGACTCATCGTTGCAGTAAGTGCGGCGTCGGGAAACCGCTCTGCAAGGATACCTCTTACGACCGATTTCAAGTCCTTTTTAGCGTTCGGGAAACTTGGCCCAGGTTTTTTTTAACCGGTGGTCCGCGACATGAGCGTATGTTGGTCAGTTCACCATATACTTTTTTTATTTTTATGAATTCGCTTTGATATTTTAACACATTTCCAGATAACTCTTGACTACCGCTAAAAATATCTAAAATAAGAAAAATATGTCAGTCGAAATAGTCTGAATAGCCAAGTCTCAAAGTTGTTCAGTAAAAAGGTCATCAATGCCCCTTTTGATAGTCTACTGAGATCATTTTTGTCACTCAAATAAATGTTTGTTTTCCACAAGAGGCTCTAGAACAAACGGTAATGCATGTGGGCGAATATTTCCCATTAAAGAGAGGATAAAACAGAATTAGAAAATTCATTCATTTTATTTTTTTAAAGATGACTTTTAATTACACACAGGGCAACATGAAGGCCAACACAATGACACTCGTTAAACACATTTAACACGTTTGCAAAAAATATAGCGTACATTATTTATATTAATTAAATTTAAGTGCTCATTCTACATATGGTGCAGGGTAAATAGACAAGTACTGTGTTTGTGTATACCGTCAACTGTTTTGGTGCCATATTTCAGAGATGGAGCCTATGCTACAGAGGCGTTGTCCATGGTGCATCCACATTTCTCTACGATCATGTTCGGAAATTCAGCCACCTCGATCTCCGTATGGTCTCCTCTCTTCACCAGGTACATGATGGGCAGCGGCGCGCTTTCCACGGCCGCGCATGCGCGCTGTCCATAGCCATAACTGCGCTTGGGCTGCCGGCACCCCCCTGCGCACCGGAACGCCTGGTACCCGACCGGTTCGATGATCCAGTACTGTGTCCAGGTCATCTCTCGGAAGTTGATGAAGTGCTCCTCTCGGCAGCACCTGCCGTCGTCCCCTTTGCCAGATTTGCAGTCGCCTGTAGACCTGTGTAGAGAGAGAGCCAGACGTCAGTTTTATGACATGATTACGCACACAAAAAATGCCAACATTTTACTTTGAACATGACACTATGAAGCTTGGCGTTTCTTGGTTCGTGGATTAAAAGTGCCTACCCAAATTCTTCCAAGTCCAAGGTGAACAGGACCAGGTCTGGATTCCCGATGCTTGCGCCAGAGGCATCTTCTGCGGCAAAGCGCACAGTCTTCGCCATCTCGGCAGCGTGGCTTCCGGGTCTCTCCCCTTCAATCCACACCTCCAGGTGCAGTGGGGCTGTACGCTCGGTTTTAGACCAGTACTGGACTGCTTGCGTCACGTCAAAGCTCGTCCACCCAGACTCGTGAATTGGCACCAACCTGTCAATCAAATGTCAAGAAAAGAAGAGTTATTATCATTGGATATTATCCAATCATTTAGCGATTGATCTTGCCAGAATCGGCACTACAGCACAACAGCGCACTAATGATGTGCAATGGAAATTGAGTTTACCTCGAGTCTACAATTGAAGTTCTGTTTTTGCCGTTGTTCAGAGTCTCGACCCAGTAGATGCTGACTCGGGCGTTGTTTGTGGGTCTGGTGCTTCTCCTCTGCTGAACGGGCGCTTGTCGTGGAGAGGTTTTGTACAGCTTCAGTTCGGCCATGGTGACTTCACTGTTGTCTGTCAGTCTGCTGACCATGTCAAACGAAAGGCGCTGTCGTGTTGTGTCCGAATACACAACTTTTCCAGAAATGTCTGCGTATAAAAAAAAAGATAAAGGAGAGATATTTATTATTAGGTATTAAATGCATCCATTCATTATAAGAGAAGAACGAAACGATGTTCAACAACTTTCCATATCTCTCTAATTCCGCTGCATTTACATGTTCTGGGAAATTTTATCAATGTACACTTTCCCTTTTCAAATAAACGCATTTAAATAAAATAAATAAACATATTGATGTAATATTATGCGCAAACCTACCGGCGCTCCCGTGAATGCCGCGTAAGATCCCAGCCAAACTGGGCACCGATCGGCGTCTCCGCCTGTTATGAAGCTTCACCATGGAGAGATACTTGTTCTTGATATGAGCCGGAACAACAACACTCTCCAGATCCCTCTTCTGAATTCTCGGGAGCTCCGTGAGTCCCAGTTTGTGCAGCATGGCGTTCTTCATGTCTTCTTCAGTAAATCCCGCAGTGAAGGCCAAGAGAGAAGCAAAGAGCAACCACATCACCAAAGCGCCCATCCTTAATGTGTACAAGAGTTCTCGGGGTCTCCGGGGTTGTGTGATGGTTGCCTGTCCTGCCCCCGAGCCTTTATATCTGCTCAGCTCCGCGTGCCACCCCGACAAGCACTTAGCACGTTCTCAGGGAGGGGGGTGGTGACAAAAATGTCAGACGTAAAGACTTCAAAGTCACGATCCATTTGAGAACTAATGGCGCACCGTTAACCTTGGTAAGCACTATTATCTCCTAATCGAAACGTCTGATTTACCATCAGACACAAACTTATTTTTTAGGACATATATATTAATTTTAAAGTAACATAGGCCTGGTCGAGCTACATTAATAACAAATACAAATCACTGTCGCTCATTTCAAATGTACTAAGTCCACATTAAATAAGCGGCGGTATAGTGTTTTGATTTATCCACAGGTTGCAGAAGAGTCAGAGATATGCGTGTTGTCCACCTCTAGCATATAAAGTAAACAGATCTAACCAGATCCGTAAATGCGTTTGCCTTTTTTTTTTTTGCATGCCCAATGTTCCTCAGACTTATTTGTGAATTTGGACGAGAGACTTCAGACTTATTTGTGAATTTGGACGACACCCAAATAGCCATAGACCTGCTGAACCATTCACTTCTGGTGCTTGAAGGGGTTCGTTATTGATAAGGTTTAAAGTGTGTGTATTCTTAAATTACCTTTTCAGGGGAGAGAAATTATGAAGTAATCAGACAGTAATGTCAAGAGAGGGCACGACGGCGCTGATGTGGATTGGGCCAGCCGTTCCCAGCGCGGTGATAATCTGTTACTATTGCAGGATCCACCTTGCCTTTTACGTCGCTGAGGCGCAGAGCAGAGACAGAAGCCGATGCGCTCCAAACGGACTCCTCGCAGACTTTGTGTATTGGCCCCAGCAGCAGCCGCGGCCCTTGAGATGTCAGACGCAGGGGGGACACAGGAAGACTTGATGACTGATCAACACAAGTCAGCCGTCTAACTAAACACGCTCACACAGCATGTTAATCACGTTATTAGCAGTATCTATTTGTTAAGGTGGGGAAAAGATGCGTGGTCCAACATGTCATGTTTTAACAGTCAACATGTCTGTCATAGAGGCACAACACTGCCTGTGTGGCCACTGTTAAACATGTAAATAAATGCATTTGCACTTTTACTTGTCATGAGCGGAATTGGAGTAAGAATGCGGCCAGCTGCACTGTCTGTCTGCCTGCAGCAGGCTGCTTTACAAACACCTTGAGCAGCAGGCTGATCACTATCGCAGCTTTACAAACCACTTGAGCCGCAGACTGAGCACTATCGCGGTTTAGTCATATTAGTAGTGTTCAGGGGTTGTGGCCGCACAAGAAACAAAATAATGTACCAAACGTACTTAATGCACAAGATGTTTTATATTTAATATTGTTTTATATATTTAAAAAAAAAAATGTTCGACGGAAACCGATGCATGTCAGCAAGTTACACACAGCAACACACACCTGCGTTGTCCAATAACTCATTTAATGCCATTTTCCCACGATATGACACTAAAACAATAATAAAGTGCTAGAAACGTAGCAAGGCAACACTGTTTGCCATGGAATAATAATAACAACAAAAAATAAACAACAACAAAACAAATCTCGAAAATGCAGGCGCAGACAGAAAGGGAAGATAGAATATTTGATCCTATTAATTGCATTTAGTTTCACACTAATCTCAGGTCATTAATCACTGACATTTGTACGGTTGTCCTAATCTCCCATTTGACACCTCGGTGCTTTGATACGGCTAAAGCTGATGCCCCGGGCAATACACAAGGTTGCTCATTAGTGGATCCAGACCTAATGCAAGACTTGACAGTCTCACCTCGATCCATGCCGACTCTAAGCGGCTCAGGAGGCTAAAGCAAACACTGCAAATGGCCTCCTTCACCCCCTTTAATCAAAATGGCCAATTCCCTGCATTCAACACGCAAGGTGTTAATGAACATTTCGCGTTTGCATAAATAAATTGACAACTGAAAGTTGTATCGTCCACTGCAAATCTCAAAATTGTTGTATTTTTTTGTGCTTTCTTATTTTCATTTCAGCCATTATCTTTATTGGGCTTTATTGGACTGAATTGGGCGTGCTAGTTTTTAAATAATAGTGTTGGATGACAACAATCAAGCCAATTAAAGTTGCATGTACCTTGCATGTGTCTTATTCCCAGAGTTTAATATGGATATGATTATTAATCTTTTAGGAACCTAATAATTGGACCCTGGTTCATGGAGTTACACTCTTTTAAATACTTCAAAACTGCAGTAGCCTAGAACAAGTGTGAGAAAGAGATAACACAATACACTGGCACAGACAGGTGTGATGTTCAAACTCAGATCTCTAGTATGTTTGCACTTCTCTGTGGGAGCAACCCGAACAAGTTCAGAGAACTCAAAACTTTTGATGTAACCGATTACATAAGAAAATTTGAGTACATATATATATTTTTTTAAGTAAACTCAACTCAAAAATTATACATGAAGGAATGAAAATGTATAATTTTTGAGTTAAGTTTACTTAAAAAAAATAATATATGTACTCAAATTTTCTTATGTAATCAGTTACATCAAAAGTTTTGAGTTCTCTGAACTTGTTCGGGTTTACAGTGTGTGGTGGTGGCAGGATCTTCATGCCTTGGGCAAATAGATGCTCTTATAGGGGACCAACTCCTAAGGGGAAGAGGATATATTTGACATGTAGTTAAGAATAGTTAAATAGAAAATGTAAAGGAAAATAGGAAATGTAAAAAAGTTCCCTGTTACATATATATGTGTGTGTGTGTTTCATTCATAATGTGTTGAATGTGTGTGTGTTTTAAGTTAGAGTCCGCAGACATATGCTCGTCCACACTCCTGCAGTGGCCTATCTGCAAATGACCATCATCTGCAAATGAACCGTAGATTACCTTTCACAGCTTTGATGGCTTTGCAGTGGATCACATATTCCCATCAGGGCGTGGTGCTCCAGAGGACTGGGTCTGATGGCTAGACATCTAATGATACACAGAACAAGATGGATTCCTCCTGCTGGTATTAGGGATGAACACACATAGACCAGACTTCTCTATCTCTCGTCTATCCCTTAGCTAGACATGAGAATGCTTTGAATTCAAAATAACTGCATTTCTCCCCATCACTGACAATCTATACTGTCATTTTGTACAGGACATTTTTAATGTTATTAATGTTTCATCCTTTGTTTGTCATCCATTTATGTCTCCTATGTCCTTCATGTTGTCCATCCATTATTTAAAAATGATTTATTTTATAAATCCGGGGTGATATTATTTAACAAGCCAAGTATGAGGTCAGACAATTAACCCCTTACCCTTTTATAATTATTATTATTACCATTATTATTATTATTCCAACAAGTACAGAAATATGCAGAAGCCTCCTGGAAAACCGAAAAAGACATGTGTATTTTGCACTGCAGCCACTAGGGGGACACACTCTCACATCGCCCCATTCATTTAAGAGTCTGTGTGTCTTTGTGAGAGGGGAAGTGTGACCAGGCCATAGCCACTGGACAGCTCTTCATTTGCACCAGACAGGAGACGCTCTAACTGGCTCTAATGGAGTCGCACAGTCTGGACGCTTCCTGGGTTCAGCCTCAGATGGACTCACCACAGTCTGCAAAAACCATCTGATGCATACTGCCTAGAATACTGATGCATACTGCCTAGAATACTGATGCATACTGCTAAGCATACTGATGCATACTGCTAAGCATACTGATGCATACTGCTAAGCATACTGATGCATACTGCTAAGCCTACTGATGCATACTTCTAAGCATACTGATGTATACTGCCTAGAATACTGATGCATACTGCTAAGCATACTGATGCATACTTCTAAGCATACTGATGTATACTGCCTAGAATACTGATGCATACTGCTAAGCATACTGATGCATACTGCTAAGCATACTGATGCATACTGCTAAGCATACTGATGCATACTTCTAAGCATACTGATGTATACTGCCTAGAATACTGATGCATACTGCTAAGCATACTGATGCATACTGCTAAGCATACTGATGTATACTGCCTAGAATACTGATGCATACTGCTAAGCCTACTGATGCATACTTCTAAGCATACTGATGTATACTGCCTAGAATACTGATGCATACTGCTAAGCATACTGATGCATACTTCTAAGCATACTGATGTATACTGCCTAGAATACTGATGCATACTGCTAAGCATACTGATGTATACTGCCTAGAATACTGATGCATACTGCTAAGCATACTGATGTATACTGCCTAGAATACTGATGCATACTGCTAAGCATACTGATGCATACTGCTAAGCCTACTGATGCATACTTCTAAGCATACTGATGTATACTGCCTAGAATACTGATGCATACTGCTAAGCATACTGATGCATACTGCTAAGCATACTGATGTATACTGCCTAGAATACTGATGCATACTGCCTAGAATACTGATGCATACTGCTAAGCATACTGATGCATACTGCTAAGCCTACTGATGCATACTGCTAAGCCTACTGATGCATACTGCTAAGCATACTGATGCATACTGCTAAGCATACTGATGTATACGGCCTAGAATACTGATGCATACTGCCTAGAATACTGATGCATACTGCTAAGCATACTGATGTATACTGCCTAGAATACTGATGCATACTGCTAAGCATACTGATGCATACTGCCTAGAATACTGATGCATACTGCCTAGCATACTGATGCATACTGCTAAGCATACTGATGCATACTGCCTAGAATACTGATGCATACTGCCTAGAATACTGATGCATACTGCCTACAATACTGATGCATACTGCCTACAATACTGATGTATACTGCTAAGCATACTGATGCATACTGCCTAGCATACTGATGCATACTGCTAAGCATACTGATGTATACTGCCTAGAATACTGATGCATACTGCTAAGCATACTGATGTATACTGCCTAGCATACTGATGCATACTGCTAAGCATACTGATGTATACTGCCTAGAATACTGATGCATACTGCTAAGCATACTGATGTATACTGCCTAGAATACTGATGAATACTAAGCTGGCAACACTGAGGGAATCTAAGAGAGACCCTGCATACTGATTGGCATACAGCGATGCCCACTGATGCCAACTTCTAAACACTGATGCCCTCTGTTAAACACTGATGCCCACTGGTAAGCATACTGGCAGTGGCAGGCTGCTACAGCAACAGCATTGATTTAACAGCCACATCATGATAGCATAATAACATGATGTCACAGCCACATCATAACAGCACTATAACGTGATGTCACAGCCACAGGATAACAGCATTATAATATGATGTCACAGCCACATCATAACAGCACTATAACGTGATGTCACACTCACATCATAACAGCATTATAACGTTATGTCACAGCCACAGGATAACAGCATTATAAGGTGATGTCACAGCCACATCATGACAGCATTATAACGTGATGTCACAGCCACATCATGACAGCTCTGTCACAGACATGTGATGCAGGAATAACCATAATGAGATGTCATTTTTTAATAGATGACCTCACCAGAGTGGAATCCACCACCCACGCATGAGGCATGTCCCAATCTGCAATGACCTGAGTTCTCATTTAGCCTAGAGTGAGTTACTCAGTGTACAGTCCTTCGTCTGGTTGAGTTCTCATTTAGCCTAGAGTGAGTTACTCAGTGTACAGTCCTTCGTCTGGTTGAGTTGTCATTTAGCCTAGAGTGAGTTACTCAGTGTACAGTCCTTCGTCTGGTTAAGTTGTCATTTAGCCTAGAGTGAGTTACTCAGGGTACAGTCCTTCGTCTGGTTGAGTTGTCATTTAGCCTAGAGTGAGTTACTCAGTGTACAGTCCTTCGTCTGGTTGAGTTGTCATTTAGCCTAGAGTGAGTTACTCAGTGTACAGTCCTTCGTCTGGTTGAGTTGTCATTTAGCCTAGAGTGAGTTACTCAGTGTACAGTCCTTCGTCTGGTTGAGTTGTCATTTAGACTAGAGTGAGTTACTCAGTGTACCGCCCTTCGTCTGGTTGATATTTATCTCCACCATTGTATTGCCCATTTTTCATCTCATGAATAATAAACACGCAACAGGTAAACATTTTTCTATACTTGACCTTGTGATAGAGGTCATGCCGACTAAGGGCATCACAGACACTGGACTGTTTTAACCTTTCTATTCAGGAAGGCGTTTCTTACTTTAAAAATGTATTTTATTATAGGTTGTTTTGCCTTTGTTCTTATTATATACTGTGGCACTCTGAGTTTCAGCTGAGTGCGCTATAAATTAATTATTATTATTATTATTATTATTATTATTATGTATGCCACTTCCACTGCCTTGGGGCTTGTCTATTGCCCCCTGCAGAAGGCCAAACTCCAGAGCTGGCAA
>NC_137911.1:30851038-30861038 GCF_963457725.1 Sprattus sprattus | reverse complement strand
TGTCTGTCTGTGTCTGTCTGTCTGTCTGTCTGTCTGTCTGTCTGTCTGTCTGTCTGTCTGTCTGTCTGTCTGTCTGTCTGTCTGTCTGTCTGTCTGTGAGTGCCTGCATCTGTCTATGCCTTTCCGGCTGACTATCACTCTTTTTGTGTTTGTTTTTCTGTCTGATTTCCTCTCTCTCTCTCTCTCTCTCTCTCTCTCTCTCTCTCTCTCTCTCTCTCTCTCTCTCTCTCTTTTTATCTTGTGTGTCACTCTGTTTCTCTCTCTCTCTCCCTCCCTCTCTGTCACTCTTTCTCTGCTCTATGTCTGTAGCCCTCTGACTGATTGCCCTCCCCGTCTCTGTCTGTGGTCTATATATAGCTGTGTGCTATTCTTTCCTCCTCCTCCTCCTCCTCCTCCCCACCTCTCCCGTCCTCCCTGCTGCCAGCGTGTTTCCCAGTGTGTCAACTCAGACGGAGGGGATGTTCATGAACACAGACACACACACACACAAACATGTTCATGAACACAGCGATTCTCAGTGTTGAGGGGAGATTAAAACATGTTGAGGGGATAGGGTTAAACACAGAGTCTTGGGGCCAATCTCAATACTTCCCCTTACCCCTTATCTTACCCCTTACCCTTGAAATTGCGCGTTCATGTGAGAGCTAGTGGTGTCTCAATACCCAACTTGATCAAGATTAAGGAGTAAGGTTAAGGGCTGTATGGCCCTCGTTTTTGAGATGATCGGAGACCTACCTTGCTCCTCCAAGGGCTATCCCAGAGCACACCGCGAAACCAGCTCGGGAATTTTCAAAAAAACATGGCTGCTTGAAGCGAGGAATATTTTACATGAATAAAGCTATCTACACAACTTTTTATATGTTTATAATGACTCGGTTTGATCTGAAATGTACTACACGAGCGATGCATAGAATTGTCGGTCTTAACTGAAACTTTCAAACGGTAGTTTTGCCGATACAATTAGCGCGTATACCACCACTCCATTGGCTTATATGGTAGCTTGCCAGCTATCATGCTACATACACTACATGTAAGTATTTTTGGCTTATAATTAATTTAAAAATGACGACAGTCTTGTTTCGTGCTCTACGCAGTTGTATACATATATATTTGCAACCATGTTCTTCATTAGACTTTTTTTTTAAATCGCTGTTTCATAGCTCACAGTCACGCATGACGTACCCGAAACCTAGTGGCGTCTCATTTCATAGGGGAAAGATCTCAGCCCTTGGCCCTTACACTTGCAAGTGCTAGGGTTAAGACTAAGACAAGATTAAGCAAAAGGGGCAAGGAGAAGAATCGAGATTCGGCCTTGATGTTGAGGGGAGAGTTAAACAGAGCGAGTCTCCGTGTTGAGGGGTTAGGGTTAAACCGCTGCACTGTGGATGGATGTGCTGATTAGAGGCTGAGGCCTATGGGAACAGCAGCCCCTCCCTGCTACTCAATAATAACCAACCTATGATTACATGAGGTGACAGGGCTGCTAGGGTTTTTTGGTGTTATTGGTCATGAGCTGGCTGGTCTCTCTCTCTCGCTCTCGCTCTCAAACATAGACACATACACACACTGACAAAGGCCTTACATGCATACATGCGCACACAGCTCTCTCTCGCTCTGTGTGTGTGTGTGTGTGTGTGTGTGTGTGTGTGTGTGTGTGTGTGTGTGTGTGTGTGTGTGTGTGTGTGTGTGTGTGTCGGGGATGGGATGGGATGGGATGGGAAGGACTCCCGTCTGTTCCAGACAGTAGCTGACCCCTGAAAGCATCCGGCCCTGATCTGGTTTAGTCACTCCAGAGCCAGCTGTGCCTAGGGGTCAAAGGTCGGCTCTTTCATGACCTCATCATCTTCATGCTCTGCCAGGGGTGAGCCAGAGGGTAGAAGGATATCATGTCCCCAGCGCTGGCAGAGAAGAAGGCCCTTGACTGTGTGTGTGTGTGTGTGTGTCCGTCCATATAAGACCGGGGCCAGTGTGAGTCTTTTCCTCGGATGTAAGCACCGGTGAACAGCCTCTGTCTTGTTTCCATTAGGAGTTGTAATAGCGGAGATGTTCCCAAACAGAGAACATCAACGCTAGAGACGTCGAAACAGTGCTTAGCAACAGCCACGTGAGCTCAACACAAGCTAAGTCATTTCCATTGCTAGGCAACCGAAACTAACGCAACCTATCAGTTTTAAAATTCCTCCACTTTGACTAGGTGCGTTTCCATTCAGCTCGTTCGCATTAACGATTCGCATTCACGGACGAGTCGCATAAAACAAATGCGCATCAGCGACCGTTTCCATTCACCCGAGTCTTTAGTCTAATTTGGAGGAAGAGTTTTGTGCATGCTTGAATGGACGCCCTCCTCTCTGCCGTCGGGTCGGGACTTTTAATGCTGTAGCATTTGAGTTGTTTTGAATATAATTGCTAGAAGGAGAAGGCGTAGACGGTTTTAACATGTTTTACAAACTCACATAGCAGCGAATTCCGTTCCCCGCAGACGTCCGTACATCTGGGAACGAGCACGGTCTAGTGATTCTTTTAATTTGGTCAAGGCCCACTTCACTGCCCAGCTGTGGGTCGAAAACTTCAGGCTGACCAGGTCAGGATTTCAAGAATTGTGCAACGGATAGGCCCTGCTGTGTTGCCTGAAAGTATTTGCTGCCGAAATCCTGTCCCCACCGACGAGCGCATTGCAATTGCACTTTACAAACTTGCAACATGCGCGGAATACCGTGTTGTGGGCGAAACGTACCACTGTACAAAGATGTTTATATGCAGTATGCTTTGCCATCCGAGTACAAAGAAATATATTAAGATACCATACCTGGGCGAGGTGCAAGAGATTGCGAACCGAAACAACCGCGCACACCAGGTCCGCAGGTGTTAGATAGAATAAAATCAATGATCACAAAACAAAAAAACAATAATTTACAACAACAACAAAAAAGTACGTGTGGGGAGATAACATGTCCACGTAGTTTGCACGTAAATCAAGTTAATCAGTTAGCCTACAATAAACTAGGTAATGATGATGATGATGTTCAGGGGAAACAACACATCGCAAACATAGATATACTATAGTATATAACAGCAGGTGCATATGCTGCATGAGGTGTGGTGTATTAGCTGGCAGTTTGAGAAGCAGTAGAGGAACATCACATTCGGGGCAGACAGCAGCACGGTTGCAGACAGCAGCACGGTTGTCTCTCACTGCAACAGGACGTAGTCTACAGTCCAACTCCGAACATAAACAAATACACAAAAGACGCGAATCGCTCGAATAAACTGTTTCCATCTACGTTAAGCGCATTAACTAAATTCGAATAACTAGTTAATCCACCTCCCTCTGGCGAATCGAATTTCTATGCGCATTGGGGAAGTTAATGCGAAACGCACGCGTTTCCAACCAGGATTAAATATTCGCATAGAGATAATGCGCATTAAGACATGGGATGGAAACGCACCTACTGTTGCGTTGTATTCCATGAGCCATGACGCACTCCAGGACCGAACTGGGCCATGACACACTCCAGGACCGAACTGAGCCCGTATGGGCCATGACACACTCCAGGACCGAACTGAGCCATGACACACTCAGAACCCTAACCCAGCCCCACTCCAGGGTCGAACTGAGCCCGTATGGGCCATGACACACTCCAGGACCGAACTGAGCCCGTATGGGCCATGACACACTCCAGGACCGAACTGAGCCCGTATGGGCCATGACACACTCAGAACCCTAACCCAGCCCCACTCCAGGGTCGAACTGAGCCCGTATGGGCCATGACACACTCCAGGACCGAACTGAGCCCGTATGGGCCATGACACACTCCAGGACTGAACTGAGCCCGTATGGGCCATGACACACTCCAGGACTGAACTGAGCCATGACACACTCCAGGACCAAACTGAGCCATGACACACTCCAGGACCAAACTGAACCATGACACACTCCAGGACCAAACTGAACCATGACACACTCCAGGACCAAACTGAGCCATGACACACTCCAGGACCGAACTGCAGAACGAGCCGTTTTGACCATGGCCCCACTCCAGGGTCGAACTGAGCCCGTATGGGCCATGGTCCCACTCAGAACCCTAACCCAGCCCCACTCCAGGGTCGAACTGAGCCCGTATGGGCCATGGCCCCACTCAGAACCCTAACCCAGCCCCACTCCAGGGTCGAACTGAGCCCGTATGGGCCATGGTCCCACTCAGAACCCTAACCCAGCCCCACTCCAGGGTCGAACTGAGCCCGTATGGGCCATGGTCCCACTCAGAACCCTAACCCAGCCCCACTCCAGGGTCGAACTGAGCCCGTATGGGCCATGGTCCCACTCAGAACCCTAACCCAGCCCCACTCCAGGGTCGAACTGAGCCCGTATGGGCCATGGTCCCACTCAGAACCCTAACCCAGCCCCACTCCAGGGTCGAAATGAGCCCGTATGGGCCATGGTCCCACTCAGAACCCTAACCCAGCCCCACTCCAGGGTCGAACTGAGCCCGTATGGGCCATGGTCCCACTCAGAACCCTAACCCAGCCCCACTCCAGGGTCGAACTGAGCCTGTATGGGCCATGGTCCCACTCAGAACCCTAACCCAGCCCCACTCCAGGGTCGAACTGAGCCCGTATGGGCCATGGTCCCACTCAGAACCCTAACCCAGCCCCACTCCAGGGTCGAACTGAGCCCGTATGGGCCATGGTCCCACTCAGAACCCTAACCCAGCCCCACTCCAGGGTCGAACTGAGCCCGTATGGGCCATGGTCCCACTCAGAACCCTAACCCAGCCCCACTCCAGGGTCGAACTGAGCCCGTATGGGCCATGGTCCCACTCTGAACCCTAACCCAGCCCCACTCCAGGGTCGAACTGAGCCCGTATGGGCCATGGCCCCACTCAGAACCCTAACCCAGCCCCACTCCAGGGTCGAACTGGGCCCGTATGGGCCATGGTCCCACTCAGAACCCTAACCCAGCCCCACTCCAGGGTCGAACTGAGCCCGTATGGGCCATGGTCCCACTCAGAACCCTAACCCAGCCCCACTCCAGGGTCGAACTGAGCCCGTATGGGCCATGGTCCCACTCAGAACCCTAACCCAGCCCCACTCCAGGGTCGAACTGAGCCCGTATGGGCCATGGTCCTGGTCCAGCCTCAGTGATTGAAACCAAAAAAAGTCCAAGGCTTTTCCCCGGACACAGTGGGTTTTACCCCATAGTGGAAATGCGGTGTGTTTTGACGTGTGTGTTGGTTCAGGCCTGTGTGTGTGTGTGTGTATCTGTCTATGTTACTGTGTGTGTGTGTGTGTGTGTGTGTGTGTGTGTGTGTGTGTGTGTGTGTGTGTGTGTGTGTGTGTGTCGGCCTAGGCGTGATCAGGCACTAAACACATTAGCTTAAGAGCGCAGGAATGCTGCTGGTATGTGCAGCCTGTGTGAATACTGCTCTCCAGTGATTCTGAAATGGGCCTCTCTTAACTGGAGACCGTGACACACACACACACACAGCCAGCCCAGCCCAACACACGCACGCACGCACACGCACACACACACACACATCATGCACACGCACAGCCAGCCCAGCAGATGCTCAAACTAGATGATGTGTAATTCCAGGCAACTTGGTCCCGTTACACAAATCATGGCTAACTGGGGAATGGGTCTGTCCCAGATGAGTTTTGACTAAGGGCTGCACACACTTCTTAGACACACACACACACACACCACACACACACACACACACACACACCTCTTATACACGTCACCTCGTATACATCTGGTGATCCAGAGCAGCCTATCAACTCAGTATCCCTCTACTGAGCTGGAGCTAAAGCTTACGTGACTGATTTAAACTGTGGGAGCTATACTGTTCATGTGTTACTGCTGGCAAACTATGAAGCCTGACTGCTAATCAGTAGATTCCTTTTTTATTTCTTATGTTAAAAAAACAAAAAACAAATTTAAATACAGCCTAGTGTGTATCATTTAGTGTGTGTCTTCTCCACCTCTCTAGTACCCTACCCCTGCACTAGAGACATGTCTGACTGCCCTATAGCGCTGCCACACACACACACACACACACACACACACACACACACTTCACCTCTCTAGTACCCTACCTCTGCACTAGAGATATGTCTAACTGCCCTATAGAGCTGCCACACACACACACACACACACACACACACACACACACACACACACACACACTTCACCTCTCTAGTACCCTACCTCTGCACTAGAGACATGTCTAACTGCCCTATAGAGCTGCCACACACACACACACACACACACACACACACACACACTTCACCTCTCTAGTACCCTACCTCTGCACTAGAGACATGTCTAACTGCCCTATAGAGCTGCCACACACACACACACACACACACACACACACACACACTTCACCTCTCTAGTACCCTACCTCTGCACTAGAGACATGTCTAACTGCCCTATAGAGCTGCCACACACACACACACACACACACACACACACACACACAACCACACACACACACTTCACCTCTCTAGTACCCTACCTCTGCACTAGAGACATGTCTAACTGCCCTATAGAGCTGCCACACACACACACACACACACACACACACACTTCACCTCTCTAGTACCCTACCTCTGCTCTAGAGACATGTCTGACTGCCCTATAGAGCTGCCACACACACACACACACACACACACACACTTCACCTCTCTAGTACCCTACCTCTGCTCTAGAGACATGTCTGACTGCCCTATAGAGCTGCCACACACACACACACACACACACACACACACACACACACACACACACTTCACCTCTCTAGTACCCTACCTCTGCACTAGAGACATGTCTAACTGCCCTATAGAGCTGCCACACACACACACACACACACACACACACACACACACACAACCACACACACACACTTCACCTCTCTAGTACCCTACCTCTGCACTAGAGACATGTCTAACTGCCCTATAGAGCTGCCACACACACACACACACACACACACACACTTCACCTCTCTAGTACCCTACCTCTGCTCTAGAGACATGTCTGACTGCCCTATAGAGCTGCCACACACACACACACACACACACACACACACACACACACACACCACCTCTCTAGTATCCTACCTCTGCTCTAGAGACATGTCTGACTGCCCTATAGCGCTGCCACACACACACACACACACACACAACCACACACACACTTCACCTCTCTAGTATCCTACCTCTGCTCTGTCTAACTGCCCTGTAGAGCTGCCTGGAAAAGTATTGATTACCAGTTGATGAATCTAAGTGGTTTGTGTCGTATTGAAATCATAATCCCTCAGCTCCCCTCTTCAACACTAATGGATATTTGCTGAGACAGACAGTGAAACACTTGCGTCTGAGAAGATTTTCAGTTAGATCAGAGCCACGCGCTCCGCTGTCGTTATTCCATCGATTTGGTTTGAAATGACCTATTGACCTACATTCATACCCTTCATGTTAATGTGCTTTTCATAACCCTTTCACACTCTCTCTCACACCCACAGACACAGACACAGACACAGACACAGACACAGACACAGACACAGACACAGACACAGACACAGACACAGACACAGACACAGACACAGACACAGACACAGACACAGACACAGACACAGACACAGACATCTACACTCTCTCTAGCTAGGCTCTGACCTCTGAACTCTGACCCTGCCACCCTGTCCATTAGACCACCCTATTGGTCGATCAGCTGTGTGAGGATGCTGCTCCGAGCCCAGGGTTTTTTTCTGCTTAGGCCATGGTTTTTTGTTTCTATAGCCCTGGTCTGGCCCTGGTCTGGCCCTGGTCTGCACTTGGTCTGGCCCTGGTCTAGCCCTGGTCTGGCCCTGATCTGATGTGTGTCTGGCCCTGTTGGGCAGATCAGCTGTGTGAGGGTGCTGCCCCGAGCCCTGGGTTCTGTGTATGTTCAGGCCATGTTGTGTTTGCTTCTGTGTCTTCGGCTCTGTGTTTCCCTTTGAACTATTCTCAGCAACTGGCAGGAAGTGATGCAATATTCCTGCCCTGCTTTGTCCTGATCTGACCCCGACGTAGCCCTGATCTGGCCCTGATCTGGCCCCGATGTAGCCCCGATGTAGCCCTGATCTGGTCCTGTTGTGGTCCTGTTGTGGTCCTGTTGTGGCCCTGATGTGGTCCTGATGTGTTCCTGATGTGGTCCTGATGTGGTCCTGATGTGGTCCTGATGTAGCCCTGATGTAGCCCTGATGTAGTCCTGATGTGGCCCTGATGTGGCCCTGATGTGGCCCTGATGTGGCCCTGATGTGGCCCTGATGTGGCCCTGATATGGCCCTGATGTAGCCCTGATGTAGCCCTGATGTAGCCCTGATGTGGCCCTGATGTAGCCCTGATGTGGCCCTGATCTGATGTTTGTCTGACTTCCCTGAGTTCCCCGGATGGGGTTGACAGCAGTTCTTTGATGTGATGAAGCATTTTAGTTTGTTCTTAAAATTAGTTCAACAAAAAAGATTGTAGTCCACTTCAAAATAGAAGGCAAATGGGCAGGCTGTCATGACTTTGGATGTAAAAAAAAAAAATGTGGAATTTAGGACAGAATTGGCCAATCAGGCACAGGAATTTAGGACACAAGTGGCCAATCAGGAACAGGAATTTAAGATGGAATGTGACTGAGGCTCCACCCCATCTTCTCTTGTGGGGCAGGGGGACATCATGTTTTTATTTGTATTTACTTATTTATTTATTTACATTTTTGATGTTGTAGTATTCTCACATAACAGCCATTTGTAAACCCCGGAGGTCTTTGGGTTAGATGGAAACAATGCATTCCCCAGAGCATGTTAGAGAATACGGCCATAAATAGGACCGTGTTTTGGCCTTTTTTTTTTTTTAAGGAATGGCTTCCAAACCGAGCTTCGCAGCCTCCAGTAAGTAATTTGTTAAAGGGAATTTCTCCTCCAACAATCGTCCTGCTGTCCTTTTAAATGCTGATCCCGTCTGAGAGAATGCACACACACACACACACACACACACACACACACACACACACACACACACACACAGTGCTTGAGCCGTGTAGGGAATGTCTTTCCCCTCTATGGAAATGCTCTTTTAATGATCCACTGCCTTTATATGGTCTGACCATGCTGCTGCCTGTCCCCAGAGAAGCCCTGAGTGCTTGAGTTGATTTGCAGCTCTGTGTCCCTCTCTCCCTCTCTCTCTCTCTCTCTCTCTCTCTCTCTCTCTCTCTCTCTCTCTCTCTCTCTCTCTCGCTTTCTCTCTCTCTCTCTCTCGCTCTCTCTCTCTCTCTCTCGCTTTCTCTCACTCTCTCTCTCTCGCTTTCTCTCTCTCTCGCTTTCTCTCTCTCTCTCTCTCTCTCTCTCTCTTTCTCTCTCTCTCGCTTTCTCTCACTCTCTCTCTCTCTCTCTCTCTCTCGCTTTCTCTCTCTCTCTCTCTCTCGCTCTCTCTCTCTCTCTCTTGCTTTCTCTCACTCTCTCTCTTGCTTTCTCTCTCTCCCTCTCTCTCTCTCTCCCTCTCTTTCTCTTATGCTCTCTCGCTTTCTCCCTCTCTCTCTTCCTCCCTCTCTCGCTCTCCGTCTTTCTCTCTCTCGCTCTCCCTCATCCTCTCTCTCTCTCTTTCCCTCTCTCCATCCCTCTCTCTCTCTCGCTCCCCCCTCTTTCTCTCCCTCTCTCTTTCTCTCTCTCGCTCACTCTCTTGTGCTCTCCCTCTCTCCCCCCCTTTCTCTCTCCCCCTCTTTCTCTCCCTCGCTCTCTTTCTCTCTCTCTATTTCTCTATCTCTCTCTCTCACTTTAGGAAGTGTTCTCCCAGTTCTAACCTCAAGGCCCTATTTTAAAAGAAAATGATCAATTAGAAACAAGCTCTCTTTCTCTTTGTGTGTGTGTGTGTGTGTGTGTGTACGTGTGTGTTTTATTATAAATAATTTTGGATGCCTGGGCAGGCTGCATCTGTCAAAGCTCAGTGCTCAGTTAGGTTGGATATTGGCAACCTTGCA
>NC_137911.1:30841038-30846038 GCF_963457725.1 Sprattus sprattus | reverse complement strand
TAACCCTCAGCCCTAGCACTCAATGGACCGATCAGAGCGGGTCTAACTCTCAGCCTTAGCACTCAATGGACCAATGAAAGCAGATTTAACCCTCAGCCCTAGCACTCAATGGACCAATCAGAGCGGGTCTAACCCTCAGCCCTAGCACTTAATGGACCAATAGGATGGGTGGATTTATCTACACAAATGTGTTTTTCACTGGAAGGGCAGGTCATATGACTCACTTAGAACCCATGCAGGTGTTGTCCTGGTAGTGTGATAAACCTGTTATCAGGGAGGGAGGGGGGAGGGAAAGAACGATGAAGGAACCGCTGGGTAACCCTGGAAATGATATCCCTCTGCTGGCTTCAGTCCCCCCCCCCCCCCCTGTTATAACCTGCTGATGTCTGAGGAAGAGAGTCATTCAGAATACGGTATTCTGTTTGTCCCTCTTGGGCCCCTGTATTTGAGGGGTGAAGGAGTCGAGGAGTTGTTATGAGGGTTGGAGGTTTTGCTACCAGAGACGGTAGCAAGGCTAAAAGTGTGTGTGTGAGTGTGTGTGTGTGTGTGTGCGTGTGTGTGTGTGCAGGGGCAAGCCAGCACAGTGGAACTGATGCCAAGAACATCACGATCCCCAATCAAACCACTCGAGAATAAGAACACACCAAGAATGTTGATGGTGTGCTATTTCTGTGTGTGTGTGTGTGTGTGTGTGCGCGCGCCAGCCGGAGTGAAAGTGTGAGTGTGTTCTTGAGAAAGTTGGTGTGTTTGTGTGTGAGAGCGAAAGAAAGTGTGTGTGTGTGTGTGTGTCTCTCTTCTCTAAGACGTGGCTGTAAACATTGCCTCAGCTGGTCTTGTCTAGTCAACAGAGAGGGATCTAAGTGCAGTCAGGCCGCTGCTGATAACGACATCTTCTAATCTCTATTGGCTAATGAAGCATCATGTGCTCCTCTCCTCTCTTCTCTATTGGCTAATGAAGCATCATGTGCTCCTCTCTTCTCTATTGGCTAATGAAGCAGTGCTCCTCTCTTCTCTATTGGCTAATGAAGCATCATGTGCTCCTCTCTTCTCTATTGGCTAATGAAGCATCATGTGCTCCTCTCTTCTCTATTGGCTAATGAAGCGTCATGTGCTCCTCTCTTCTCTATTGGCTAATGAAGCATCATGTGCTCCTCTCTTCTCTATTGGCTAATGAAGCAGTGCTCCTCTCTTCTCTATTGGCTAATGAAGCATCATGTGCTCCTCTCTTCTCTATTGGCTAATGAAGCAGTGCTCCTCTCTTCTCTATTGGCTAATGAAGCATCATGTGCTCCTCTCTTCTTTATTGGCTAATGAAGCATCATGTGCTCCTCTCTTCTCTATTGGCTAATGAAGCAGTGCTCCTCTCTTCTTTATTGGCTAATGAAGCACCCCCATCATGTGCTCCTCTCTTCTCTATTGGCTAATGAAGCATCATGTGCTCCTCTCCTCTCTTCTCTATTGGCTAATGAAGCATCATGTGCTCCTCTCCTCTCCTCTCTATTGGCTAATGAAGCACCCTCGTCATGAGCTCCTCTCTGACGCGTGACGCAGGGAGATTGTTGCTTTTGCCATCGCTGAGTTGAGAATCCAATGCTCCAGCCCTCATCGGCTCTCCACTCTTTTGATATCCCAGCAGTAGAACTCCGCAAATAAAGCTCGTCTGTTTCGTTGCATTCAGAAGTCACATGGAGTAGAAATTGGCTTCCTAGAACACAGAATGTTACAGTAACCAGTAATCTAAATTGGTTCTAGTTCTAGTTCTGTTTATAGCCTGGGCGGGGGCTGTGCATCCCTGCTGAAGAGAGGAGAAGGAGAAGAAGGAGGAGGAGGAGGAGGAGGTTGGAGGAGGGGGGGGGGGGGGGGTGGGGGAGGAGGTGGTGGTGTTGAGAGTAAGATGTCGTTGGCTCTGTCGGCGTTTGTTCTCTCCGTGAAAACTTTAGTAACCTCTCACTCTGGCTGGAATGTTCAGAATTCTCAATGAAAGCTTGTCTTGGCCACTCAGACGGGCTTCGGCGGAGGGAGGGAGTGGATCCTACACGTACACACACACACACACACACACACACTAGGTACTTCCCTTGGCCTGTCCCAGACGCTGGGCGAGCGGACGCCGCTCTGCTGCTCTGCTCAGTGTGCCTCTGTTTTGCTTTCCTTCTTTTTTCTTCTTCTCTCTTTCTTCTTTGTCCTCCCATCGCCAGTAGAAAAATAGAGCAGTGTTCTCGACTCCAGCCTCGACGCTGGAACGAGTGTTTGCTGTCAGAAACAAGCACCTCGAGGCATGTTTAGACACATTGCTCACAGCTTGTGTGTGTGTGTGTGGACTTGTGTGTGTGTGTGTGCGCACACACACACACACACACACACACATACACACACACACACTCACACATACACACACAGGGGGCCCTTGTTGTAAGTGGGAAGTGTAGAATGTGAATGAATGAGTATGGGGAAACAGCGGGTTGCTATCGTGGACCAGGCCTGACCCTGTCAGAAGCTCCTGTGTGCCTGTGTGCGTCTGTGAGTGTGTGAGTGTGTGCGTGCGCACAAGCTACTATCTGTGTAGGCAGCAAATAACCAAATGAGCCCAACCCCGGTAGTCCATGTGTAAGCCCTGTTCTGCTGTTCTGCCCAGACATGCTTGGATGCAACTCTCCCCACAGCTCCTCAAGTCTAATTGGATCCCTCTCAAAGAATACATTAGGCTGCAGAGCTTAGTGCAGTTGCATTGACCTCAGCCTCAGCCTCAGACTCAGACCCGGCCACAGACTCAGACTCGGCCACAGACTCAGACTCAGACTCGGCCACAGACTCAGACTCGGCCACAGACTCAGACTCGGCCACAGACTCAGACTCGGCCACAGACCCAGACTCGGCCACAGACTCAGACTCGGCCACAGACTCAGACTCGGCCACAGACTCAGACTCGGCCACAGACCCAGACTCGGCCACAGACTCAGACCCGGCCACAGACCCAGACTCGGCCACAGACTCAGACTCGGCCACAGACTCAGACTCGGCCACAGACCCAGACTCGGCCACAGACTCAGACTCGGCCACAGACTCAGACTCGGCCACAGACTCAGACCCGGCCACAGACCCAGACTCGGACTCGGACTCGGGCTCAGGCTCGGACTCGGACTCGGACTCTGACTCTGACTCTGACTCTGACTCTGACTCTGACTCTGACTCTGACTCTGACTCTGACTCTGACTCTGACTCTGACTCTGACTCTGACTCTGACTCTGACTCTGACTCTGACTCTGACTCTGACTCTGACTCGGGCTCGGACTCGGACTCGGACTCGGACTCGGACTCAGGACCATACTCAGATTCGGAAACAGACTCGGGCTCAGACTCAGACTCCCGTGCCAACAGGAAGCGATTTGGCCTCATAGTCTTGTGATGATGGACACGACCTCCCATTCCAAATCTACGCAGGTGCATCTGGCATGGCGTCAAAACACCATTCTGATCATGAATTGGGACCGCTGTTTGATCCTCATTGCTTAATTAATCCTCTCTATCTGAGAAGGTTTCTCTGAGGGGGGGGCAGTTGTCTATCACAGAATGAATGAATCTAGTAGCATCTGAGGGTGTAAGAAAGCATTACATGCTGAAACGAACGTATAGACCATTCTCATCCCATGTGACTGAAACGAACGTATAGGCCATTCTCATCCCATGTGACTGAAATAAACGTATAGACCATTCTCATCCCATGTGACTGAAATAAACGTATAGACCATTCTCATCCCATGTGACTGAAACGAACGTATAGGCCATTCTCATCCCATGTGACTGAAATAAACGTATAGACCATTCTCATCCCATGTGACTGAAATAAACGTATAGACCATTCTCATCCCATGTGACTGAAATAAACGTATAGACCATTCTCATCCCATGTGACTGAAATAAACGTATAGACCATTCTCATCCCATGTGACTGAAATAAACGTATAGACCATTCTCATCCCATGTGACTGAAATAAACGTATAGACCATTCTCATCCCATGTGACTGAAATAAACGTATAGACCATTTTCATCCCATGTGACTGAGCGGGGGAAAGCTCAAGGTCCGCTCTGTTAAAGTAACACTATGCAACAATTTGACACTTTTTGAGGTATGGTTTTATAGGCAACTAGTTTTGGTATCATCCTCAAAGTCATTTTGATAGCATATGGTCATGTGAAGGACAGATAAACACCTGTGTCTTCCACACTAGCCATACGGGATATGCCCTGTAGTTCTGTTTACAGGGCTGGAACACCCTGCAATACTGGAAGAAAAGCTTTCATAGCACATTGGCAACTTTACTGCCAAAAGACACCAGTTTGTGTGTTGGCTAGCTTCTATCAGTGTCAGCTGGGCTGTTGGTGGTGTAAGGTTGCAAGGTTTTTGCGTGCCTTTTAGTAAGTTAGCTTGCTAGTTTTGGAAAAGAACTCCGTATTGCTGCTTTAAAGACTGATTATCTGTTAAAAGGGGAAATGGGATGGTTGTTGAGTTATGGAAAGAAATATTGTGTGTTTAGGGGCGGATGGTTGTTCTATTGTGGAGATATGGTTGTTGTGCTCATACCAGATGCCTGTTGTGGTCTGGAGAGATGTTGTGTACTGAAAAGATGTCTGTTGTGTACTGGACGGATGCCTGTTGTGTTGTAGAGAGGTGCCTGCTGGGAGGTGTGTTTTCAGTCGCAGGCTGTGTGTTGTGTTGTGGAGAGGAGCCTGAGGAGAGGTGTGTTTCAGGCTCAGGCTGTGTGTTGTGGAGAGGAGCAGGAGAGGTGTGTTTCAGTCGCAGGCTGTGTGTTGTGTTGTTGAGAGGAGCAGGAGAGGTGTGTTTCAGGCCCAGGCTGTGTGTAACCCAACACCCTGTGTTGCAGCCTCTCCTGCCACCAGCGCTGACAGCATGACTGCTTGTCAGCACTGCGCATCTCTTGGCTTTCACAAGCATGGGAGTTATTTAGTTTTCCTGGCACCAACACACAGCTTGTCCTC
>NC_137911.1:30833538-30836038 GCF_963457725.1 Sprattus sprattus | reverse complement strand
GGGAGAGGAGAGGAGAGGAGAAGGGAGGAGGAGGGGAGGAGAGGAGAGGGGAGAGGAGAGGAGAGGAGAAGGGAGGAGGAGGGGAGGAGAGGAGAGGGGGAGAGGAGAGGAGAGGAGAGGAGAAGAGAGGAGAAGGGAGGGGAGAGGAGGGGAGCATGGAGGGCAGGGGAGAGGAGAAGGGAGTAGAGGATCATGGAGAGCAGAGGAGCATGCCCTCCCCTGGGCATAGTTGGGTTTTAGAGAAGGGAACAGGCTCATGGGACTACTCCCTTATGGGGGTGGGGACAGCTGGGACACACAACCTGCTGTGTGTGTGTGTGTGTGTGTGAGAGTGTGTGTGTGTGTGTGTGTGTGAGTGAGCGCGTGGAATAGATTTATGAATGTGAGTATTTGTATTCCCTGAGTCATACCTGTTTGGAGGGAAACGGAGAAAATGAGGCAGATAGATTTACTGAGAAGCAAAGCGAGAGATAGACTCAGACTGGAAGTGGCGTTACTGAGATGGAGGGAGAGAGAAAGACTCAGACTGGAAGTGGCGTTACTGAGATGGAGGGATAGAGAAAGACTCAGACTGGAAGTGGCGTTACTGAGATGGAGGGATAGAGAAAGACTCAGACTGGAAGTGGCGTTACTGAGATGGAGGGAGAGAGAAAGACTCAGACTGGAAGTGGGGAGAGGGAGAGACGGGAAGAAACAGAAATCGAGTGAGAGATTGAGAGGTCGAGATTGAGAGGTCGAGATTGAGAGGTCGAGATTGAGAGGTGGAGATTGAGAGGTGGAGAAAGGGGGGGGGATCTAGAGATGAAAGAAGTGGGGAAAGCACTGGTGATGTAGAGAGGGGTGGATAGAGAGATGGATGGATAGAAAGGGGCAAATAGAGAGATGTAGATGGAGGGATATAGAGAGAGGGGGTGGATAGAGCGATAGATGGATGGATAGAGATGGTGATAGAAAGATGGATGGATGGATAGAGAAGGATGGATGGATGGAGAGAGGGGTGGAAAGAGAGATGGATGGATAGAGAGAGGGGTGGAAAGAGAGATGGATGGAGAGAGGGATGGAGAGAGGGGTGGAAAGAGAGATAGATAGAGAGAGGGGTGGAAAGAGAGATGGAAAGAGAGATGGATGGAGAGAGGGATGGAAAGAGAGATGGATGGAGAGGGGGATGAAGAGAGGGGTGGAAAGAGAGATGGATGAAGAGAGGGGTGGAAAGAGAGATGGATGAAGAGAGGGGTGGAAAGAGGGAGAGATGGATGGAGAGAGGGCTGGAAAGAGAGAGGGGTGGAGAGGGAAAGTAGAGAGAAGCAGAGAGCAAAGGCTGCTGACTAGGCTTGTTGTGTGGGAGGGGCCTCCATTGTTGTGGTCAGGGGAAGGACATAGGAAATGGTGTGTGTGTGTGTGTGGTGTGTGTGTGTGTGTGTGTTGGGGGACTGAGGGGTGCCACAGGGTGTGGCTGTGACTAGAGGCCCCAAAACGCCACAATACTTGCCCACTGCACTGGGTGGGACACACACACACACACACACACACACACACACACACACATACACACACACACACACACACACACACATCCTGTCCAAAGAGAGTCCCTTTTATCCCTCTCTCCATCTGTCTTTTCTCTCGCTCTTTCGTTCTCTCTCCTTCTATCTCTCCATTTCTTGGTCATCCTTTCTTCCACCATCTCTCCCTGTCTCTCTCTCTCCCTCTCTCTCTCTCTCTCTCTCTCTCTCTCTCTCTCTCTCTCTCTCTCTCTCTCTCTCTCTCTCTCTCTCTCTCTCTCCCTGCTGTAATGGTGTGTTTTGACCCTGTGACCTGTGAGGTCAGGCCTGAGGTTGTGTGTTTCTCTCCTGGCACACAGAGAGCTATGCAGCTCAGCCAGTCTAGCATGATAAAGGGCTTAGGAGACGCCCCTCCATCTCCCTCTCTCTATCCCCCTCTCCCTCTCTCCCTCTCTTGGTCCCTCTCTGCCCTCCCTCTCTCTATCCCTCTATCCCACTCTCTATCCCTCCCTCTCTCTCTCTCTATCCCTCCCTCTCTCTCTCTCTCCCTCTCTCTATCCCCCTCTCCCTCTCTCTCTCCCTCTCCCTCTCTCTATCCCCCTCTCCCTCTCTCTCTCCCTCTCTTAGTCCCTCTCTGCCCTCCCTCTCTTTCTCTATCTCTCCCTCTCTTGGTCCCTCTCTCTCTCCATAACCGGAGAGGTTCTCTCTCTCTCTCTCCTTCTCTCTATCCCCTCTGCCCTCCCTCTCTCTATCCCTCTTTCCCATTCTCTCTATCCCTCTCTCTCCCTTTCTCTGTCTCTCTCTCCCTCTCTCTATCCTTCTCTCTCTCCCTATTTCTCCTCCCTCTTTTGTATCTCATATATGCACATGTGTGCTCACACATGCTTTCTCACACACACACAGACACACACACACACACACACACACACACACATGCACCCCTCCAGCACAGAGTCATGGGCCCCCTGAGTCCTCCACTGGCATTTCTGTCGTGTGTG
>NC_137911.1:30831407-30833338 GCF_963457725.1 Sprattus sprattus | reverse complement strand
AACATACCAAAATGTTCTCATTATTTCTCTATTAGTTGATTACCACTGAATATCCCTTTCACCATTGTACAAATTGTGCATTCGCAATCATATAAAATATATACTGTATCTGCTAATAGTGAAGCAGCAGGTCTCTGGACAGCTTCACTGTTTGGACCTCTGAAACTGGAGACCTGATGCAACAGCACCAACCAAAGTTATTACAATATCAGGTAATTATTACATTATCAGGTTTTGCAAAATTGAGGCTAACCTGCACTTTATTACATTATCGGGGTATTATTACATTATCAGGTTTTATTACATCTTTTAGGGACTTATGAGGGATTTTTTATTACATTATCAGGGTTATTACGTTATCAGGAAATTATTACATTATCAGGTTCTACACAGCCATTTATTTCTGTGTGTACAAACTGTCATGGAACGAACTGAGCGAATTCGATTTCGCAACGAGAACTTGTGAGGGTCATACAGTTTTCAACCGACACCGATACCTCTATCCCTCTTTAAATTGAGGTTTACCCGCTTATCACAGGGACGACAGCTGACGACCGAGTGAGGAGATGTTCACGAGAGATTACGGATTTTGATAGAGATCATACTTGGTCATATCGGTAATGTTTGGCTAATCTCTTGACACGTACCACAGGTAGGCCTAAATCACGATTGGATCTTGATACACAATACCTCGTGTATCAGCTCATTTTGCGTGTTGGTCTACTACACAACGGGATAAAACCGAAAACATGTTTCAGTTGAAATCCAAACAAGTTACTTGTCGTAATCTAGACACCCACCGCTACTGAAATATTTAAAATTGATTGATTAAAGATTTTTCTATCCATCAAGGTTTATAACGGTTTGTCACCTTTTTAATAGCTTGGGTGTTAATAGTGTTTACTATAACATTAATAAGTGGTGTTAACATAACGTCACTTATTGTACGGCATAAATATTATTCTAAAACACCTTCACTAGTTGTTTTAAGCAGATTTGTAAGCATATCATCACGTATGCAATGCATGTCAGCGAATATGTTCTGAATAGTAGCCTATGTTTCAAGTAGGCTACAGCCAAGCCCTCGTTCTGTTTTCATCAATAGTAATCGAGTTGATAAGTCTGATCTATACGCAACTGTGAGGTGCGCGAATGGACAGAGCGGCCAGCTGCCAATCACTTAATTACTCAACCTGCGTATGCAACCTGACTTCATCAGTCGGCGGTTTCAATATTTATGGCGCTCCATTTCTGACCACTGGTTAGTCCTAGATTCTATTGATATAGATTTCAGTAGTTTGCATATATATATGAGGTAAACCTTGATAATCTTTGAACCATACATGATAGCACCATGGGGCTTGGACTATTGTCAATGTATTAGCCTATTGTCGATTTTGATTTAAAGTGGAAGCAAAATGATAACCTCAAGCATATCCTCCATTATTTATGAAATGTAAGAAAAGGGGAAAAAAAAGACTTTGATGTCTGCTAATACGGTGATAGATAAGACAGACTGTGCGCGCACAGCGCGCAATTTTTTTTGGGGTGCACCGAAGAGCCATTTTGACCCAGGAAAAACCCTGATCAGACCACATCAGACCACATTAGCCCACATCATACTACATCAGACCACATCAAAACACATCAGACCACATCAGACCACATCAGACCACATTAGCCCACATCATACTAAATCAGACCACATCAAAACACATCAGACCACATCAGACTCCATCAGACCACGTTAAACTACATCAGACCACATTAGCCCACATCATACCACCTTGAACTACATCAGACCACCGTAGACCACATTAGCCCACATCAGACCACGTTAGCCAACATCAGACCACATTAGCCACCATCAGACCACATCAGACCACATTAGCCCACATCAGACCACATTAGCCAACATCAGACCACATCAA
>NC_137911.1:30796407-30801407 GCF_963457725.1 Sprattus sprattus | reverse complement strand
AGTGTGTGTGTGTGTGGATCTGATGGAGGAGGAAGAGAGAGTGTGTGTGTGTGTGGATCTGATGGAGGATGGAGAGTGTGTGTGTGTGTGTGTGTGTGGATCTGATGTAGGAGGAAGAGAGTGTGTGTGTGTGTGTGGATCTGATGTAGGAGGAAGAGAGAGTGTGTGGACTGGATCTGATGGAGGATGGAGAGTGTGTGTGTGTGTGTGTGTGTGGATCTGATGTAGGAGGAAGAGAGTGTGTGTGTGTGTGTGGATCTGATGTAGGAGGAAGAGAGTGTGTGTGTGTGGATCTGATGGAGGAGTAAGAGAGTGTGTGTGTGGATCTGATGTAGGAGGAAGAGAGTGTGTGTGTGTGTGTGTGGATCTGATGTAGGAGGAAGAGAGTGTGTGTGTGGATCTGATGTAGGAGGAAGAGAGTGTGTGGACTGGATCTGATGGGTTCTGTTTTTCGGGAGAGTTTGTAGCGGGGAAAGGCAGGAAGTAGTGAAGGCTCCTGAGGCGTGCTGTGGTCTGAGTAGTGAAGGCTCCTGAGGCGTGCTGTGGTCGGAGGGGTGAAGGCTCCTGAGGCGTGCTGTGGTCTGAGTAGTGAAGGCTCCTGAGGCGTGCTGTGGTCGGAGGGGTGAAGGCTCCTGAGGCGTGCTGTGGTCTGAGTAGTGAAGGCTCCTGAGTAGTGCTGTGGTCGGAGTAGTGAAGGCTCCTGAGTAGTGCTGTGGTCTGAGTAGTGAAGGCTCCTGAGTAGTGCTGTGGTCTGAGTAGTGAAGGCTCCTGAGGCGTGCTGTGGTCGGAGTAGTGAAGGCTCCTGAGGCGTGCTGTGGTCTGAGGCGTGCTGTGGTCGGAGGCGTGCTGTGGTCGGAGGGGTGAAGGCTCCTGAGGCGTGCTGTGGTCTGAGGCGTGCTGTGGTCGGAGGCGTGCTGTGGTCGGAGGGGTGAAGGCTCCTGAGGCGTGCTGTGGTCTGAGTAGTGAAGGCTCCTGAGGGGTGCTGTGGTCTGAGTAGTGCTGTGGTCGGAGGGGTGAAGGCTCCTGAGGCGTGCTGTGGTCTGAGGCTGCCAGAGACTACTAGGGGATTCTACATTAGGCAAGGACCATTACATTATGTCACAGTGGGACTTTCTGAATTGGTGTGTGTGTGTGTGTGTGTGTGTGTGTGTGTGTGTGTGTGTGCCCGAGGGACAATCACTCTGCTGGGGTAGACCACAGTGCTCTAACCAACCATGGCTAAAGGACAGAAACCCACACTGGAACAGATCATTTGGACACAAACAAGAACACCACCAATATGAGAAGATTATTCTGGATTCATCTCAGAGACAGGGTGTGTGTGTGTGTGTGTGTGTGTAGACACAAACAAGAGCACCACCAAAATGAGAAGATTATTCTGGATTAATTTCAAAGAGGACCACATGCACTGATAAATCCCCACCAATTGCATGTTTACTTGAATAATGCCCACCAATCGCAGCTCTTCTTGAATAATGCCCACCAATCACAGCTCTTCTTGAATAATGTCCACCAATCACAGCTCTTCTTGAATAATGCCCACCAATCACAGCTCTGCTTGAATAATTCCCACCAATCGCAGGCAGCCCTACATGAATAATGTCCTGCTGGAGGCCGGTTCATGACCTTGTCGTAGGTCTCACCTTGTGGTTCATGATCTCTGTGTGTGTGTGTGTGTGTGTGTGTGTGTGTTTGTAGGTCTCATCTTGTGGTTCATGATCTTGCCGTAGGTCTCACCTTGTGGTTCATGATCTCTGTGTGTGTGTTTGTGTGTGTGTGTGTGTGTGTAGATCTCACCTTGTGGTTCATGATCTGTGTGTGTGTGTGTGTGTGTGTGTGTGTGTGTGTGTAGATCTCACCTTGTGGTTCATGATCTCTGTGTGTGTGTGTGTGTGTGTGTGTGTGTGTGTGTGTGTGTGTGTGTGTGGGTCTCACCTTGTGGTTCATGATCTTGCCGTAGGTCTCCACCAGGGACTCGGCGTAGAAGGGCGTCTCTCCGTAGAGCATCTCGTACATGCAGACGCCCAGAGACCACCAGTCACACTCGGGCCCGTACTTCCCCTTGCCCTCCTCCATGGCCTGCAGGATCTCTGGGGAGATGTAGTCCGGAGTGCCCACCGCCACTGACGACTGCACCTGGGGGGGGACAGGAGAGAGACCAGAGGGAGAGAGAGAGGGGGAGAGAGAGAGAGGGAGGGAGAGAGAGAGAGAGGGGGGAAGAGAGAGAGGGAGGGGGGACCGGGATAGAGACCAGAGAGAGAGAGGGGGTGGGGGGGGGGGGGGGGGAGAAGACCAGAGAGAGAGAGAGAGAGAGAGAGAGAGGGAGGGAGAGAGGCAGAGAGAGAGAGAGAGAGGGGGAGAGAGAGAGTCAGGCTGGAGTCTTACGGTACATAACTCTAAACACCATCAGTCAAAAAGTGACAGTCCCTAAAGTACAGACAAGAGAGGCCAGGCCAGCTGGCAGCACAAGTGGCACACACACACACACACACACACACACAAGGCACAAACACACACACACACACACACACACACACACACACACACACACACAAGGCACACACACACACGCACACACACACACGCACACACACACAGACACACACACACGAGGCACGCACATCATGGCAACTCATCATCTCTCCAGGCACATCACGTATTCACACACTTCATTTCTCATCAAGGGGATATTTACTCGTGGGTGGGTGAGTCCGTACCCATGCCCTCCGGTAGCTGAATCTGGATCTCTGTGAGGTGAGGGCTTTGGAATGGGACTCTACTGCTCCTGAATCTGGATCTCTGTGAGGTGAGGGCTTTGGAATGGGACTATACTGCTCCTGAATCTGGATCTCTGTGAGGTGAGGGCTTTGGAATGGGACTATACTGCTCCTGAATCTGGATCTCTGTGAGGTGAGGGCTTTGGAATGGGACTATACTGCTCCTGAATCTGGATCTCTGTGAGGTGAGGGCTTTGGAATGGGACTATACTGCTCCTGAATCTGGATCTCTGTGAGGTGAGGGCTTTGGAATGGGACTATACTGCTCCTGAATCTGGATCTCTGTGAGGTGAGGGCTTTGGAATGGGACTATACTGCTCCTGAATCTGGATCTCTGTGAGGTGAGGGCTTTGGAATGGGACTATACTGCTCCTGAATCTGGATCTCTGTGAGGTGAGGGCTTTGGAATGGGACTATACTGCTCCTGAATCTGGATCTCTGTGAGGTGAGGGCTTTGGAATGGGACTATACTGCTCCTGAATCTGGATCTCTGTGAGGTGAGGGCTTTGGAATGGGACTATACTGCTCCTGAATCTGGATCTCTGTGAGGTGAGGGCTTTGGAATGGGACTATACTGCTCCTGAATCTGGATCTCTGTGAGGTGAGGGCTTTGGAATGGATCTCTACTGCTCCTGAATGTGACTCCCTATCAATCACAGCCTATGTGCCCCTCAGGGGGAGAGAGGGGGAGTGCGTGGGCATTTCAAACCCTCCTGTTTGATCCTGCAGTCTCCAGGCAGAGGGCTATGAACACAAGGTGTGTGTGTGTGTGTGTGTGTGTGTGTGTGTGTGTGTGTGTGTGTGTGTGTGTGTGTCTGACTGTGAACACCAGGGGGAGTGACCTGAATGGTGAAGCTCACTACTGCAGGAGTTCTCTGGAGGAGTTAGTGTTAGCGTTAGCTCCTAGTAGTGTTACAGGGCAAGGTCAGAGTTCAGGTGAAGCAGTGTGTGTGTGTGTGTGTGTGTGTGTGTGTGTGTGTGTGTGTAAGTGTTAGTGTAAGTGTAAGTGTTAGCGTTAGCTCCTAAATAGTGTTACAGGGCAAGGTCAGAGTTCAGGTGAAGCGGTGTGTGTGTGTGTGTGTGTGTGTGTGTAAGTGTTAGCGTTAGCTCCTAAATAGTGTTACAGGGCAAGGTCAGAGTTCAGGTGAAGCACTAAAGTGAATTTTGGCCTATCTGCTGATCGTGATCAGTATGCACTGTTTTTGTGCACGGGTCTGAGCCTGACAATTCACATTAGTGTGTGTGCGTGTCTAAGTCGGTGTGTTTGTGTGTGTCTGACTGTGTGTGTGTGTGTATGACTATTGTGTGTGTGTGTGTGTGTGTCTGACTACGTGTGTGTGTGTGTGTGTGTGTGTCTGTGTGTGTGTGTGTGTGTGTGTGTGTGTGTGTGTGTGAGAGAGAGTGTGTGTGTGTGTGCTCAGGGGTTGGAGGGTGACTGGAAAGGCTCTTAGAGCAGATGTGTGCAGCTGCATGATTATGTGCACGTAAGGCTGTAAACGGCCTCCTCTTTTACAACACACACACACACACACACACACACTCCTGCAGACTGACACACTACACTTGCTGGTGGAGGGGTGGTGGTGGTGGGGGGGGGTGTTGATATTTGTTTATGACCTGCCAAAACGGAGCTCCCGTATCCAAGTGATAAATCAGAGCAGCTTCCGAGCACTTAGCATCCCGCCATCTGACAATAAACACGTCCATCCCTCGGCCAAAGACACAGACCTACGGTGGCGCACGCTAAACGCTAATCAGGCGTCGTGCGTTAGGTCCCTCAGTAGGGTCGAGAGCGCTGGAGCCATACGGTGTCTAAGCCCTGTGCCTCTGGTTCACAGAAAGGCTGGGAATGTTCGCACCCTCTCTCTCTCTCCCTCAGCCTCTCTCTCTCCCTCAGCCCCCCTCTCTCTCCCTCTCCATCAGCCTCTCTCTCTCTCTCTCTCTCTCTCTCTCTCTCTCTCTCTCTCAGCCTCTCCCTCTCTCTCTCTCTCTCTCTCTCTCTTTCTCTCTCTCAGCCTCTCCCTCTCTCTCTCTCTCTCTCTCTCTCTCTCTTCCTGTGGGTTCCTCTGTGTCTGAGGTCGCCACCTTTGTGTGCCTGCTGTGCAATTAGCCTTGTTCCCAGGCGTTCACAAATAGCGCACAATTTCACACGCTCACACACTCTCTTTTTGTCTCTCCCTCTCTCTCTCTCTCTCTCTCTCTCTCTCTCTCTCTCTCTCTCTC
>NC_137911.1:30786407-30791407 GCF_963457725.1 Sprattus sprattus | reverse complement strand
ACACTATTCAAAGCAAGACCTGTTTAGTTGAAAAATACATGTTATGGGTGGGGTGTTAGTGACTAGAAAACGTTAATGAAAAAGCAAAGTTGCCACGGTCAGGAGAGCCAAGACCAACGAGACGGGGCAGTAGCACCACGCCATTGATAGAGCACGTTATTAACACAACTATGTGCTGTCACGACATCATAACGTGTATGCGTCTGTGGTAAGGGCATGGAACACTGCTTTGTCCTGTGAAGACAAAAAAACAATAACAAAACAATTACAGATACTAGTAGTTTGTCAGACTAGAGAGAAAATAGAAACTTCTTACAGTGAAATGTAGTTTGTGATCTGAAACAATTGCTGCAATGCACATATTTACAATGTACAAGAACGAAAAAAGAAATCTGATGACAACATGATTGGAAAAAAGTAAAAATAAAAATGTATTTTTTAAGTTTTACTTACATCATCGGTCAGCCAGTTAAAATCTGGGCCTGCCAGAAAGTCACGAAACATGGCAGGACAACTTCCAATACTGAACATGACCACGTCTTTGTTGGCTTCAGCATTGTGGATCTGTTGCGTCAGTACCTGATGGATTTGGAAGCATGCGTACAGAAGTTAGCACACATAATGGCCACCCCAAACTACTACTTAATGGAAAAGATGGTTCACATGATAAACCTAACACCATTTAACTTTTTAAGAGGCTGCAGTGTGTAGTGCTATTGAATTTAATTGTATTGTCAAGTCTTTTATTGTCAGATGCACAGAACAACAGAGTCGGTCTGGGCACTGAAATTCTTAGGACAGGACACCGTACCACACTACCATAACAAGACATAACATAACATATAAGTACTCCACATAATATAACATAACATAACTTAACAATAAGTACTAAACATAAGATATACCTATGAAAGACAAATATTGCCTTGTACTGACGAGTGTTTCCATTATTTTGACCAACCCATGCCAATTAGTGGGGCTGGGCTTAAATAACGTTTGTGTCTAATCATCCCCCAAGATGTCCATACAGTTGAACGGCCACCTCTCTTAAGCAATGGGGTGAAGTTTTCCATTGTATTATCCACAAACATATTTAATATTGCACTGTAGCAAAGACTCAAAGCTAGTACTTAGGTAACATCATAAGGGGAGCTCGTACAACATAGATAATGAATTGGAGGTAAAGCAAAGTGTGAGGAGGGGGGTGGGCAATGTAAAGTCTTGACTAGGGCTAGACACAGCAATGCTAAATTGCAGATAGTTTTGTACACGGATGAAAGAGAGATCTGTAAAACACTAGGATCCTTTCCATCAGAAAACAAATTGTTAACATTATACTACACCCTAAATCCAAAATACAGGTCTAAACTGGTTGTTATTAGGCTACTTGCCATGGCTAGATCAGCAGACCTCCGTCAATCTGTCGTAGATGTAATATTGAATAGAATCAAGGGAGACGTGGATGCATTGTACAGTGGTGGTAAAATGCAAACTATTAACCGAGAAAAAACAATGTATTGTGCTATGGAGGAAATGCAGTCACACTTCAATGAGGATGCATATACTAAAAGGACATTGGTGAAACATGTCAGACAGTGTGATAAAATTATGAATAGAATCATTATGCATGCAATTCTGGAGGGCATTAAAAAATCAAATGCGTGTGAATCATCTTGTTCAGTCTAGGCAGACAGGTCTTGACTCAGTGAATTCTGCTATTTCTGGTTTCCCTTATTCCCCTCTAGAGGTAAGAGATCGGCCATACCCAATTTCTGTTGGTACATTAACTTCAAGTGTTGGTTACCTAAAACAGTCATCTGGGCAGATGCTTGTCCTGTTGAGGATATTGCCATTTGTTTTGGAGAGTTTGGAAGTCAATGCATATGTGAAATTGATCATTGAGATAATAGAGTGTGCAGATAGTGTTTGCACCTGCTCTTACCATAGCAACTGTGTCTAGGTTGACGTAACTAATTGAAAATCATTTAAAGCCTTTTGTAGAGATGAAAAGGTTGCTTGAAATAAGAAATTCTGACTTTGACAAAGCATTTGTGTACTTGTCCGTAGTGATTAAGCAGCCTCATAATTATAGCAATTCTAGTTTCAAGTTTTAGGTTGCTCAGAACCACTGTCAAAACAAGTATTGACCTTGAATCAAAATAATGCAAAGTTGAATTGCCAGTTGCAAACTGCATCCTCATGGTGCAAGACCAATTTGTATGCTCAATTACCAGTTACGATGATACTGTGTTACATTATTACATTTCTAAAGACTTCATTCGGTTGTTGAAAAAGTTTTACTTACATCATCGGTCATCCAGATGAACTCAGTTGACCGTTTAAGTCTCGGAATGTGGCTTGGCAAATTCCGATGTTGACTATGACCATGTCACTTGCGAAATGTGCATCTGTTCCATAAGTAGGCCTACCTGATGGATTGGTAAACGTGGACAGAAGTTAACACACAATTAAATCCAGCGTTTACGTGAATGAACCGTGTTAAATGCAAATTGTATCTGTAATTGCAAAGCAAGTAAATCAACTTACCTTGACCGGAGGTCGTGTGGGTTCCTGTTAAAGTTGACACTTCGACAGAGATGAGTTTTCCAAAGTCCAGGATTAATGAAAATAAAGTGGTGGGCTCCCTCCTCTGACACATGGTATGAGGACCGTGACACACAAACTCCTGCACTGCACCCCTCTTCATCGGAGTTCATTAGAACTAGTAACACCATACTCCTAGCTAACATAATTGACCATGTCTAAGTAGTCGTCTGAGCAACACAACGGGTTAATAAAATGTATAAATGACAATGACCAAGTGAACAGCATGCATTCATTTAAGATAACCAATTACCTTATTTCCCCCAAAACATCAATTGTGTGTCTGTGAGATTGCTAGCTTGAGCTACCCAAAACACCAAACACTGTATAGCCAGCTAGGTCAATTAGCTCGCGTAAAATAAGCTAACCAATTACGTTATTCTCAAACAAAAAAACATCGATTACGTGTGTTTGTGATGTGTAACATATATCTTTTATCAGTCATCCAAGTTATTTACGTTTTCGTGTATTTACCGTTGGTGAGATTACAACGACAATTGCTAGCTAGCTAGGTCAAGATACTGTAGTTTAAGCTAACCAATTACCTAATACATAAAGTATAGCTTTGTGTTCACAGCCAAACTAGTCTTTAACAGTGAAGTCCGCGATCCAAATTAAGTTTTGAGACGTCCAAAGCGAGCTTTAAATGAACAGAATCGGAGATATTAAGGTATTTGATCGTATTTATCCCCGTAATTCCCTAGTAATGTTCGGTGTCATATTAAAATTCTTTATCACGTCTGTTGCGTCATCCGGAACTTCTCGCTAGCCGGATAAACAGCTGATCGGTCTCTGTTGCGTCACCCGGAACTTTTGGCTAGCCCGGAACTTTTCGCTCATGACAGCACCAAAAGAAGCAGAGCTGACACACACACACACACACACACACACACACACACACACACACAAACACACTCTAGGGGTGGGAATCTCTTGGCACCTCTCAATTCGATTCCGATTCAGAGGTCAACGATTCGATTCTAAACCGATTATCGATTCTTCACCCAATATCAATTCTAAACCGATTATCGATTCTAAACCGATTATCGATGCATTTCAACTTTTAAAACATTTGAGTTTGCTACTCAGACTCTTTGCTACACTTCCTACTTTGTGTTTGATAATGAAAGAAAATCAACAGATGAATCACCTTCTCTATTTTTTATTAGAGAAAAACCTTTTCCTTGTCACAATTTTGACTTTCTATGAACAATGCAATAATCGATGAAGCTTGCATTTGAACATGAAACATTTTTTTTTATTACAAAATCGATTACGAACTTTTCTGAATCAAGACAGAATCGTTTTAAAAAAGAATCGAGAAAAATCAAATAATCGATTTTTTCCCCCACCCCTAACACACACACACACACACACACACACACACACACACACACACACACACACACCCCAAGCTGCACTCCAGCACACCGAGTCAGAAGTGGGGGAGAGAGGCCAAAATGGAAAGACATAGAATAAAGAAAAAGACGTAGGGGGCATCTGAGAGAACGATAGGACACAAAGAGAGGAGAGGGACGGGAAGATGAAGAGGCCAAGGAGTACATTCGAGGTGCCGAGTTATGCCGAGTTATTGAGGTTTCAGTTGTTTTCTTCAGGTCTGTTGGGACATTTTTGGGGCGACCATTGACTCTTATTTTTCCTGAATTTGTATTTTATTTCTTGCCTTCACTGCTATCGGATCATTCCACGGAGGAAATTTGATTTAGTGCTTATTCCAGGAACTGACCTTGCATAACTGCATCACTCTTGAGTTTCACTCAGACTTCCTGTTTTTCTGTTAAGTTTTCTCTCTTTTCGCTGTAAGAAACGAGGGATTTCTCAGAGATGTCGAGAGTACCGGAGAGGATGGGTGGATCTCAATGCTCTTGCGCGAGGTTATTATGATTATTTAAAAAAAAAAACGTTGTTTACGGACGTTCTTTTATGACGTTAGTATGCTGAAAGAACTTCTTCTAAGACACCAAGGTTGTAAGAGCATTGAGATCCACCCGATGTCTTCTCCAGGTCAGGGTGAACCCGCACGTGAGGGGTCAGGGATTCCGGGAGACTGGAGCAGACACGGGTGATGTGTGTGTGTGTGTGTGTGTGTGTGTGTGTGTGTGTGTGTGTGTGTGTGTGTGTGTGTGTGGAGCAGACACGGGTGATGAGTGTGTGTGTGTGTGTGTGTGTGTGTGTGTGTGTGTGTGTGGAGCAGACACGGGTGATGTGTGTGTTGTGTTGTGTTGTGTGTGTGTGTGTGTGTGTGTGTGTGTGTGTGTGTGTGTGTGTGTGTGTGTGTGTGGAGCAGACACAGGTCCTCACGTCTGTCTCCTCACGTCTGAGTGTGGGTCTCATATCTGTGGTGGTTCCAGGTTCAGCGTAATAAAACAGACTCT
>NC_137911.1:30769337-30776207 GCF_963457725.1 Sprattus sprattus | reverse complement strand
CCCCCTTCTCTCTCTCTTTCTCTCCTTTACTCTCATTTCTTCTCCTCATTTCCCCCTTCCTCTTCTCTCCTTTCTTCTCTCTTTCCCTCTCTCTTCTCTCATTTCCCCACTCCTCTTCTCTCCTTTCCTCTCTTCTTTATGCCTCTCTCCTTTCTTCACTCTTTCCCCCCTCTCCTCTTCTCTCCTTTCTTCCTCTCTCTTTTCCTCACCTTGTCTTGCTTTTCTTCCCTCTCCCCTCCTATCCCAGCCCAGCACCCAGAGCAGGCCAGTATACACGCCAGTAGAGCTCATTGGCCTTCTGTAGTACACACCTCAGACCCATACATGACTGCCTCCATCCTGGATCCCTGTCAGTCACAGTAGAAAACACCTCAAGTCTTATTGATTAGCAGTCAGTGTGTGTGTGTGTCGCTTAACAGGGGCACCACCACAGATCTGGGTGACACACACACACACACACACACAGCTGTCGCGGTGGTCTTTGCAGTGGCTTCCGTTCAAAGGGGGACAGCCTGAGGCGTGAGGGGATACGGAGTCGTCAGTTAGCACCTCCTCCCACTTCTGACAGAGAGAGAGAGTTCACAAGTGTCTCACAAGACTTCAGATCAACCGTAGTCTGTCCCTCACACACACACACACACACACACACACACACTCATGCAGTCTGATCCCATCACAGCCTGTCCATCAGGAAGTTCTGTTCCCGTTTCCGTGGGTTACGCGCTGGCCCCCTCCTCCTCCTCCACTGGTTTACGCTGGAGCCGTGTGTCGATGCTCGTTGCCGGGGCGTAGCTGGGGGGGGGGATGGGGGCGGTAACCGAGGCAGAGGCGTGGCTGTGACTCTGGCTGCCGTGCCGTGATTGCTTTCCAGGTCTTGGATACTGGCGTGGACGGGAGGACGCTTGTTCGTTAAGGCGGGGCATGCTGCCGTAGGGCGGGCCGTTCCTCAGGACCACGGTACGTACATGCCGTGTACCTAGAGGGAGACAGAGACAGGGGGGGGGGGGGGAGAAAAGTGATGTTGACAGTGGTACAGGAGGTGGGAGAAGTCGTTTAGTAATCAGAAGGGTTGTTAGATCGATTCCCTGTCGAAGCGTCCTTGAGCAAGACACTGAACCCCTAATTGCTCCTGATGTGCAGTGTGTGCCATCAGTGTAAAATGTCAAATGTGTATAAATCCTTGTAAGTCGTTATGTATAAAAGCGTCTGCTAAATGACGAAATGTAAATGTAAGTTCTCTCCCACAGTGTTAGACACTCCCATTTACTCACTCTAATGCAACATGCCTGATCATCAACCCTCATCAGTGCCTTACGCACCTTACCAGTTTCGCTAGGTTTAGCCGCTAGCAGGACATCTCGTTTGTGATGTTAGCAAGCGTGTTATATCGCGCTTAGACATTAATGCTAGTAATTAGTGCTCTTGCATCGGCTGTTATTATGATAGGAAAGTTGTTTGCAAGCTAGCCAAAACAGGACAAAGCAAGACAGCAAATAAGTTACTGAATAGTCTAACAGAAAGTAGCCCCCTACCTGGCAGCTCCAGAAACTAAATAGTGTTACTTTAAGCATTAATTTGTTTAAACACTGAATAATAGCTCTTCCTGGTGAGCCAGACTTTGCATACCAAGCGTGTCCTCCTCCCTCTTACTCAGCAAGAAGTAGGTGATGCAAGCCTCCTTAATAACCTCCTGTGCTTTTGTGGGCAATGTTGAGGTGTATTAAATCTCTCTTGCTTGAGGCCATTTTGAATTGAATCTTTGTCTCCTCTGAGATCCGGGGCTGTTTAGCCTTTCTGTGGAGCGACTCAGGCTGGTGAGCCACACAGGAATGCCTCTGTGTTAGCACGTTAGCTCAAGGGCCTTCCACCGCTCCGCTTCTTAACTCTACACGTTTAGGAACTGCATTGTGAATGCTATAAAACACTTTCTTTAAAGCTATGAGAACTACAATCTTATCAACTTCAGCATATAGCATTTTAAGCTACACAGTTCCAGCTAATCAGTCTGTTTAACTTATTTCTTCATTACTAAATATTTACCTTTTCCCTTCAGTCTCCTGGTCATTTTTATTGAGGGTGCACGTCTTATTTGGCTTTGTTTATTTATTCAACATTAGCGGTTAGCATGACGGGTTAGTTTTGCTTATTAATTCAGCATTAGCGGTTAGCATGACTGGCTAGTTTTGTTTATTAATTCAGCATTAGCGGTTAGCATGACGGGTTGGTTTTGTTTATTAATTCAGCATTAGCGGTTAGCATGACGGGCTGGTTTTGTTTATTAATTCAGCATTAGCAGTTAGCATGACGGGTTGGTTTTGTTTATTAATTCAGCATTAGCGGTTAGCATGACCGTGCATTACCTGCCGTCTCTGGAGCGGTGCAGGCTGCCGTGGAAGCTGCTGATACGGCTGTGGACGCTCCCCGCTCGGCTGCGCTCGTCGTCGCCGATGGCCAGGTGTGTGGAGGAGGCGTGGGTGGAGGTGCCCTGCGTAGACTGTTTTTTTTTAATTATTATTTCAGCATTAGCGGTTAGCATGACTGGTTGGTTTTGTTTATTAATTCAGCATTAGCTGTTAGCATGACGGTTTTTTTTTTTTTATTAATTCAGCATTAGCGGTTAGCATGACGGGATGGTTTTGTTTATTAATTCAGCATTAGCGGTTAGCATGACTGGTTGAATTTGTTTATTAATTCAGCATTAGCGGTTAGCATGACGGGTTGGTTTTGTTTATTAATTCAGCATTAGCGGTTAGCATGACTGGTTGGTTTTGTTTATTATTTTAGCATTAGCGGTTAGCATGACGGGATGGTTTTGTTTATTAATTCAGCATTAGCGGTTAGCATGACGGGCTGGTTTTGTTTATTATTTCAGCATTAGCGGTTAGCATGACTGGTTGGTTTTGTTGATTAATTCCTCATTAGCGGTTAGCATGACGGTGCATTACCTGCCGTCTCTGGAGCGGTGCAGGCTGCCGTGGAAGCTGCTGATGCGGCTGTGGACGCTCCCCGCTCGGCTGCGCTCGTCGTCGCCGATGGCCAGGTGTGTGGAGGAGGCGTGGGTGGAGGTGCCCTGCGTAGACGTGCCCCGCGACTTCCTGATGACGGGGGTCGCGGGGTCGCGCAGCAGCAGAGACTGGGCGAAGTCGGGCTCCTGGAGGACCTGCCGGCTCTCGTTCACGGCGCTGCTGTTGGGCATCAGGGAGGAAGAGAGGGACGGAGGAGAGGAGAACGGATCAGGAAGAGTGTGACGGAGGAAGGAGTCGAGGGAGAGGGGGAACGTGGAGGTGAGCAGGGGAGGGAGAGAGGAGAGGGAGGGCAGGGAGATGGTGGCCACACATGGGGTTTCACGGAGGGAGAAGTTAAGACTGTTAAGACTGTTAATAGGGGCAGGAGGATCACGAGTGTGGATGAAGAATAAGAAATGGGTTTATTCCAGAATAACAGGCTAGGGGGCTGCGGTGGAGGACTAACTCACTGTCTGCCTGTAAACAACCCCATAGCCTACACTCCCACTGTGCCGCTCAAGCAGTGCCTGTGCTAGCAGCCGCGGCTAAGGTATACAGAGCCGCTTAGCAGTGTCTGTGCCTGCTGCTGCTGCTGCGGCTAAATAACACAGTGCTGCTCAACCAACACCAGTGCTAGCAGCCACAGCTAAAGAACGCAGAGCCGCTAAGCACAGCTAGTGCTAGCAGCCACAGCTAAAGAAGAGAACACAGAACCTATTCTGCTGGAGGATTGGGGTGTGTGTGTGTGTGTGTGTGTGTGAGTGAGTGAGTGAGAGTGTGGGGGCCTGGATTACAGCACAGAACCCTGGGCCAGTTCTGGCAAAATCAAACACACTCACTCACTCACTCACACTCACACACACACACAAACATAGACACACACACATAGACATACACACACACTCACTCACACACACACTCACACACACACACACACTCTCACACACACACACACACACCATCTGGGCTGTGTTTACTACTCCCTATCTCCTCCCTAACTGATAACAGCCTTGAGTTGAACTTGGGGTTAGAGCGGTCATCTGTAAATCTCTCTCTCTATTACACTCACTCACTCACTCACTCACACACACAGACACACACACACACACACACACACACACACACACACACACACACACAGAGAACTTACTCCTTGCGTCGGCGGCCCTGCAGGAAGCTGGCCCACTCGAAGCAGGTCTTCTTGCTGCTGACCCAGAAGACGGAGGGGATGCCCACCACCAGCCCCATCAGGTACTTCATCAGGAACAGCACCAGGTCCGGCTTACCCGTCTCCTCCACCTGCAACACACACACACATTAGACACACACACATAATAGACACACATTACACACACATTCATTAGACACACATTACACACACACTCATTAGACACACGCACACAAATATAGTGCTGCTCCTCCTTTCTCAAGAAAAACTATGCAAAACTCCACAACTAGCCTCCGTGGACGACACATACACACACAGAGGTAAAAAAAGTGTGTGTGTGTGTGTGCAAATGTAATCTGTGTGGTTGAACATAATGTATCTTAGTGTGTGTGTGTCCTACTGTGTTGGTAAATGGTTTACATTTTGTGAGGGTTTGAGTTTATTTAAAGTTTGAGTGTGAGAGAGGACATTGGAGTGTGTGAAGCTAAGTGTGTGGGTCTGTGTGTGTGTGTGTGTGTGTGTGTGTGTGTGTGTGTGTGTGTGTGAATGAGAGAGAGCTCACTACTTCAGACTGCACAGCTCACTGCCCTCGAACAATCCAGCCTTCACAAATACTAGAGCAACACATACACACACACACACACACACACACACACACACACACACACACACACACACACACACACACACACACACACACACACACACACACACACACAAAGAATACTTCTCTCCCTCATACTGTTTGGGGGGTGGGTGGGTTGTTGTGTGGGGATAAGGAGGATGGGCGAGTAGTTCTTAAGAAATGAAGTACATGGTCTGGAACATGGGCTGTCTTACTGTTCTTAATCTGAGGGTGTCATTCATGTGGATTTCAGAAGTTTGCAGACATGTAAAGATTTGAATAAAGTAGTTTTAAACGCAATCTCTCTCTCCCTATCGCCCGCTCTCTCTATCCCCCTATCTCTCTCGCCCCCTTTCTCTGTTTCTCACTCTCTCTCTATCCCCCTATCTCTCTCTCCCCCTCTCTCTCTATCCCCCTCTCTCTCTATCCCCCTCTCTCTCTATCCCCCTCTCCAACTACTCATGTGAGGACAACAAACTGCCAATGTGCTGCAGGCCCTTCACCATTCCAATTCTATCTTACACACACACACACACACACACACACACACACACACACACACACACACACACACACACACACACACACACACAAACTTGGACCCAGAGATGCTCTCAGTCTCAAACTGGCAGTGAAACTGAAGATCGGCATGTCCATCCCTCTCTCTCTCACACACACACACACACACACACACACACACACACACACACACACACACACACACACACACAGTGAAATTCAAGATTGGCATGTCGATCTCTCACACACAAATTTGAGGAGTGCCATGTCCGCCGTACACACAAACAAACGCACACACACACACACACACACACACACACGCACACACACACACACACACACACACACAAAGAACAGGAACCTCACAGGGAGCTATCGGATGACACCAGGCGAAATTGAAATTCCTGAAACCAGACATGCTCCAGTGAGACAGAAAGAGAGACTAGAGTGAACACACACACACACACACTCATACACACACTCATACACACACTGGAACAAAACCTTCTTCATATACTACTCTGAATTTGATACTCTGCCATCTTCACGTTTCCATCACTTCCAATATGAATTCCACAGTTATTAACAATTAAGTGTGTGTGTGTGTGTGTGTGGGTGTGTTTATAATGATTTTTCTCACATTCTCACTTACAGAGTTTGTCCGTGGTGACTTTAGTCTAAACAATAGCCAGTGTCTGGGCGCATCCAGCAGCTGAGCATGGCATTTGACCTACACACACACACACACACACACACACGCATGTCCACGCTCACACACTCACACGCACACACAACTGAAGATGCCACCAACTATATTATGTTCCATGACATCTCCGCACCCTTTACAATGGTGGCCAGACAGTCAAGGAGACACATGCGACAGGGATTAGTGAGGTGTGTGTCACACACACACACACACTCACACACACACGCTCACACGCACACGCTCACACACACACACACACACAAACACGCTCAGATTTCAGACAGGCTGTGGAACGGGAGGAATGTGATTAATAGCAAACAAACATCCCTTTAGGGTTCCTAAAGAAACTAAAAGCTATGTAGCGATTTAAGATCAAGAATTATTTATTTACTTTGACAGCCACAGAAGCCTTAATACGAGGACGCAAAGCAAACTTCCCAGGGGTTCTGTGAGGAAACTAGTTCCTGTGTGAAGAGAAGCCAGGAGAGTTCCTACACACACACACACACACACACCCAGGGGTTTGTAAGGAATCTAGTTCCTGAGAGTGTATTTACCAAGCGGGAACTAGCAGAATCTCAGATGAAGGCTTCTCACACATACACCTACACACACACACACACACACACACACACACACACTCACACACACACACACACACACACACACACACACACACACACAGTGTATTTACCAAGCGGGAACTAACAGAATCTCAGATGAAGGCATCACTCTCTCTCCCCTCTGGCAGATTAGCTGCAAGTGATTGGGAGGTGATGAGAGCTTTTCATCAGCTTTGAGCAGGGTCTTTGAGGGCGACACACACACACACACACACACACACACA
>NC_137911.1:30761837-30764337 GCF_963457725.1 Sprattus sprattus | reverse complement strand
CTCTCTCTCCAGCACCAGCATGAGGCTGGTGGTATAATGTGTGAAAGTGACTCTATAGCAGAGGTGGTGTAGACACACACTCTGAAATCCACCTCTGCATTTAACCCATCCAGGGAAGTGACACACACACAGTTAAGTGCAGTTACACACTAACCTGGAGTGTTACACACTAACCCAGAGTCTGCCTTTGGCGACGCCGGGGCGCAGTGATTGATTGAGGTTAGGTGCCTTGCTCAAGAGCACTTTAGCCCTTGAGTGTGTGCATGGGAGAGCTCTACCACTTCCCCCGCCCACATTTTTCCTACTGGTCAGGGATCGAACCGGCCACCCTACGGTTTCCAGCCTGAAACCCTAACCAGTAGGCCACGGCTGCCCATGAGGCTGGTGGTGTGTGAGAAGATGACTTCCCTCCCTTTTCACCATGGCAACAAAAAGGGAAGTGTGTACTGTGTCGAAACTGTGGGGACACCGTTTGCCTTGTTAGTTTGTGCCATTAGTTTATGTACTGAGGCACAGACAGGAGGTAGGCACAGACAGGAGGTACATATGTGTCCAGAGAACATCTTTGGAGTGGAGCGCTGGTGGCGCAGTGGTAGTGTCCACGCTCCACACCTCCATGGTCACAGGTTCAAACCCCCACTCAGGAGGAGCGGTGGTGAGGACCTGGCTGACTCAAGGGCCCTGAGGGTGGTGTGCCATCAGGATGGATTGAGAGGAGAAAAACATGGGGGGCCTTACTTGGCCCCCCGAAACTATCCAGTGGAAAAGCAGAGGGTTATAGACTTTTATCAGTCGTCTGACCCCACAGCAGCGGTCCCTGATCCAGGTGTGTCTGTCGGTTTGTGTGTGTTTTTGTGTGTCTGTTTGTGTCTGTTTTTGTGTGTTTGTTTGTTTGTGTGTGTCTGTCTGTTTGTGTGTGTGTTTGTCTGTTTGTGTGTGTCTGTTTGTTTGTGTGTCTGTCGGTTTGTGTGTGTTTTTGTGTGTCTGTTTGTGTCTGTTTTTGTGTGTCTGTTTGTGTGTGTTTGTTTGTTTGTTTGTGTCTGTGTCTGTGTGTGTGTGTGTGTTTGTTTGTGTCTGTTTTTGTGTGTCTGTTTGTGTTTGTTTGTTTGTGTGTGTGTGTGTGTGTGTGTTTGTTTGTGTCTGTTTTTGTGTGTCTGTTTGTGTTTGTTTGTTGTGTGTGTGTGTGTGTGTGTGTGTTTGTTTGTGTCTGTTTTTGTGTGTCTGTTTTTGTGTGTCTGTTTGTGTGTGTTTGTTTGTTTGTTTGTGTCTGTGTCTGTGTGTGTGTGTGTGTTTGTTTGTGTCTGTTTTTGTGTGTCTGTTTGTGTTTGTTTGTTTGTGTGTGTGTGTGTGTGTGTGTTTGTTTGTGTCTGTTTTTGTGTGTCTGTTTGTGTTTGTTTGTTTGTGTGTGTGTGTGTGTGTGTGTGTGTGTGTGTGTGTGTGTGTGTGTGTGTGTGTGTGTGTGTGTGTGTGTCTGTCTCTAGGTACCTTGTATGGGCAGGGTATGTGGTAGTCCCGGCAGCGGTCCCTGACCCAGGTGGTCTCCCAGACGTGGCGGTGGCTCTGCTCGTAGACGAGGCAGCCGATGACGGTGAGCAGCGGCACGAGGTAGAGCACGGAGAACACTCCGATGCGGATCATGAACTTCACCAGCTTGTCCCGGTTCTCCTTCTCCAGCGGGATCTCCGTGCGCACGCGGTTCAGCGCCACGATGCCCGCCAGGAGCAACGCCACGCCCACCACCACGTCCACGCACAGCGGCGCCAGCACGAACCAGCGCAGCGTGCCCACGTCGTAGAGCCCCACGAAGCACACGCCCGACACGTTGTCGCCCTCGATCTTGTTCAGCGCCAGGAGGGTGATGGTGAGGACGCCGGGGATGCCCCACGCGCTGGCGTGGAAGAGGAGCGCCTTCTTCTCGATGGCCTCGCTGCCCCACTTGGGCACGGCGGCCAGGAACCAGGTGCCCGTGAGCACCACCCACCACACGCTGCCCGCCATGGTGAAGAAGTAGAGGGTCATGAAGAGCAGCGTGCAGGCCTTGTTGTGCGAGCCCTGCGTCACCGTGGCGGCGCGGAAGCTTCCGGGGCCGGCGGCGTTGCACGCCACGCGGTCCTCGAGGAGGAACCCGAGGAAGAAGACGAGCGACACCATCATGTAGCACACGGCGTAGAAGATGATTGGTCGCTCGGGGTAACGGAACCGTGTGACGTCGATGAGGAAGGTGAGGAAGGTGAAGAGCGTGGCGGAGAGGCAGACGATGGAGACCACGCCGATGAAGTAGCGCGCCAACGCCAGCTCCTCGCGCCGGAAGTACATGTTGGGGCACGGGGGCGAGCAGTCGCGGGCGCCCAGGAAGCGGTAGCCCAGCTCGGGGTCCACCTTCAGCTCGCGCGGGCACCAGAAGCCGTAGTCACGCTGCACGGACACGGGCGGCTCCTCCGTCAGGCTCTCCACCGTCAGCAGGTCCACCGCACGAGGGTACGACTCGTCACAGTCCGGG
>NC_137911.1:30744337-30749337 GCF_963457725.1 Sprattus sprattus | reverse complement strand
AACACCTGTCAGTTACTAAAGGAAGGCGGGTCTAAACACCTGTCAGTTACTAAAAGAAGGCGGGTCTAAACACCTGTCAGTTACTAAAAGAAGGCGGGTCTAAACACCTGTCAGTTACTAAAAGAAGGCGGGTCTAAACACCTGTCAGTTACTAAAAGAAGGCGGGTCTAAACACCTGTCAGTTACTAAAAGAAGGAAGGTCTAAACACCTGTCAGTTACTAAAAGAAGGCGGGTCTAAACACCTGTCAGTTACTAAAAGAAGGCGGGTCTAAACACCTGTCGGTTACTAAAAGAAGGAGGGTCTAAACACCTGTCAGTTACTAAAAGAAGGCGGGTCTAAACCCCTGTCAGTTACTAAAAGCAGGCGGGTCTAAACACCTGTCAGTTACTAAAAGAAGGCGGGTCTAAACACCTGTCAGTTACTAAAAGAAGGAAGGTCTAAACACCTGTCAGTTACCAAAATAAGGCGGGACTAAACACCTGTCTGTTACTAAAAGAAGGCGGGACTAAACACCTGAACACCTGTCAGTCACTTAAAGAAGGCGGGTCTAAACACCTGTGTTACTAAAAGAAGACGGGTCTAGACACCTGTCTGTTACTAAAAGAGAACCTGCTTCATGTAGCCTTTATAACAGCCTTATCTAATTAATATTAAACGGTACCCATGGCAACAACAGACATCCATCTCAAGGGCAGTGTGAAGGACAGGGTCGAGGGTGAGGGCGAGGGTGAGGGTGAGGGTGCAGACGAGGGCAAGGGTGAGGGTGTGAGGGTGTTGAGGGTGCAGACGAGGGCTGAGGGCGAGGGGGAGGGTGCAGACGAGAGGTGGTGGTGAGGGCGAGGGGAGGGGGAGGGGAGGGGGAGGTGAGGGTGAGGGCGGAGGGCGAGGGTGAGGGGTGCAGACGAGGGGGAGGGTGAGGGCGAGGGTGAGGGTGAGGGTGAGGGCGAGGGTGAGGGCGAGGGTGAGGGTGAGGGTGCAGACGAGGGTTAGGGTGAGGGTGAGGGTGAGGGCGAGTGTGAGGGCGAGGGTGCAGACGAGGGCGAGGGTGAGGCGGAGGGTGAGGGCGAGGGTGAGGGTGAGGGTGAGGGTGAGGGCGAGGGTGAGGGTGAGGGCGAGGGTGCGGGCGAGGGCTCTTCTTCATACCCAGAATGCCAGGCTTGTGTTGTCTGTCTGAGGCTATAAATAGCCCTTGTGCCACACACACACCACCCTCTTCCAGGGGTGCAGCTGCCTTTACCCACAGACTGTCAAACACGCTCAGGTCATTCTGGATCAAACGTCTCCCTCTCTCTCGGTCTCTTCCTCTCCTCCCTCTCAATCTATCTATCTGTCTCTCCCTCCCTCCATCTCTCCCTATATCTATCTATCTATCTATATATCTATCTCTCTCTGTCTCCCTCCCTCCATCTCTCCCTCCCTCTCTATCTATCTATCTGTCTCTCCCTCCCTCCATCTCTCCCTATATCTATCTATCTATCTATATATCTATCTCTCTCTGTCTCCCTCCCTCCATCTCTCCCTCCCTCTCTATCTATCTATCTATCTCCTTTTCCCTCCATCTCTCTGTCTCTTCCTCTCCCTCCATCTCTCTCCCTCCAGAGGCCACAGAGGCTTTAAGCTCAACTTACACATTGGGAGAAAGACCCCCAGACTCCCACGGGAGTCAGGGATGTCAGGGGGGTGTGTGTGTGTGTGTGTGATTGGACAAACGTGGAGTTATTTCTTAATCTTCCGCCTTTTTTCAGTCTTCAAAAAAGGCAGAGAATAAGATTGTACCACTTTCCCCCAGTCTCTCTCCCTCTCTCTCACACACACACACCACACACACACACACACACACACACACCCTTGTTATTCTCTGGCACACATTCATCTCCCTCTTTCTTCCTGTTTCTGTAAGTCCTCCCTAGGCCCCCCCCCCCCCCCATCCCTCGTCATTCACCCGTCCTTGACTCCCATCCCTCCTCCTCGTCATCTGCTTCCTCCTCTCCTCTCCTCTCCTCTCTCTCTCTCTCTCTCTCTCTCTCTCTCTCTCTCACACACACACACACACACACTCTCCTCGTCATCTGCTCCTTCCTCTCCTCTCTCTCTCTCTCTCTCTCTCTCTAGTCCACCACTCTGCTTCCAGTCCATGCTGCCATGACAACCACTGATGCGGAATACAGACCAACCTCATCCAGGGAGTAGTTTTTTCCCCTTTCTTACTTCACACACACACACACACACACACACACACACACACACACACACACACACACACACACACACACACACACACACACACACACACACACACACACACACACACACACACACACACACACACACACACACACTAGACTTACTTCATAAACGAGGGAGTAGTTTTTCCTTTTCCCTTTTTGATGAGACTTCATCCTCTAGGGTCAGAGGGTCTCTGAGAACAACTCTCCACTCTCTCTCTCACACACACACACACACACACACACACACACACACACACACACGACACAGGGGAGCAGTAATGCATGTCCTTTTGAGGCGACACAATTAAGGACCGTTGCCATGGCTACTACTGTACCCGGTTAAGGAGGTGAGGCAGAGAGACTGGAGGAGGGAGAGCGAGAGAGGGAGAAGCGAGCGAGCAAGACAGAAAGAGAGAAGGAGAGAAGAGAGATAGAAACCAAGAGAGACAGAGAGAAGAGAGAGAGAGAGGAAAGAGTGTGAAGAAGGGAGAGAGATAGAGAGCAAGAGAGTGAGCGTGAGCGAGCAAGACAGAGAGAGAAGAAGGAGAAAGAGAAAGAGAGAGAGAGGAGGAAGAGAGAGAGATAGAAACCAAGAGAGACAGAGAGAGAGAGAGAGAGAGAAAGAGTGTGAAGAAGGGAGAGAGATAGAGAGCAAGAGAGTGAGCGAGCGAGCAAGACAGAGAGAGAAGGAGAAAGAGAAAGAGAGAGAGAGGAGGAAGAGAGAGAGATAGAAACCAAGAGAGACAGAAAGAGAAAGAGAGAGAGAAAGCTAGCGAGCAAGACAGAGAGAGTAAAGGAGAGAGAGAATCTAGGAACGGTAGTGGAGGAGAGAGGAAGGGTTTGCATAGACCATCTCACACAGAGCTGTTCTCCACACACACACACACACACACACACACACACACACACACAGGTCCCTCTTATAAAACTACCACAAATGCAGTGTTCACCAGTCGTGTTCATCACTTCTGTCATTTTCATATTCAGCCCATCATATCTTTCGTCTGTGTTCGGTGTGTGTGTGTCTGTCCTTCTGTGTGTGGGTGTCTGTCTTTCTGTGTGTAAACTGCTGTCTGCCACACTCTGAGGTTACCAAAGGTTCGTCTGCAGCCCCAGACTAATGCTGTCACACTAGCAGTCCATCATCCTTCAGCCTTCATCTCTCTCTCTCTCTCTCTCTCTCTCTCTCTCTCTCTCTCTCTCTCGCCATCTTCTGCTCTCTCGCCACCATGCATCCACACAACCCAACCCACTGCATCCACACAACCCAACCCAACCCAACCCAACCCACTGCATCCACACAACCCAACCCACTGCATCCACACAACCCAACCCAACCCAACCCACTGCATCCACACAACCCAACCCACTGCATCCACACAACCCAACCCAACCCACTGCATCCACACAACCCAACCCAACCCACTGCATCCACACAACCCAACCCACTGCATCCACACAACCCAACCCACTGCATCCACACAACCCAACCCACTGCATCCACACAACCCAACCCAACCCAACCCAACCCACTGCATCCACACAACCCAACCCACTGCATCCACACAACCCAACCCAACCCAACCCACTGCATCCACACAACCCAACCCACTGCATCCACACAACCCAACCCACTGCATCCACACAACCCAACCCAACCCACTGCATCCACACAACCCAACCCAACCCACTGCATCCACACAACCCAACCCAACCCACTGCATCCACACAACCCAGCCCACTGCATCCACACAACCCAGCCCACTGCATCCACACAACCCAACCCACTGCATCCACACAACCCAACCCACTGCATCCAGCCAACCCAACACACACACTGCTCCGTCTCTGCTGAGGTTACACACACACTGATCCGTCTCTGCTGAGGTTACACACACACACACTGCTCCGTCTCTGCTGAGGTTACACACACACACTGCTCCGTCTCTGCTGAGGTTACACACACACACACTGCTCCGTCTCTGCTGAGGTTACACACACACTGATCCGTCTCTGCTGAGGTTACACACACACTGATCCGTCTCTGCTGAGGTTACACACACACTGCTCCGTCTCTGCTGAGGTTACACACACACACTGATCCGTCTCTGCTGAGGTTACACACACACTGATCCGTCTCTGCTGAGGTTACACACACACACTGCTCCGTCTCTGCTGAGGTTACACACACACTGCTCCGTCTCTGCTGAGGTTACACACACACACTGCTCCGTCTCTGCTGAGGTTACACACACACTGCTCCGTCTCTGCTGAGGTTACACACACACACTGCTCCGTCTCTGCTGAGGTTACACACACACTGCTCCGTCTCTTCTGAGGTTACACACACACACTGCTCCGTCTCTGCTGAGGTTACACACACACTGCTCCGTCTCTGCTGAGGTTACACACACACTGCTCCGTCTCTGCTGAGGTTACACACACACACTGCTCCGTCTCTGCTGAGGTTACACACACACACACTGCTCCGTCTCTTCTGAGGTTACACACACACTGCTCCATCTCTGCTGAGGTTACACACACACACTGCTCCGTCTCTTCTGAGGTTACACACACACTGCTCCATCTCTGCTGAGGTTACACCCGGGTCACAGCAGCAGCAGCAGCAGCAGCAGCTCTGACGGGGGACGACCCAGAGGAACACCAGGCTGCTGAGAGGGAGATTCTGAGGCAGCGCTGCCGGGCTTAAGCAGGTTTAGTTCTGGATAAGAAGAAATGAATGTCCGACCCGTGCTGCTGCTGCTGCCGC
>NC_137911.1:30729337-30739337 GCF_963457725.1 Sprattus sprattus | reverse complement strand
TGAGAGTGGATGGTTAGAGAAGCGACATACGCCTGACTCAGATGGCAGCTCAATCTGGGACAAGCCCAGCCCGGATATGGCCCTGATATGGACCAGGTCAGGCCCTGATGTGGCCCTGATGTGCCCCTGATGTGGCCCTGATATGGACCAGGTCCATCCAGACTCAGATAGGATGTGGGTTGTACTGTGTTAAACAGGTTACAACATGTGTTAGAGCATCCATTACCATTACGACTGGATAATAAGCCCTAGCCCATGGCTGGTTTGCCTGTGTGTGTGTGTGTGTGTGTGTGTGTGTGTGTGTGTGTGTGTTCTCCATGGCTGGTTTGTTCCCGAGTCAGAGCCTCTCTAAGTAACCTCCAGGTCTGGCCAATCACCACGCAGAGGACACATGACCCCGGAACAGATCTTAACGGTGCGGATCCATTCAAGCGATCTGGGCGACGCGATCTGGGCGACCCCATGCATTTCAACGGGAGCCAGCTCCATTGTGACGTAGACCAGCGATCTGAGCGACGCGACTGATGAAAATTCGAACATGCTCAAACTTTGAGATTTTTCTCGTCTTTGACGGTTTGAAAAATCACTAGTCCAGTCTATTTCCACACGCTACACCACGCCCACTCAAAGCGATGGAATTTGATCGCGTCGCTCAGATCGCTTGAATGGATCTGCACCGTAAGAGTGTATGCCGCAGGTCGGCCCTATTGAGCCTAAACACCAAACTGCTTTGCAATTGGAGAGGCACGTAAAATGCCAACTAATGGAATTTCACTGCAATTTTTTAGAATTTCCACAGCGAATTCAGTTACTCTTGGCCTCGAAATTCACGAGAAAAACCCTGGCAAGATCCTGGTGGAATCCCAATCCCACAACACACCTGAAACCCCCTACCCTCCCTCAAAAATCACCGCCATTTTCGAAGATTTCTCGCATCAACAATGTCCTGGAATTCTTATTCTCAATTCACACTTAAACTGCTGCTAGCCCTTCTACTGTACTGTAACTGTTGAATGTTAATGTTATATGTTATATTGTTATAATATATGTTGTTCTTTAAATTGTTGTATGTTACATTTTATATGTTTTATTGTCATAGTGTTTATAGAGTTTAATGTTATTTTGTTGGTATATGTTATATGTATGACGTCTACTGCGTAGATGAATGATGCTGCGAAGTCATAAGAATTTTGCTGTGCTGAAGCAATTTGGTACATGCAATAATAAACACTTTGACTTTGACTGGAAGGCCTGCCGCCGAGTCGACGCATTCAGCCCTGTGGGGGGACACCCAGCAAAGGAACCGCCACCAGAACCCGCCAAGACCAGAAGCAGCCAGAGTCTTCAAACGGATCCGGCCATCAACTGGTTTCACACCAGGGCCAGAGATAGCTAGTCTAAGGGCATCCATCCATCCTTGTTTGTCAAAAACCACACACACACACACACACACACACACACACACACACACACACAGACACACAGACACACACACACACACACACACACACACACACACACACACACACACACACACACACACACACACCAGAGCAGACGAAAGAGCACAGAAGCATGTCTGTGTATGGTCCCAAACTGTGTGGCTGTGGCAGGTTTGTGCTGACATAGAGTCAGTCACCCTCTTGGGAGATAGTGAACGTACCACTGCTACTGTTACTACCACACACTCATACACGTCTCCCACCACAGAGACGGGCACAGAAACAGGGTGAAGAGGCGGGCACAGAAACATGGTGAAGAGGCGGGCACAGAAACAGGGTGAAGAGGCGGGCACAGAAACAGGGTGAAGAGAGAGAGAGAGACATCTCCGCTTACCTCCATGGCGAGGGCTGCGGTCTGCTGGTCGTAGTGGTTGAGCAGGTTGGGCATGAAGGTGGTGTTGTATGCCAGGCCCTGGCACATGCGCAGGCCGATGGGCTCGCAGGTGAAGGAGCTGTGGCTCTGGGCAGAGTCCATGTGGATGGCGCCGCAGCCCGAGCCCATCAGCAGGAGGCCGAGCGCCAACGCCCAGAGCAGACGTGGTGGCGGCGGTGCCAACGCGGGCAAGGGCACCCCATCACGGCTGGTGCCACGTCCCCATGCAGAGCTGTTGGGCAACCCTCGCCAGGAAGGCATCTCTGGATCACAGCCGGGTAACGAGCGCAGAGAGAGGGGGGCTGCTGCCGGAGTGCAGAGAGAGGGAGGGGTGGTGGTGGTGGTGGTGACAGGGGGGGTTGTGGGGGTTAATCCTCTCGAAACCCAGCGCCACCACGCCCGCGGGGCAGGGAGCTCAGATGCTCAGGGGTGGGATGACACGAGGCTTCCTGCCCCCTCTGGGGACGACCCTCCCGCCAACTCATGGGGTCTTCAGGGAGTCTCCCCGACGGGACAGAAAGCTGGCTGTCTCGCTCTCCCTCTCCCTCTGTTCCTGGCTGGCAAGCAACCTCGTCTCTTCTGGGTCAGTGCCCACGAACAGGGCTTTGATCAGCTGCCCAAACCAGCCGACGGCCTCTCCTCACCTTCACGCAACGCCTCCTCTGTCAGGACCGCTAAAGCCCTCTCACGCGCTGACCGGTCTGACAAGTGTAGCTGCAGCAGCACAGGTGCATTCGTCCAATCCTGGGAATATACCAGATTAAAACATTAGTCAAATCACTTACCCTGCCATTCAAATGTGTTTGCATAGTACCAAGTTTAGCACAGCTACAGAGCGCTATGGACTTTATATCCGTTTATCCAAAGCTACGCCACAGCACAGCACAGCACAACACAACACAGGTAGAGTGGACGTCCCCATGGGAATGTAGCCTATGACCTTGGTGTTGTTAGCACCTTGCCCTACAGCTTGAGCTTCAGGAGAAGTAGCACACACACATCATCAATAGCTACTTGGTGTTTAATAATAAATGCGCGTTAATGTATTGTGGTTCTGTTCTACACCGGTAAGAGGTTGGTAAGACTGGTGGATATTCGGAGCCCTGTGTGTATGTACCCTTAACTTCTTTCGCAGTTCGTGAGTTCAGCATTTAAAGCACCTGGGTAAATAGAACCGCAAAACAAAATAGGCAAGCAAGACGTGAGAGAGGTAGGCTATGTCTGAGTAGTTTTAATGAGCAATCACTACGCCTAGTCGCCTACCTTCTAATATCTTCTCGGGACATTTAACAGCAGACATCAAACCTACGGGGAAACATGAAGCGATAATAATCCGATTCCGAAGGTTCTCACTTTGTTTTCCATTCGCTATATTTGCCACTGTCACGCCTGACAGCCCAGGTTGTCACACCGCATAAAACGCCGCGGATAGGCTAGCCTACTACAATTCTCTCCGACATCGAACACGCCCTTCACACCATTTCAGCTTTTTAAAAGGTGCTCTTTTGTCTAATACATTTTAGGAGTTTTCAATCAAATAACCCCACGCAGAGCAAACCCATCCCCCTCGCCCACACGTTAGTGTTAGCTTGATGGACCATCTAACGTGCACCCGGAATGTCTCGCACGGCTCCTGCAGCACAGCACAACACAGCAACACACTCGCAGCAAATTGACTGTAATGTAACCCATGTACTCGCCTCCTCCGAGACGTCGTGGCTGTGGAACACTACTTAGCATACAACGGAGATTACGCCGCATTATCAAAGATAGAGGAGATTTAAAAATGATGCTACTATTTATCTTATAAAAATTGAAAGTAGACATTAGTATTATAATCACTTTAGGGATTCATTTTAGCTTTAACAAAAATAAACTGCTTATTAGTATGTTGCCATGAACCTGGCTGATGTAGCGTTGGTGAAACTAGCAATATTTCAATTTCCACGAGTGACACCAGCGACTTCACGACTGAACGTTGACCTAAAGAGTGCCTTAAGGCAACAAACTTAATTGACTTCATAAAACCAAATTTGATATTTTTAATTTGAGGAAGTATGTGTAGGCCAATGTCAAATGCACACGCCATACAGTAGCTCAAACTATCTTTGAAATATATATAGAGAGAAGGAAACTTCACCTTTTACTAGCCGGTGTGATTGCAGACGTGCCTCGCTGTGCTTGTGTTTGCCGCTGTTGCTCTGACAATACGCCGAGTCTTCCTGTCTGTCTCTCTTCGGCAAGTCCCGTTTATTTATCCTGAGCGGTTATGTTCACATAGTGCAGATCCGCTGGCCACCGCATGCCTTCTCAATGCATTAAAGGCATTAAACCAACTCCGCACGTTGCTTGAAGCCCAGACGGAAAGCCAAACACACACATACACACACCCGAGCCAGGCAGAGGCGCACATGAACAGGCGAGTGGACTGGCAGAGTCGCTTTGCATATTCCAACCGACACCCCCTCCCGTCCTGATACGCCCCACCTTCAGCCCACGGCGCATGTCCGCGGTAGGCTAGGATGCGCACCGCAATTTGTGTGTTACATTCACTGATCTCAAAATAAAGACTTAATAAATAAATAAATTCTTTATTTTGAGATCAGTGGTTACATTCAATATCTGAAATAAAAAATGAACGTGTACCTGCTGCCAGGGGATTTGGACGGCCTGGTTTTCCTGGAACTCAAAGATAACATTTAAGCACAATTTTGGCTTCTTGGCTAAACCCGTATGTAAAAAGTAAACATAAATATAAAAGGCCGATTCAATGCCAAATGGCAACGCACTTCAGAAAAACGCATATATTTAAAAATGTTGAACAAACCTGGTCGTGTTTGCTTGTGTTGTTGAAAATAAAATTAACTATTACTATAAAGGATTCATCTGGCACTTCCTCTGAAAATGCCCTTTCAGTACATCTTTAGTTCCACTCAACCTTTATTACTGAACATGTATAATCCTTCCTATTCTATTTGTATAATCCTTCCTATTCTATTCCTAGACATGGGTTAGGTTCTAAGTCTAACCAAACTGACAGAGACCTATATATCATCAGAAAGGATTTCACGAACATGTGAAGCATGCTCCACCCTTCAGACAAGGAATGAGAATAACTGTATGTTTGCAGGTGGCCACCAATGCAGTACCATGCCCGTACAGTTACACAAACACAGACAGACGTATAGAATTCATAAAACAGAAGCAGAGATTAGAAGCCATTATAAATCCAGACTAGAAGGATGGGCAGACAATGGACCAGGACTAATGAAGTGAATCAGGTCAGCGTGACAATGCCTGTGGAAAGAATAGGGCCGGAACCAGAGTGGAACGGACCAGACAGCACACTAAACTTGTCTTAATACACACCAGGCTAGTCTTTACCAGACAACACACTAAACTCATCTTATTACACACCAGACTAGTCTTTACCAGACAGCACACTAAACTCGTCTTATTCCACCAGGCTAGTCTTTACCAGACAGCACACTAGACTTGTCTTATTCCACACCAGACTAGTCTTTACTAGACAGCACACTAAACTAGTCTTATTACACACCAGATAGTCTTTACCAGATAACACACTAAACTCGTGTTATTCCACACCAGACTTATCTTTACCAGACAACACACTAAACTCGTCTTATTTCATACCAGACTAGTCTTTACCAGACAACACACTAAACTCGTCTTATTCCACCAGGCTAGTCTTTACCAGACAACACACTAAACTCGTCTTATTCCACCAGGCTAGTCTTTACCAGACAACACACTAAACTCGTCTTATTACACACCAGACTAGTCTTTACCAGACAACACACTAAACCCGTCTTATTCCACCAAGCTAGTCTTTACCAGACAACACATTAAACTCATCTTATTACACACCAGGCTAGTCTTTAGCAGACAACACACTAAACTCGTCTTATTCCACCAAGCTAGTCTTTACCAGACAACACACTAAACTCGTCTTATTCCACCAAGCTAGTCTTTACCAGACAACACACTAAACTCGTCTTATTCAACACCAGGCTAGTCTTTACATCAGCAGTGGCGTGCTTGGCATAGTTATGGACCAGTAACGGTAGAGTCTGCAGTGAGTTATCTTGATCACATCATAGGCAAGACCAGAGACAGTCAAAATAATTCAGACGATGTGGGGTTGAAATAACGCCAGGAAGTTGTAGCCTTTCCCAAAGGCAGTCGCCTGTGCCATGCATTGAAATTTGTGCAAGATAAGTTACCATCACAAGATAAGTTACCAACACAAGATAAGTAACCAACACAAAAACATCAACATGACACCATCAATTCATTTCTGAAGTGTTTCTACCATACAGTAGATAAAGTATTCCTTTAAAGGTAAATAATGTAGTTAATATGTTTTATATCTATCCAGGAATCTATCTAGGAATTTTGTGTCCATTTATCTGTGACGGGGCACCTGAGTGACCCGCCACTGCAGCCGGCAGGCAGCTGACTTACTGGACTGGGTACAGTTGTTTTGGCGTGTGTGTGTTGCTTGTTCTATGTTAGTAGGCCTATACGTGTACAGTTTATATGTTCCGTGAACAACGTTTGTCTGTTTAAATAACCACACAATTTCATTGTCTTGTCATATAAATAGTCCGTTTATTTAGTTTAAAATAATTTCTCATATAACATAGCGTCTGTCTTACTGTTGTCTTGTCTTGCGTCTGTTGGTATGTGAATATGGCGCGGTTAAGCGCGAGAGTTTTTAAATTGCGGGTTAATCTGAAGTAACCCGTAATCGTTTGTTTCTAGTGGCTGCTTTATCATGTGTGGCTATGTCGTCACCGAGCCTGTATACTACGTTAGTGTAGTCTCTTTTCCCAGCTGTTTGGGACCGTATTTATTTAAGTATGGCTGCTATGAGCCACAGGTGTTGGTGCCTGGGCCGATGACACACCTGCCGTTCATTAATTGGCATGAGCCAATTGGAGGTGGTGTCTAGGCTACTTAAACTTGCCTTTTTTTCTTTGTTCGAGAGAGTTGCCAGTTTAATAGGACGTAAGTCCTTGGAGCTCTCACTGGATCCATGGTCCTTTTACTCGCCTTGTATTGTTTTCATGAGTGTTCGTGTTTAATAAGGCATAAGCCTTACGAGCTCATCAGACCAGTGAATTTGGTCTTTTATGCATAGTCGACTGTGAATTGCTTATGTGTGTGTGCCTATGATGCTTATGCATTTGTCCTAATTGAAAACCGTATTATTTATATTAATTTATTATTGTCATTGATCTTACTGCCTTATGGGCCTTACTTGGGTTAATAAATATGCCCATCCTTTCAACATCTTCTCCCTCCTGAGTCCTCTATGAGTATAACATCTTGCTCTAAGCGCAAAGGCTATCTCGACCTTTTACATTATCGATTTGCAACAAAACATCAGCGTAACACTCAGTGTATTCTTTATTTTAAAATGTGTGCACATTTCAGCCACTGTTAAACAGACTGAGGCAAAATCAGATACAAGAATACAATATTTACATGATATTTTTTCAGATATTTAAGTATAAAATCACAATACCAAAACTGTCAAATGAAATGCATGGTCTTCATAAAACACACATTTGAAATAATCATGTTAATATCCTTCAGGTCTTTATAAAGGGCACAGAAAGGGCTAGGTGATGTCCCACCCACCACAGGCAGATGGAGGGCTTTAACTGCCCTGGTCAGAAGAAATCCCTTTGTTTTGACAGTGGCACCCACATCCTTATGTCAATATTTATTTTCTCACATAGATGCGTGTGGTGTCGAAGGGGCAGTCTACGTAGATGGGTGTGTGTGTGTGTGTGTGTGTGTGTGTGTGTGTGTGCAGGCAGATTATCATGGTGGGCTAGATTGGAAGAGCTTGGCTAAAACCATCCGCTTGATTAACCCCCAAAGCCGGCCCGCGACGCCCCCCCCATCCCCTCTTACACCTCTCCCCTTCACCACTGACACAGCACAGGGTTGATTTTAGCGCACTCAGGATCCCAGCATGCAAAGCTGCCGCTGTAGGGTACGGTCGGTCAAACTTGAGGGAGATATGAGCGGCGGAGTGTTTTCAGGTAGCTTTATGTCGTTATAATACTTTGGTCCCTTGTATAACATGTTTTACAGGAGATATTTCACCACACATGAGCATCTTAATACAAAACTTATTATAAAAACTTTTCTTAGCAAATAAAATATTTCATAAAATGTTTGAAATCTGATGGACACACCATGGCACTTTAGGACTTAAGACAGTGAGAACGCAACGAATCACCTGTCTTAGTCAAAAGATTTAAAATCCTTCACGCGGATACAAAAGTGGTTATCCAGGAAGTTCTTAAGTAGTCAGGATTTGTTGTTCCATCATCCCACTGCGTGAAGTCCTGATGTGAAAAACAGAAGGATATGTGTTACAGGCAAACAAGATTTAAAAATACATGAACTTTAAAATGAGTTACAGGCCCACAAGATTTAAAAATACATGTACTATAAAATGAGTTACAGGCATACAACATTTTAAAATATATGTACTTTAAATTCGAGGTCTGCAAACACAGATATTTTCAGGCTATTTCTTCTGGCCTCTGCCTCTTTAGGCGTCCAGAACTAGAGAATCAGCCACATCCAGCCTCATGGAACACTCAGTGTGAAGACCTATTTGTGTAAATTGTGTAATCTTTTCTGTTATGCTTATGCTAATAATTAAATTAGTTTTTAATTGTATTGTATTATTATAGTTAATTTCTAATATGTAGGCACTCTGAGATTCTTTGGAATGAAAAGTGCGTTAAAAATAAAATGAATTATTATTTATTATTATTATTATTAAAGACCAGCGGGTCTACCTGTGCAAGCACCTTTAGGGGTTTCATAAAGCTACTTAGAAAAATGCTGCATCTTCATTACTTCGCTTGTAGTCAGGGTTTACAACATAAACTTTTCCATCAAGGTTAGGAAATGTGAACTGACTGTCATTACATTTAAACATTATAAGCACAATGTAAGAAACACTCACTCACTAGCACACACTCACTACCTCAATCTCACTATGAAACGCCTCAAGTCTAATTAAGCAAATCACTCACACACACACCTATCAAGTCTAATTAAGCAAATCACTCACACACACACCTATCAAGTCTAATTAAGCAAATCAAAATGCTTAAACTTAATGCTGAGTGGAGTACCTCTTAGCCTGCTTTATAAGTGAGGTGAAACTGTAATTTGCTCCTTTAAAAGCGGCTGTAACTTGATTAATAATTGAATTGAATAGTTCCCCTATGTCTCTGATATTTGGCATTTCTCCATCATATTCATTCATCTAAGACAAAGAAAAAAAATCAATAAAAAAAATGAGGTGGTTGACCTGGTTGAATTGACATGCGGCAGCCCTTATGTATACGCTCTGCCAGTCACCCGAGTGAGACATACATCGTGTTTACCAACGCACAGAAACTGCAGAGCAGCTGTTAATGTCAACACTAATCTTCAGGTCTCACCATTTTCTCCGGAGCAAGTGGTCGTCTACGCCAGGGCGGAGGCCTCTCCTGGTTTGCTCCTGGCCGCCAGGGCCTCTTCCTCCTCCCCGAGCTGTCATGGAGGAGCAGATTACATTAGGACGCCATCCCACCCAGCTATACACACACACACACACACACACACACACACACACACACACACACACACACATTAGGACGCCATTCCACCCAGCTATTAAGGGGTTTAATGAACTAACTGTGGGAGGGAGAGGAGTCAATTTGACATATATCAGAAAGAGAGGGGGAGGGGGTGTGTCTGTGTGTGTGTGTGTGTGTGTGTGCGTGTCTGTGTGTTTGTGCGTGTGTGTGTGTGCCTGTGTGTGTAAAAGAGAGAGAGAAAAAGGATTTGTGTGGATGTATGTACATCACTGTATTGACGTATCTTTTATGTTAGAGGTACTATACAATACATTCCAAGGGCCCAGTACAAACCCGAAGCCTGTGATTATACAGTGGGATTATTCTTCCCATCATTGTTTAAATCCCATTCCATCATCACCCAAAAGCCATGTACCGCCATGACAACAATCACTAGAGCCACCAGCTGAGCCTCACAGCTACACACTGCAGGGGTTCTTATGCTG
>NC_137911.1:30719337-30726837 GCF_963457725.1 Sprattus sprattus | reverse complement strand
GCGTGTGGTGTCGAAGGGGCAGTCTACGTAGAGTGGTGAGCGGGCGTTGAGGGGCAGGTTGCTGTCGCTGGTGTTGCAGCCCTTCAGGAGTCCCTGACCCTCTCCAGCCACCGTCACGCTGATGGCCAGCAGCAGGCCCACGCAGCAGGCCGCGGAGAGCAGGGTGTTCAACATCGAGGTCACCAGCAGACCAACGTGCTGCAGGAGACACCGCAGGGGTCAGAGGTCACACACACACACACACACACACAGACACAAGCAGCAGGCCGAGGAGAGCAGCGTGTTCAACATCGAGGTCACCAGCAGACCAATGTGCTGCAGGAGACACCGCAGGGGTCAGAGGACAGAGGTCAACTACCCGCCTTAACACAACCACCACACACACACACACACACACACACAACCACCAAACTACAGCTGCAGAGCAGGCCGTGGGAGACAGCAGCAGCGTCATGCCGTCACACACACACACACACACACACACACACACACACACACACAGACACACAAACACAAACACAAACACACACACACACACCCTTGTATAATGTCCAGTTAGACCCTGGATCAATTTGTACTAACAGCCATACTGGAATGATCCATCAAATGGCAGTGGTAGCCTACCCCACCCAGCTGGACGACACACTGTGCATCTCATGCTCATCTAAAGCTCCTCGGATGTTGGGGATAAATTAGAGGTTCCACTTATTTATAAGCAATGACAGGCATATAGCTTTATTATTCAGACTTGTTCCACCTGAGAAAAGGTTCCCACAGGGAGAACTGTATGGCATACGTAAACATAAGGGCAAATTAAAGGTGCAGTGTGTAGGATTTAGTGGCATCTAGCAGCGAGGTTGCAACCAACTGAATACCCCTCCATCAAGCATGTGAAAGTCCTCTCTATGGCAGAGGTGGTGTAGACACACACACTCTGAAATCCACCTCAACTGAATACCCCTCCATCAAGCATGTGAAAGTCCTCTCTATGGCAGAGGTGGTGTAGACACACACACTCTGAAATCCACCTCAACTGAATACCCCTCCATCAAGCATGTAGGATAACCTAGGGTGGCCGTCAGTTGCCATAAAAATGCAAAAGGCCTGCTCTACAGCCAGTGTTGTGGTTTGTCCATTCTGGGCTACTGTAGAAACATGGTGGTGCAAGGTGGTGGAATCGGTGGAAGAGGACCCGCTCCCTGTGTAGATATGAAGGGCTCATTCTAAGCTAACGAAAAAACACAATTTGTAATTACGGGTGATTATACACAAATGAAAACTATACGAATACTATATTCAATTTCTGCTAGTATGTCCCCCTAAATTTTACACACTATACCTTTAAGAAGCGCTGCATCTAAATTGTATAGGTCAGATATTCTGAAGTAAACTGTATCTGCCAATGCCATGAATATACACAACTTATGACACATTGGTCCAACACACATCACACACTGATATCTAAGGTCACTGCTGTAGGTCATAGTGACATTAAGTCACTTTTTTTTGTTCAGCCTGTCCGTCATTGTATTGTGGCGGCAACAACAGAGGGAGAAGGAACACCAACAAAACCACTAAATCAAGAAAAAAGAAAAATTGTAATAAAATAGGAGTTTTTGTTAAGAGATCATAGACAACTTACCAGCTTCCCAACAGGCAGATTTCTTGACACCAATATCGCAATGATTCCAGAGATGATGCTCTGGAACACAGCGGGACCGTTTTTAGTCCCAGAGTCAAGCCTTGCTAAACATTCAAAAACATGATAGCTGTCTACCCCATCACGGGGTGCCACAGTGTAAATGTGATGTGTGATAACTCACTAGCAGCCCTGAAGTCACGGATATGATGTTGACTGCCGTGTACTCTGTCGTGATTTCATCGTTGGGTTTGGAGACGTGGCGCAGGATGCTGCCATGCACGATGGCCCCCAAAATAAAGTTGATGTGTCCCACCAGGATGAGAGTGATGCCCTTCTTCATGAGCCGACCCGGCCCCTTCTCCTTATCTGCTCAAAGAGAAAGAAAAAGAGACACATAACCCGTCAGGCGTACATGTTTTATTAGTGTAGGCCTATGGCTGAATGGTCTTTCATTTCCACGTAACTACAACACCACGTTTAATTTGAATACAGGCAGGGCATACGAGCTACGGTGAGAAGATAATTTGAGTATTTAAATTTAATCTTCAGCCATGAAAACAATGATACATAGTCACTGTTCGGATAATTCACGTTATATTCATCGTTTCCTTCTATTCAACAAAGACACAGTGAAATATTTCTTCTTTTGTTAATTATAAAGCCATAAACAACTAACTGAATTGCCAAGACGACTGGCGGTAGCTGACATTAGTTGTTGAATGAAAAAAACGCAGCCTTTTCTTGCGCTGTGAAATACATTTTCAATACAGATGATTCAGTCCAGTTGAAATCAACACTTACCAAAGCCACACATGCCTAAGACGTAATAATGTCACCGCCGTATTCTGAAATGGTCCAGGTTTAGGTTTTAACCCAATAAAAACTTAATTAAAATCTGAACGCGTTTAACTCCTTTCTCATGTTCCCACCCGTGTGACGTCACGTATCTTACCTGTAAGGCGGAAGTGGGCGGTCGTGTCGAAACAAAGGTCATTCTATGTTAATATGATCCTTTCGACCTCGTTCTGCTCCTATTAATAATTAAAGGTTTCCTGCGGTGTAAACTTGTCTGTTCCCCTAAGTATTCATGTACACAGCCCCCTGCTCGTGAAAAACAATCGGGTAGCCTAATTCAAGAACGTTCCCTTATCACTCGTTCATGTACATTTCCCCATAATTTGCATTCAACTTTTAATCATTGTAGTAATTATGTGTGTTTTACCTGATAAAACTGAAATAAGAGGATGTGTGTTTTATTTGATAACACACATTTTCGATTCTGAAAACTAATAGGGAACAGAGCTCACATCATCCCCCAAAGTGTTAACTGAACCATATAATACAGAGGTTAAAGCTGTAGGGGAGGAAGAACCGGAACAGCAGCCATTAGAGTTAATTAATAAGTGTGGAAATTATAAGGATGTTTGTGTATGTGGTTGGTCAACGGGCGGAATCACAACAGGAACTAGAGGGGGCCTCGGGGAGCGCATACCACCACCAGGACCTAATGCCCAACAAAAAGAAAAGTGAAAAAAATAAATCCTTGAGCTGCCCCTTGCTCCAAAATGTAATGGGTCCTTCCTTGAGAGATAGAACAGAGCTAGAACCGGGCTAGAGCAGAGATAGAACACTAGAACATAGCTAGAACAGAGATAGAACAGAGCTAGAACACTAGAACAGAACAGAGATAGAACAGAGATAGAACACTAGAACAGAGATAGAACAGAGCTAGAACACTAGAACAGAGATAGAACACTAGAACAGAACAGAGATAGAACAGAGCTAGAACAGAGATAGAACACTAGAACAGAGATAGAACACTAGAACAGAGATAGAACAGAGATAGAACACTAGAACAGAGATAGAACAGAGATAGAACACTAGAACAGAGATAGACCACCAGAACAGAGATAGAACACTAGAACAGAGATAGAACACTAGAACAGAGATAGACCACCAGAACAGAGATAGAACACTAGAACAGAGATAGAACAGAGATAGAACACTAGAACAGAGATAGAACAGAACAGAGATAGAACACTAGAACAGAGATAGACCACCAGAACAGAGATAGAACACTAGAACAGAGATAGAACAGAGATAGAACACAAGAACAGAGATAGAACACTAGAACAGAGATAGAACACTAGAACAGAGATAGAACAGAGATAGAACACTAGAACAGAGATAGAACACTAGAACAGAGATAGAACACAAGAACAGAGATAGAACACTAGAACAGAGATAGAACACTAGAACAGAGATAGAACAGAGATAGAACAGAGATAGAACACTAGAACAGAGATAGAACAGAGATAGAACACAAGAACAGAGATAGAACAGAGATAGAACACTAGAACAGAGATAGAACAGAGATAGAACAGAGATAGAACACTAGAACAGAGATAGAACAGAGATAGAACAGAAATAGAACACTAGAACAGAGATAGAACAGAGATAGAACACAAGAACAGAGATAGAACACCAGAACAGAGATAGAACACAAGAACAGAGATAGAACACTAGAACAGAGATAGAACAGAGATAGAACACTAGAACAGAGATAGAACAGAGATAGAACACAAGAACAGAGATAGAACAGAGCTAGAACAGAGATAGAACAGAGCTAGAGTGCTACCTGAATAGTGGCCCCTGTATATTTCAGTGGAGACAACACATTCATCTGTAAACAATGTGTTCATGCTTTTAGCTGACTTCATGAGTCCATAAACACACACACACACACACACACACACACACACACACACACACACACACACACACACACACACACACACGCAAATTGCTGTACACCAGATATTGCAGTGACTAAGAAAATGTGATACTTCAGTATTATTTCTCGCTGGTTTTGCATAATTAATTCTAAAGTGCTGACGCGCTTAGTGAGCATGACTTTGAGCTCAGACAGCCTGAAATCCCACAAGGTTTACTTTTCTCCTTGTGTGTCTTCTCCACAGACATCCCCAGCAGAGGTTAACTCCAGCTAATGAGAAAATGAATATGCAGTAAGTGGCTAAAACGGGCTGCAGACAAAGGCAGTCATGAATAAGTAGACCGCCTATCCCCCCCATGTGAAGGTGCACACCACCAGACTGCATGCTTACGTGTGCAGGCAGGAGGCATGGGGCAGGAGGCATGGGGCAGGAGGCAGGAGGCATGGGGCAGGAGGCAGGAGGCATGGGGCAGGAGGCATGGGGCAGGAGGCAGGAGGCAGGAGGCATGGGGCAGGAGGTATGGGGCAGGAGGCAGGAGGCAGGAGGCATGGGGCAGAAGGCATGGGGCAGGAGGCTGCGTCTGCTTCGTTGCTGTTTGTATGTCAGTGTGTGTTGTGCATGTCTCTGTGTGTGAGTGAAAGAGTGAGAGAGAGTGTGTGTGTGTGTGTGTGCATGTCTCTGCGTGTGAGAACAAGCAAGCATGCACTCATAAATATCAATTTCAAGTGTGTGTGCACAAAAAGGCATTCTAAAACATATCTGCACATTAGCCTGTTTCTGTATGCATGTGTGAGTATGCATGCGTGTGTATGTTTTTATGTCTCTACGTGTGTGTATGTGTGTGTATGTACACACACATACTCTTACACCTGCCTGTGTGTCTGTTTTTGTACGTGTGTGGTATATCCAGAGGACAGCTGTCTGTGGTATCTCATCTTCATGCTTGTCATAAGAGGTCTGACACACACATTCACATCCATACAGATTCTGTCACTCTCTCACTCACTCACTCACACACACACACACACACACACACACACACACACACACACACACACTCTCTCTCTCTCTCTCTCTTTCTGTCATTCACACACATACACACACACACACACACACACACACACACACACACACCTTACACACAGACACACGCACACACAGACACACACACACAAAGACACACACAGACACACACAAACCCACACACATGCCTATCTACATCTGGGGATGCTTAAATTACACTGGGATCCATCCCATGGCTGCCCCTCCCCCCCTGTCCCCCCCCCCCCCCCCCCGGGTGCTGGTAAAGTAATATGTCCTGTGTTGTGATGGATCACTTACTGTCATGGACATAGCTGAGATGCCCGTTTAGATTGCCAGCTGCCGCCAACTGTTGTCTGTATGTGCCTGGCACGCCGCAGTGTGTGTGTGTGTGTGTGTGTGTGCCTGGCACGCCGCAGTACCGCGGGTCATACAGAGGTGCACTGTTTGACCAGCATTAATCTTCACAGAGATAAGCGGAGTATGAGGGAAGGGCCGCAGCAGCGTCCAAAGTCCCAAAGCCTCCTTGACAACGCGCCTCAAAGCCTCCTTGACAACGCGCCTCAAAGCGAAACAGGCAGATGCACAACAGGGGAAGAACAGACTCGTCTCCAGTACATATGCAAACATCACTGACGGCCAATCACAAGTCCCCATCTAAAGGGAACATGGCTGCCTAACTGTGTAACAGCATATGGCAGTATGTTCCCACGATTGGTTTGGGAGTCTCCAGTCAGACAGGCGTGCAGGTGAAGCTGAAACAGTTTAGGGGAAGAGCTTAGAGTGCTGATAGACTAAAACACACACACACACACACACACACACACACACACACACACAGGTGCAGGTGAAGGTGAAACAGTTTAGGGGAAGAGCTTAGAGTGCTGATAGACTAAAACACACACACACACACACACACACATAAACACACACACACACACACACACACACACACACACACACACACACACACACACACACACGCACATGCACACGCACACGCACACGCACACGCACACAAACTTAAAGTGCGGACAGACTAAAACAACCACAGCAGATGCAGGTAAGGCGCACATTAAGCATCTCGTTAACACAAAACTAAAAAAGGCCTCTTCACACAGCCATATGTACAGGTGAGACAAAACCAGGAAAGAAGTTAACACAGACACATAGAAATAACATAGTTAACATAGTTAACATAGAAATAACATAGTTAACATAGAAATAACATAGTTAACATAGAAATAACAGCAGACATAGCCACTCGGCACCAACCATCTCAAATGAAGAGTCCAAATAGCAAAGAAGAAACACAGAGCAGGTCATACATAGGTGCACATGGCACTGGGGATGGGGGGGGGGGACATGTCCCCCCCAGATTCATAGTGACCCCGATCCGTCCCTACCACTCTCCCTACGTGAGGCGACTAAGAACTCTGCACAGCTGATCAGGCGATGTTAGCGTCCCCCCTCAGTTAAAAAATCCCATCTGCACCGCTGAGGTCATAGAGAGAAACAACTCTGAATTATTAAGGAGACGCATCAGCATCAATTATGAACTCCTCTGATAGGTCTTTGGTCTTTCCACTCCTTAAACGTGTTTTTACAGGTTAGGAATACAGAGGGACCGTTTGCAGAACTGAGAGTTACTGGCCTATATATCCTTTGTCACCGCTAGAACCGTTGAACAATTGACTCATCCTATGTGGATGATGCTATGGACAGTAAATAGTCATCATCCCAGCAGAACGTGTGTGTGTGTGTGTGTGTGTGTGTGTGTGTGTGTGTGTGTGTGTGTGTGTGTGTGTGTGTGTGGCGAGAGACTGAAGTGTGTTTGTGTGTGTGGTGAGAGACTGGAGTGTGTGTGTGTGTGTGTGTGTGTGTGTGTGTGTGTGTGTGTGTGTGTGTCTGTGTGTGCGTGTGTGTGTGACTTAATGTGCTCGGTGCTGAGTTGATGTGCCAGCATGTGAGTCACACACTCGTGGGGCCAGGGGAGAGAGTGAGGTACGGTGGTATTTGCAGTTCTGACATTTCCCCGTGCCTGCCGCAGGGATCGTCATCCATTCCCTCAGCCACGATGGC
>NC_137911.1:30701837-30716837 GCF_963457725.1 Sprattus sprattus | reverse complement strand
AGATGAAGCCGTGATCTGCTGTTCAGCCTCGCAGATCCACCCACTGATGTCTTCACCACATGGAGAGTGTGGGTGGTATAGTGGTGGTGTGTGTGTGTGTGTGTGTGTGTGTGTGTGTGTGTGTGTGCGCATCTCACTGTGTGTGCGTGTCTGAGTGTGTGTGTGTGTGTCTGTGTGTGTGTGTGTGTGTGCACGCGCCAGTTTGTATTGGTTTGGTAGGTGCCATATCTGGCGCCTGCATTGTCCTGTGAGTGTGTGTGTGTGTGTGTGAGTGTGTGTGTGTGAGTGTGTGTGTGTGTGTGTGAGTGTGTGTGTGTGAGTGTGTGTGTATTTATGGCGGTAGGGACTGTGGACTTACACTTACTTTTACTGTCAGTATCAATGGGTAGGGTGGTTCCTGTCAGAGAGGTTATTATATCACTAGTCCTAGACACACACACACACACACACACACACACACACACACAAACAGATAGGAATAGAAAGAGAGAGAAAGACTGGTGATGTTAGAAAGACTGTGCGCTTGTAGTATTGATTAACTAGCCAACATATCTCCCATTACTCTCTTCCTCACACTCCACCCACTGGGAATAGCTCTTTACCATCACTGTGGTTTAAACACACACACACACACACACACACACACACACACACACACACACACACACACACACACTCCATCCACTGGGAATAGCTCTTTACCATCACTGTGGTTTACTGACACATGAGTCAGAGTGAGACATCATCATCAATGACAGCTCGCTCTTACAAAGAAAAAAAACAGGATCATCTGTTCCCCCACTTTCCACAGATACACTCCTCGAACAGCTGTTTTGAACACACACCAGCACGCAGCACCGACTCTTGAGCAACTGTGAAGAACACACACAGCTACCGAGAGCAGCCTGGGAAACTCAACGATCTCAGCAGCATCGCTAACATATCCCGGGCAGGATGGTACATAGACGCCCTCTGGTGGTGATGTTGATACACAACATGGCCTGCTGAATTATTATTATTTTCTCGTGGTAAGTAAAATAAACAATAACCGCTGAATAGTGGTGAGGCTAAATATTGTAGATCGATCATTGAAAATGTAGCATAATAGATTTTAGACAACAAACATATATTTAGACAAAATATGTAAGTGGTCCAAACTGTATAGAATGGAACAAACGTGATTGAATGAGTAAAGAAGATGGCCTGTTGTACAAATCTGCTTTATTGAATTAAATGGAATTGAATTGAATTGAAGTCTACTTAACGTCATTGTACTAATGTAAAGATTTAGCAATTATTCATTGCGGGGGCAGTATCCTCTCAAACATCCATTTCCTGTGGTGCATGAGCGATGCTTTTAGTTCTGAAGCCCGGAGGATATTGTTATGAAACAGCGGCTGTCTTTTCGAGTGTCCCCTTTAAAAGCAGAGTGCCTCTCAGATGTCTCTCCGTGTCTCTACGCTGAGATATCAACTCTGACTGAACACACACACACACACACACACACACACACACACACACACACACACACACACACACACACACACACACACACACACACACACACACACACACACACACACACACACTGAGATATCAGCTCTGACTGAAACACACACACACACACACACACACACACACACACACACACACACACACACACACACACACACACACACACACACACACACACACACACACACACACACACACACACTGAGATATCAACTCTGACTGAATGAGCTCAAGCTGCAGACCTCCGTTCTGACGGGACCGACTCGGAGACAGTTCTGGCCCAGACCTCACGTGGATCCGCTCAGGATCTGGATCAGGTCCAGATGTCATCACCAGCTGTCAGACCAACACCCCACCCCACCCCACCCCCCGACTTTGGGGTTCAGCTCTTTGGGGTTGGGGTGTCAGGGTTAGGGTTTGGTATGTGTGGGTCTGGAATGTTAGGTAACCATCTGTGAGTGTGTGTGTGTGTGTGTGTGTGTGTGTGTGTGTGTGGTGTGTGTGTGTGTGTGTGTGTCGGTGTGTGTGTGTGTGTGTGTGTGTGTGTGTGTGTGTGTGTGTGTGTGTGTGTGTGTGTGTGTGTGTGTGTGTGTGTTAGCCAGAAGGTAAAGCAGTACTCAGGCTGTGGACAGCTGGGCCTGGTCATCACTGACACCACTACAGTAAAGCGTCTGAACCAACATCAACATCAAGAGCTCAATCTGGCCTTTCACTTTCTCACACACACACACACACACACACACACACACACACACACACAGTAAAGCGTCTGAACCAACATCAACATCAAGAGCTCAATCTGGCCTTTCACTTTTCATATGGAGAAATATAAACCAGGACAAGACAAGGGAAGGCTGAGAAAAATTTAAAAAGACGGAGGTTTGAAACAATACATATAGAGAGATAAACATATACTTTTAGAAAAAATCAACACAAAATAATAAGAAAATTAGCAAACATAGGAACTATAATGTAGAGCCAATTTAAATGTAACCCTGTGTCTTCCAAAGAAGTAGAGTCACTGTTGGATCATAGTGCGTACAGAATTTACGGACATTCCTAATCACATTACAGTCAGTCAGTACACACACACACACACACACACAATCCCCCAGATGCACCCAAGTATGAGCCTGGGCAGTAGAAACGGTGTTGGAGGCAGTACACCCAAGTATGAGAGAGAAGAAGGGAGAGAGGGGAAAAAGAGTGAGATGATGGTCATCATCACAACATTGAACAAACTTCTTAACTTCCAAACTATAGCCAGAAATGTCAGTGGCCGCATCCATAAGTCTCAAGAGGACATTATCATCACAGAATGTAACAATGAAAGCGCTAGGATAACAGCTTGTACAGTCATATGTATACACTGCAAACAGACTCAACTCACACATCGTTGTAGTGATATGCTGTGTTGATGACTTTAAACTTTAGATAATGTCTGGTTCACTCTGACCTGCTGGGTATTGTTGGTCATACCAGAGTGATTTATAATAATTTAACATATATCATCAAGTGGTACAATATACAGTACTAGGCATCCATAAAGCGACAATTCATTGTTCAAATCCAAATATAAACGTTGAAGAGATTAAGTTGAAGAGAGGGAGGATCACAATAGTCTGACATTAGAACACTTCAAAGGTAACCTGTTTAATTGACTGTCAAACAGTTCACAGATTAAATAGCTTTTAAAACATGTAGCCTGCAACATAGGCGTAAACAGACATACTGCAGACACAAGATATTTATGACATTTGTATCTGAATCAAAACAGTGTGTAAATTATAGGCTAACTGGAAGAACACTATTTCTTTGTTCTCTTAGGCAACAGTGGCCAATTGCTTAATCTCCTCCGGTAAATCGTATGCCATTGTGTACAATGAATCACCATACTGTTACTCTCGGATTAAGACGACTGCCCGGTTGGATTCCGCAGAGGGTAGACGCGAATGCCGTCTCGCCTACCCAAAATGCAAGGCGGGGCTGCAGCCACGAGAAAGGAATGACGTTGTCGGATTGGCTGCTGCTCAGCCAGACCTTAGCATCGCTGCTCACCACCAGGCTAGCCCAGCCAGCAGGCAGCCTCCACCCCACCGCCAAGCGAAGAAGGGGGCTTCTCAAGATCTTCAGTCGCCCACGTTTAACCAGTCTTTATGAAACATAAATAGTGACCAATTTCAGACATGACGAGACTGTGTTTACGAGCTCCGTACTCATATCCCGCCGTTTCGAAGGAGGAGTGAGGCGTAGTGTTTTCATGGGGGCGGTGGGTCGTGAAGAAAAATTCGAGTAACGTCCGAGAAGCTTGATACGTAAACAAACTGGACACAAATTGACAGAATCGACAGCAACCGTCAATGACGAGATAAGCAGCATGGCAGGGGTTTGCAACAGTGTTACGCCCGGGATGGGCGACATTATTCAACTCAACGTCGGCGGAACGAGGCAAGTATTATGCGCATTTCTCGTGTTTTCTTATAGTCTAATGAAGCTGGTTGCTAACCTACGTTATCCTTGCGTATGGAAGTCCTTGACCACACGATGGACACAGGCCCTGACATTGTACAGATCCGTAAGAGAATTGGATCGGTGGTGCTGTCTCTATCGGGAGTGTAGCCCACAGAGTCCCTGTCCCGTGTAGGGAAAACAAGTTGCCATTTGTTGCAGGATTACCAGTCACCTATGTTGTTGAAACACTTGGAATTTAGGACTGTTTGTAGTTGAAGGAATTTGCATAACACCAATAACCCAAAGATTTGACATTTTCTGTCAGCAGCACGTGGTTTTGTTATTGATCTAACTTACCGTGCAATTCCTGACAGATTCCTCACGAACTCTAACCTAGGCTACTCAAAGTCGTGTTTGGCTGCAAACAACAGCTTGGTATTATTCAATCAGTTTAATCACAAATGCGTCAAAATATGGAGGATTAGCGACAAATGCGGATTTAACTCTGGACTCAACAGAGCTAGCTTTCGAGCAGCAGTAGGCTAGCCAGTAGACGCTGTCAAATGTTTCTTTCAATAAACTCAGGAATCTCAACATGCAAAATACTTTCACTGGGTCAGCTGTGTTCATAATATAATCAACATACATCCGCTTTTTACATGTTTATAAAGTTAGGCTATGTTGACTCTTCCCCTTGGGCAAATTAATCGATATCGGATATTTACAGTTTAGCGCCCTCTTGATGCCAAGTAGACATGGCAAATACAATTACCTAGCAATGGAGAAGCCAATACAGAGTAAAATGATGACACGAACGAGGTAGGCTAGGCCTAATGCTGCACACACTAAGTTGACAATACAGCGCTGGTAAACGATAAGATGCTGTTCGTCTCTGCTGTAACATTAGCCGTGTCAGATGACTGTCCTTTTACTCTGAACGACCGCAGAGACAGGATACTGCTCTGTGCCGATATCGCAGTAACCATGACCACCATTAACATGTGGGATCTGTCTGTATATCTATCCCATGCGCTGTCATTTAAATGACCGCGGAAGAAATGTTGACATACTACACCACGCAAATAGAGGGTGTTAAACCAGAAGGGGACGGAGGAGACCACATTTGTATTGCATCACTCCACTGATCCCCCTTTGATGGATGTATTGCATCACTGGAATGATACGTCCTTGATGGATGTTTATGTCATCAACGACCATAACATTGTTAAGTCCTAAAAGCTTTGGTGTGGTAAGCCAGAATAGTGTATCCTGCATGGATCAAACACACACACACACACACACACATTGGTGTGGTAAGCCAGAATAGTGTATCCTGCATGGATCAAACACACACACACACACACACACACACACACACACACACACACATTGGTGTGGTTAGCCAGAGTAGTGTATCCTGCATGGAGCATGGATGAAGTGGACAGGAAGGAGGAGAGGAGTAAAACCCCTCATGATCGACCTGGGTGAAGAAAGAAACAGCTGTGTCTGGACAAACTGGAGTTCACAATTATATCGCACACACACACACACACACACACACACACACTCACACACACTCACACACACACACACACACACACACACACACACACTCACTCGCGCCGTGATCTCTTACACACTCATCCTGCACCATATCTTACACCCTTCTGTTGTCTCCAGGTTCAGTACCTCCAGGCAGACCCTTATGTGGATTCCAGACTCTTTCTTTTCAAGGTAAAATCCTTTTCACACACACACACACACACACACACACACACACACACACACACACACACACACACACACACACGACACACACACACACACACACACACACACACACACAGGAACTGTTACCACTGTTTACATTTTAAAGTTGTCATTAACACGAAAGTGTCTCTGTGTTTGTTTCTCTGTACTGTGGCATGTTTGCAGAGTATGCCTTAAGCTCTCCCATCCTGTGGCACGAGACCTTCACTCACTGCCATATGTTTAGTCCCCTGCTCTCCCATCAACCCCCTCTTACTATGAAGACTAGCAGAGTCTAGCAGAGCACGTCCTAATGCTCTCCCATCAAGCCCCTCTTCCTATGAAGACTAGCAGAGGCTAGCAGAGCACATCCTAGTGATCTCCCATCAAGCCCCTCTTACTATGAAGACTAGCAGAGTCTAGCAGAGCACGTCCTAAACTTCCACATCCGGGCATATACTTATGTTCTGTCCTATTGTGCTCTGTCTGTCTGTCTGTCTGTCTGTCTCTGTCTCTCTCGCTCTCACACTGACCTCTCACTAACTGAGGTGTGTGTTCTGTGTTGTTGCAGCTCTCTCTCTTCCTCTCTCTCTCTCGCTCTCTCACACTAACTGAGGTGTGTGTTCTGTGTTGTTGTGCTCTCTCTCTCTCTCTCTCTAACTGAGGGCTGTATTCTGTGTTCTGAGGGCTGTATTCTGTGTTCTGTGGGCTGTGTTCTGTGGGCTGTGTTCTGAGGTGTGTGTTCTGTGTTCTGAGGTGTGTGTTGTGTGTTCTGAGGTGTGTGTTCTGTGTTCTGAGGTGTGTGTTGTGTGTTGTTGCAGCTTGCTCAGTGGGAGAATCTCCACTCTGAGGGATGAGACTGGAGCTGTAAGTATTGATCCAAACTGGAGATCCAACTGGCTCATGGCAACCTGATCACTGATCCATAAACGTATTTACTGTGTGCACACGTCCTCATACGTTTGCCCGATCAGTTACACACACACACACACACACACACACACACACACACACACACACACACACACACACACACACACACACACACACACACACACACACACACACACACACACACACACACACACACGATCAGCATCAGTTACACACACACACACACACACACACACACACACACACACACACACACACACACACGATCAGCATCAGTTATGGTGTTCTCTCTTTCAGATATTCATAGACAGGGACCCAACAGCGTTTGCACCAATTCTGAACTTTCTTCGGACTAAGGAACTAGACCTGCGGTACGGTAACCACTCTTACATGTTCATATGAGCTTGTCTTATGTGGGATCAGTGTATGTGTGTGTTTTTTCCTTTTTTACACTTTATTTCTTAAAGTTTTATCACAGATACAGAGGAACAGAAAAAGTGTGTGTGTGTGTGTGTTTTACATTCACTTCAGGGTAACTGAGTCCAGCTCTTGTTTTTCTCTCATAGGGGTGTGAATATAAACATCCTGCGGCACGAGGCCGAGTTTTATGGGATAACCCCATTAGGTAAGGGCTCTAAGATCTCACTCAGCCTCACTGCAGACCATTCCGTGTGTGTGTGTGTGTGTGTGTGTGTGTGTAAGGGCTCCTCTGGAGATCTCACTCAACCCCACTGCAGTCATCATGTGATCCCTCTAATCAAATATGACCATCCACTAGCTGAAGCACTCTGGCACTCATGCAAAGGAGATGCTGTTTAAGCTAATGTCACTGTGTTCTTAAAGGGGAAGTCCGCAATTCTTAACCAACTCACATTTTGTCGAATTCAGCAAATTGCTCCTCATGGTCCTTTGGCTGTCCAGTGTGTGTGTGTGTGTGTGTGTGTGTGTGTGTGTGCGTGTGTGTGTGTGTGTGTGTAGCCAGAGGGTGCAGTGCTGTTCATTAAGTAAACCTCACTTCCCCGACACCTTCAGAGACGTACCAGCGACAGACGCTAGCACCCATGGGTTTAGCCTCCTTAAGAGGCGTCCTAGCGACAGACGCTAGCACCCATGGGTTTAGCCTCCTTAAGAGGCGTCCTAGCGACAGACGCTAGCACCCATGGGTTTAGCCTCCTTAAGAGGCGTCCTAGCGACAGACGCTGGCACCCATGGGTTAAGCCTCCTTAAGAGCGTCCCAGCGACAGACGCTAGCACCCATGGGTTTAGCCTCCTTAAGAGACGTCCTAACGCCAGACGCTAGCACCCATGGGTTTAGCCTCCTTAAGAGGCGTCCTAGCGACAGACGCTAGCACCCATGGGTTTAGCCTCCTTAAGAGACGTCCTAGCCACAGACGCTAGCACCCATGGGTTTAGCCTCCTTAAGAAGCGTCCTAGCGACAGACGCTAGCACCCATGGGTTTAGCCTCCTTAAGAGGCGTCCTAGCGACAGACGCTAGCACCCATGGGATTGTGGGACTGTTCTTGCCTGCACAACGCAGGTTACATTTAGCGGGAGGTTTGAAGGATGACTTGTTTTTCACCCTTTCAAGCTTTTGATCACCTGTGGTTTGTTGATGTTGTTTTCTTGTTGCCATGGTGCAGTGCGGCGACTGTTGCTGTGTGAGGAGCTGGAGCGGTCGTCGTGTGGTAGTGTGCTGTTCCATGGATACCTGCCGCCTCCAGGTAAGGTGCAGGGGATCTTCTCTCATATAATTAGGAAATGATCTTGTGTGTGTGTGTGTGTGTGTGTGTGTGTGTGTGTGTGTGTGTGTGTGTGTGTGTGTGACGGGCAGGGGATCTTCTCTCAGATAATTAGGACATGATCTTAACCAACAAGAGCTTGAATTGATGACTAACACAGGCGCTCAACATTCCTAAGTAAGCAGAGACACCTGTCCCATTCTAATGAGCACGCACATACACTAACAAACACACACACACACACACACACACACAAACACACACACACACACACACACACACACACACACTCCAAGTCCATTTATTGTTACGAGCACACACACACATCTGTCACAGTCTGTTCTGTGCTGTCACCACACACTTGCACCTGTTCCAGTCTGTTTTATCTTGTGAGCACACCCACACACACACACACACACACACACACTCACTACCTGTCAGCAGCTGTTGAGTAGCGTCTGGTGTCTCCCCTCTCTGTCTCTGCAGCAGTTGTGCCGCGTAAGAGCAGCAGTGCAGCACCACCACCAGTAGCAGTAGCAGCACCAGCAGCAGCAGCTGCTGTGGCCCCTGAGGAGCGACCGGGACCTGGGGGGGCCGAGGGAGGGGGGCCCCCCAGACCGTGCAGACACACAGGCCTGCCTGGACCCTCAGGAGCAGACGCACCCCAGCGACTAGGTGAGAGAGAGAGAGAGAGAGAGAGAGAGAGAGAGAGAGAGAGAGAGAGAGAGAGAGAGAGAGAGGGGAGAGAGAGAGATAAGGAATGAGAGGGAGAGGGGGGGGGGGAGGGGGAGAGAGAGAGAGAGAGATAGACAGACAGAGACAGGCTAGGTGAGAGAGAGAGAGATGAAGAGGGAGAGGGAGAGGGAGAGAGAGAGAGAGAGAAAATGATAGAGAGAGAGAAAGATAGAGAGATATAGAGGGAGAGGGAGAGGGGGAGAATGAGAGAGAGATAGAGACATAGACATAGTTGCACTGCATAGTTTCCTTTCCATAGTTTTTTTCTTTCTCTACTGCACTGTTGTATTGGCATTTAGGCTGATGGTGACAGGCAGACAGGTTTCATCTTGAGGGTGAGACAGGCAGACAGGTTTCATGTGTAGGGTGAGACAGGTGGAGAATGTGTCTGAGCCTTTTGGGGCTGGTTCCTGCTGGAAGGCATCAGGCTGCTTGCTGCATACTGCAGCACAGAGTGCCATTATGCTGATGGGTAGGGTCACTAGCATGCTGCTATCAGAGAGTGGCATCATCGTTTTGGACTGTCACTCACCTCAGAAAATAACATGTGGCTATCAGATAGTGGTGTTATTGTGCTCATGGTTTTAGATTGTTACCTCAGAAAATAACATGTGGCTATCAGAGAGAAGACATGACTACGGCATGAGGCATTTGGAGTTGTTAGACAAGCAGCAGCAGCAGCAAGGGATTGTGGGAAAAGAGAAGGGAGGGGGTGAGAGGGGAGTGTTTCTCTCTGTGTGTGTGAATGAATGGATGAGTGTGTGTGTGTGTGACTGAGTGTGTGTGTGTGTGTGTGTGTGTGTGTGTGTGAGAATGTGAATGGACGAGTGTGTGTGTGTGTGTGACTGAGTGTGTGTGTGTGTGTGACTGAGTGTGTGTGTGTGTGACTGAGTGTGTGTGTGTGGCTGAGTGTGTGTGTGTGTGTGACTGAGTGTTTGTGTGTGAGTGACTGAGTGTATATGTGTGACTGAGTGTGTGTGTGTGTGTGTGTGTGTGTGTGTGTGTGTGTGTGTGTGTGCGTGTGCGTGTGTGTGAGTGTGATCTGTGAAAGGCCTTTCTGTGGAACAGAGATGTCCTCTTTGTGAGGCCTGCAGGGCTGCATTACCCCAGTCATGTGAGGGCAGAGATGAGACCATCTAATGCAGCAGCCAATGAGAAATGAGAGAATGGAAAGAACAGCCAATCAGAGTGGACTAAATCAAATAACAACCGGTCAGAGATGAGACCATCTAATGCAGCAGCCAATGAGAAATGAGAGAATGGAAAGAACAGCCAATCAGAGTGGACTAAATCAAATAACAACCGGTCAGAGTACTTGATATCATCTTAATGGCAATTTCTGTTAGTCATCAGAATAGATGTGGTGCATTTCCGGGACAAATGTTTAGACTGATGAACTTAGACTGGAAATGGACAAAAACAGAAGCAATGTTCATACAGTGTACAGAATGATTCATTATTAGACATAACCTTTCAGTTTGTGCCGAATCATGTTTATAGTCTCGTCCAATAGATTTATAGGGATCATCAGCATGTACATGTAGGAAAATGACCGAGCCAACGGTCTGTGTGTGTTTGAGAATTATCAAGCAGACGGTCTGTGTGTGTGTTTGCGAATGACCAAGCACACGGTCTGAGTGTGTTTGAGAATGATCAAGCAGACGGTCTGTGTGTGTGTTTGTGAATGACCAAGCACACGGTCTGAGTGTGTGTGTGAATGACCAAGCCGAAGGTCTGTGTGTGTTTATGAATGACTAAACCAACGGTCTGAGTGTGTGTGTAAATGACCAAACCGACGGTCTGAGTGTGTGTGTGTGAATGATCAAGCACACGGTTTGAGTGTGTTTATGAATGACCAAGCACACGGTCTGAGTGTGTGTGTGAATGACCAAGCACACGGTCTGAGTGTGTGTGTGAATGATCAAGCACACGGTCTGAGTGTGTGTTTGTGAATGATCAATCACACGGTCTGAGTGTGTTTGTGAATGATCAAGCACACGGTCTGTGTGTGTCTGTGAATGACCAAGCCGACGGTCTGTGTGTGTGTGCTGACGCTGTACCTCCTCAGGGTGTCCTGTGGATCCGAGGAAGGTTCTGATCGTGGCTGGCCACCATAACTGGATCGTTGTTGCCTATGCACATTTCGTCATTTGTTACAGGTTTGTTAACTCCTGTTTAGTTTCTACGTCTGATGCATTAGAAAAGAGATAAATAAATATGTAAGTGTGTGTATATATGCCTGTGTGCTTTTGTGTATCTGTTTATATCTGTTGAATGTATACGTTTTCCTACTTTTTCTTGTGTGTGTGTGTGTGTATGTTTCTATATATGCATGAGCGTTTTTGTGTATCTGTTTATATCTGTTTGATGTGTATTTAGCTATATCTTTTTTATGTTTGTGTCTGCTTTCCTAAATTTGTTTCTGTGTGCGTGTGTGTGTATGATTGCGCGTGCGTGTGTATGTATGTATGTGTGTGTGCGTGCGTGTGTGTGTGTGTGTGTGTGTGTGTGTGTGTCTAGGATCAAGGAGTCGTCAGGTTGGCAGCAGGTGTTCTCTAGCCCCTACCTGGACTTGCCAATCGAGCGCGTGGCTTTGAACGCTAAGGTGGTAGGTGGTCCCCATGGCGACAAAGACAAGATGGTGGCGGCCGCCTCTGAGAGCAGCATCATCCTGTGGAGCATCCAGGATGGAGGCAACGGGAATGAAATAGGTGTGTGTGTGTGTCTGTGTGTCTGTGTGTGTGTGTGTGTCTGTGTCTGTGTCTGTGTCTGTGTCTGTGGAGCATCCAGGATGGAGGCAACGGGAATGAAATAGGTGTTCGGTGTGTAGGTGTCTGTGTGTCGTTGTGTCATGTGTGTGTTTTAGGGTGCAGTGTGTTCAGTCTCAGGGTATCAGTAGACTGTAGCTGTTTGTAATCTGTGTAGGCGTGTTCAGTAGCTGTGTGTAATCTGTGTGTTGTGTGTTCAGTAGCTGTGTGTAATCTGTGTGTTGTGTGTTCAGTAGCTGTGTGTAATCTGTGTGTTGTGTGTTCAGTAGCTGTGTGTAATATGTGTTGTGTGTGTGTTGGGGTGCAGGCGTGTTCAGTCTTGGGGTACCGGTGGACTCTCTCTTCTTCATCGGGAGTCAGCTGGTGGCCACCAGTCACACGGGGAAGGTCGGGGTGTGGAACGCTGTCACTCAACACTGGCAGGTGTGTCCCCAAGCCTCTCCACCAATCAGAGGACTCAGTTTACCCCCACATTTAGATTAGTGGGTCTGCTCCACCAATCAGAGGACTCGGTCTATCCCCACCTTTAGATTAGTGGGTCTGAACCATCTGTGGGGATTAGGTATAGTCTTGGATTAAAATACACTCAAATACATTAAGAATGGAGGTGCTGTTTAAATTGAAGTCTAGTCTAGCCTAGTCTAGTCTCCACTTTGTGCTTTCCACATATAAAACTGTGAGGCCAAATGTGATCTAATGTGAAGTGAATTCATTAATTCTTCAGTTAATGAAATCGTACAAAATGCTGTTAATTTCAGTTATAGGAAGAATGTTTTAAGAATGTCTTACAAGTGGAGTAGTTTTAAATCACTCTGGGCAGTAGCCATGTCCAGAGCAGACTAACAACAAACACGCTACGCCCAATGATCATCTCTGAGCTGCAGACACAGGTGACCTGTGGGAAGGGCTCTGACCCCTGCGTGACCCCTGAGTGACCTTTGACCCTGTGACCTCTGTGCATGTTGCAGGTGCAGGACGTGGTGCCCATCACCAGCTGTGACACGGCCGGCTCCTTCCTGCTGCTGGGCTGCAACAACGGCTCCATCTACTACATAGGTGAGCTCCGACCCCTGAACCCTGAACCCCGACCCTTGACCTCTCACATCCCCTCACATCCCCGCACTCTCCATCTACTACATAGGTGAGCCCCGACCCTTGACCTCTCACATCCCCTCACATCCCCGCACTCTCCATCTACTACATAGGTGACCCCCGACCCCTGAACCCTGAACCCTGACCCCTCACATCCCCGCACGCTCAGCACTCTCCATCTACTACATAGGTGAGCCCCGACCCCTGAACCCTCACATCCCCGCACTCTCAGCACTCTCCATCTACTACATAGGTGACCCCTGAACCCTCACATCCCCTCACTCTCCATCTACTACATAGGTGACCCCTGAACCCTGAACCCTCACATCCCCACACATCCCGCACGCTCAGCACTCTCCATCTACTACATAGGTGACCCCTGAACCCTGAACCCTGACCTCTCACATCCCCGCACTCTCCATCTACTACATAGGTGACCCCTGAACCCTGAACTCTCACATCCCCGCACTCTCCATCTACTACATAGATGACCCCTGAACCCTGAACCCTCACATCCCCACACATCCCCACACACTCCAGTCCAGCAGAGCGTAAAGCTGCAATATTAAAGGTGCATTATGCAATATTAAAGGTGCATTAAAAGCGCGTTAAAGCTTTTTTTTTTTTATAAATATTTTCATTTGGCAAGAAGGTAACAGAAAATATGAAAGGGGTCCAGGAATCACAATAGTCACAAATAATTTAAGGAAGCATCCAGTTTTACCAACAAACCCATCATTTTCAGCTATCTTCTAATAATTCATGCTTCCCCTATCATACTATATAGGTGGCCCAATATCAATGCTGCATTACACAATACTAAAGCTACATTATGCAATATTAAAGCTACATTATGCAATATCAAAGCTGCAGAATGCAATATCAAAGCTGCAGAATGCAATATCAAAGCTGCAGAATGCAATATCAAAGCTGCAGAATGCAATATCAAAGCTGCATTACGCAATATCAAAGCTGCAGAATGCAATATCAAAGCTGCAGAATGCAATATCAAAGCTGCAGAATGCAATATCAAAGCTGCAGAATGCAATATCAAAGCTGCAGAATGCAATATCAAAGCTGCAGAATGCAATATTAAAGGTGCAGAATGCAATATTAAAGGTGCAGAATGCAATATTAAAGGTGCAGAATGCAATATTAAAGGTGCAGAATGCAATATCAAAGGTGCAGAATGCAATATTAAAGGTGCAGAATGCAATATTAAAGGTGCAGAATGCAATATCAAAGCTGCAGAATGCAATATCAAAGCTGCAGAATGCAATATCAAAGGTGCAGAATGCAATATTAAAGGTGCAGAATGCAATATTAAAGGTGCAGAATGCAATATTAAAGGTGCAGAATGCAATATTAAAGGTGCAGTATGCAATATTAAAGGTGCAGTATGCAATCTGAAAGGGAATATAGGCAGCAGTGGAAATACGGTGGAAAATATCAAAAAAGGAGAAAAACAAAACACATGGTCAGAAAGGGTGTGAACATCAGTAGATAGTCTGGATCTCTGGCTAACCCTAACCCTAACCCTGTGCAAAGAGTTCTGCTGCCATAAACAAAGCACTGGTGTGTGTCCTGTGTGTGTGTGTGTGTGTGTGTGTGTCCTGTGTGTGTGTACAGATCAGTCAGACTTCAACCTCAACCCCTGTGTTAACCGTAGCGTTAACCATGATCTGCTTTGCGTCAGAGATAAGGAACAGGGAACTAAAAGAGGAGAAGTTGGCTATTTATGCAAATGTTGGATAACCGCAAACATCATTAGCATTGAATAGCGTTTGAACGTTTTGTAGACAAGTGGAACACCTGGGAGCTGAACCTCTGATCATACGCAGCTGATAACAGGACAGCGGTCATATTCATACAAGTTGAACTCGATTGTCTCAGTGTGAAACTAGGAAATGAAAGAGTTCTGCATGGTTAGGAACAGTGATGACATAGTGGGTACAGCGCTGTGTTTAAGTTGCTGACACCAGCCAAGGGATGAGATTTGACCGTATGGCAAGTAGTCATGGTTAATGTGGTGTACTGTATTCAGTTAAGGCGCTCT
>NC_137911.1:30684337-30696837 GCF_963457725.1 Sprattus sprattus | reverse complement strand
GATTCACAAGTCTATCACCTTACAGTAAGCAGTTGAGATTTACTAGATATAAAATCCAGCCTCCACTGATTATATATAAATCTTTATTTCAAACGGCAAGTTCCATATAAAATAACAGACATACAACTATAAAAAAAGAGAGAAAAAACTAAAGGATACAACATACATTTTGTGCCAATGTCGTCTTAACTTAAGTTAAGTTAATCGATAGCAGCTCTTTAGAGGGTTGACCAAAGCCTCTACTATACAGTTCTCAGACTTGTCCAGTCGACACATAAAACCATACATCAGTTGTCTCAAGAGTGCCTCACAGGTCCTGATTATCATACTGCTGCTTCCTAACACCCTTCTTCTCCCATGATTGACAGACACACACACACACACACACACACACACACACACACACACAGACACACACACGCTGCTTCCTAACGTCCTTCTTCTCCCATGATTGACAGACAAACACACACACACACACACGGCTTCCTAACACCCTTCTTCTCCCATGATTGACAGACACACACACACACACACACACACACGGCTTCCTAACACCCTTCTTCTCCCATGATTGACAGACACACACACACACACACACACACACACACACACACACACGCTGCTTCCTAACACCCTTCTTCTCCCATGATTGACAGACACACACACACACACACAACAAACGCTGCTTCCTAACACCCTTCTTCTCCCATGATTGACAGACGTAGGCGGCCCGTCGGAGGAGGAGCTTCTGAAGCTGCTGGACCAATGCGACCTCAGCACATCCCGCTGTGCCACGCCCAACATCAGCCCCGCCCCCTCCGTGCTGCAGCCCAATAGGCTCAGAGAGTCCTGCTCAAGGTGAGAGGTCCGCCCACCACAGATCAGCTCAGAGTCAAGAAGAGCCTATTACAGCTCAGAGTCAAGAAGAGCCCATTACAGCTCAGAGGTCAGAGTCAAGAAGAGCCCATTACAGCTCAGAGGTCAGAGTCAAGAAGAGTTCATTACAGCTCAAAGGTCAGAGTCAGTAGAGCCTATTACAGCTCAGAGGTCAAGAAGAGCCTATTACAGCTCAGGGGTCAGAGGTCAAGAAGAGCCTATTACAGCTCAGAGGTCAAGAGCCCATTACAGCTCAAAGGTCAGAGGTCAAGAAGAGCCCATTACAGCTCAGAGGTCAAGAGCCCATTACAGCTCAAAGGTCAGAGGTCAAGAAGAGTTCATTACAGCTCAGGGGTCAGAGGTCAAGAAGAGCCTATTACAGCTCAGCGGTCAAGAAGAGTTCATAAATAAAGTATCAGAAAGAAGAAAGTTGGTAATATAAGTGCAAACAAACGTGCCTATGAATATGTGTTCTATGAATCTGTGTATATCTCTAAGTTTGAACGCACTCGTGGGAGTGTGTCTGACTCTGGGTGCTAATTAGATGACCAACACATTTTGGATCTCCCAGTAGCGACTGTAATGGCTGAGATGATGGAGAAAGGCTGCTTGATAAAGAGCTGTATCCTGTATCCTGAATAGAATAAAGAACACACACACACACACACACACACACATATCCTGATACGTTAAGTACCGGCACTTTACTGGCTTTGCTGAGACCGATAAAATGTCCACCAGCTCTGTCTTAATGTGTCTGAAGAACCAGCTCCAGTTTCCTAATGGCCCTAGTGCAAATAACAAATGAGATTATCATCGCGAGGAGAGTTTCTCAGTCAAGATGTTCTGAGCATATGGGAGCTGTTGTGGACTTCCACACTAGATAACTGAGGAGGCTGGCTCTGTATTCTCTTCAGAGTGCAGGTGTGCATGTTAATAATGGAGACATTCACACTCACACTCTCGTCTGTGATGTATGGAAAGTCACACTGACACACTCACGTCTGTGATGTATCGAAAGTCACACTCACACACACACGTCTGTGATGTATGGAAAGTCACACACACGTGTGTGTTATTTGTCTGTGTGTGTATTTATGTGTAATTGTGTGTTTATGTACTTATATGTGTTGTGTTCTTTTTTTTTGTCTATTGTATGTGTGTCTGTGCGTGTGTGCGTGTGTGCGTGTGCGTGCGTGTGTGTGTGTGTGTGCGTGTGTGTGTGTGTGTGTGTGCTCTGTACCTTAGCCTCCAGCTGCCGACCCAGGAGCCCATCCTGGAGACGGCGTCCTACGGGGCCCTGCGCCCGTACCGAGAGAGCCCCCTGCTGGCCAGAGCGCGTCGCACAGAGAGCTTCCACGGCTACCGGGACTTCCAGACCTTCAGCCTGGGCCGCAACCTGCTGGAGCCCGACGGACAGGCCTCCTCCTCCTGCGGGGGGGGGGACGAGCCGCGCCACTCCTCCGAGAGCAGCGGGGAGGAGGGGGGTACGGACCGCAGGAGCGGAGCGGGGGGGGGTGGAGGAGGGGGGGGGCTGGAGAGCTGGTGGGGGAGGGCCAGTGAGGGTCAGGCTGAGGGGAGGTCGGCACCTGACAGTCCCGGGCTGGGGGTGGGGGACGTCAGGAGGAAAGGGGGGGCACAGGTGGAGGAGGAGGGGGGGGCAGCAGCAGCTTCAGCAGGGGTGGGGGGGTGCGAGGGCCGGTCCGAGGGGAAGAGGAGGGGGGCATTTGAGGGGGGGTTTCTGGCAAGGAAAAGGGCGCCCCCCGTGCCCACGCTGGCCTCTCTGCCCCCCGGCTCCGAGGCTGGCGGGGGGGGCAGCGACTCGTCTTCCAGCGCTGCCTCGCCCTCCCCGACCAAAATGGCCACCTCACCACGACACCGCAAGGGCACCGAGACGTCAGGCCAGGAGTACAGCCTGTGAGAGACCTGCTGCATGCCTGAGACATCCCTGAGACAACCCTGAGACAACTCAACCAACCTCGCCCCCTCCCCTTACAGTCACCTTACATGCCTGAGACAACCCTGAGACAACCCTGAGACACCCCTGAGACATCCCTGAGACAACCCTGAGACGACCCAACCACCCCTGCCCCCTCCCCTTACAGTCACCTTCCAGCAGGGATAAAGAGGACCCTTGTCTCAGTGTAGTGTAGCAGTGATCATCTCAGAACAGACCTCGCTGGAACACATACATATATATATAACTACACGGAGCCATCTTCACCTTGGGTTGAACACTCACCTGCAGTGAGTATGGTGCAGTTCCCTCCTCCACAGCTATGTGGTGCTGTTTGCAGCCATAGTCCAACCTCACACACCAATGCCTTGGCTATAGGTTTGTTCAAAGGCAGTTTGTTCTTTTAAGGAGTGGAATAATTATATAGAAATGTTTGTTTTGTTCGATTAACTATATTTCTGTTGGTATGGCAACAGCTGATTTTGTTTTGTTCTTTCTGTTGGTATGGCAACAGCTGATTTTGTTTTGTTCTTTCTGTTGGTATGGCAACAGCTGATTTTGTTTTCTTCTTTCTGTTGGTATGGTAACAGCTGATTTTGTTTATTTTCTTGTTTGAAATGGCGCCATCATCCTTGAGCTGAAATGCAAAGGCCCATTGTTTACATGCGTACATGTTTGTTTCAGCTGCCCAACTGGAATAGTTTGTCTCCTTCGTAACGCCCTGACGATTCCGAGGATAAATAGATCAACGATATTACCTTAAAGCTAACTTTTATATGTTTCTCTACGTCACTTTGAACACTAGTCTCTTCATACTCCCTCATGAATAACGCTGACATTAAGTGACTTGAGGCATGGAGGTCATCGGTAGTAGCCTGCCTCAATAGTTGTGTGATCTTTCACTCTCATATCATGGCTACTGTGGCGGCTTGCCAGCTGCGGATGTTTTTAATTTGTATTATTATTTAGAGACCCACACGAAGCTATTTTTCTTACATTAAGTTGTTCGACTCAAACAAAGGGAATTCCTTCACATTGTTGTAATGTTTGGAGACTGTTTAGTGCCTTTGATCACGGTCATAATTTAAAATTATTCTATTCATTTAGGAGAGGAATCAAACCAAAGTGAATATGACGAGCCCCCCCCCCCCCCCCTCCTCTGTGTGTTGACTGTATGCTCAGAGACGTCCAGACTACAACAGTGAACCGTATATTTAAAACCTTAACACATTATGCAATTTCAGCACCATATAACCAGGATGTATCTTGGTAACTGTGTCCTTGACATTATGCATCTCTTCTAAATGCTTTCTAGCGTCGACTTGTTTTATAGATCTAATTATGCATCTGTTCTGAATGCTTTCTAACGTCGACTTGTTTTATAGATCTAATGTTCTTCGTTGTTGTATGATGTGACATCATTGCATTTGCACTTAACGTGAAGGAGTAGGAGACGCGACCTTTAACCTTATCTGATGATGAAATATTCAGAGACCATCACTCGTTCATGGATACCCCAATGGTGGCTGAGTGTGGGATACACACACACACACACACACACACACACACACAGAGACACATAGACAGACACACACACACACACACACACACACACAGCTGGCTGAGATCTGGCCAACTGCCGGCACAGAGATCACCCACAGTCAGCCGCCATCAGGTTGTCCATCAGTCACTTTTTTCTCTCTCTCTCTCTCTCTCTCAGCCATATGCAGTCAGCCCATGTTTACAAGCTATATAAAAATGTACAGACTATATTTATGTTGCTCAACATATCTTTTATATATATATATATATGGTAAGGTATGTTAATGTCACGTTATCATGTCACTAGATAGTGTATGCTGTATGTAGTGCACCGTATGATAAGAGCACTGAGTTAAGCCTGCGCACACATGAAGAAGAACACTATATGAAGGAAGTACACAAAGTGAGAGTAGCCTAGAGTAGTATACGCTTATAGTATGCTGTAATAGTAGGCTGTAGTAGTATGCTTAAGTAGTATGCTTTAGGAGTATACACTAATAGTATGCTGTAATAGTATGCTTTAGTAGTATGCTTTAATAGTATGCTGTAATAGTATGCTTTAGGAGTATACACTAATAGTATGGAATAAAATGATGCTTTAGTAGTATGCATTAGTAGTATGCTTTAGTAGTATGCTTTCCCCACACTAAATCTTGCCAGTGCAGGACTGGACGAGGGCCTGCTTTAGCCCTTTTTCTGATGATCCTGGAGTATGCTCTCGTTTTCCCTCCCCATTTCATGTGTCATGACATCCACTGCCAGCAGGGGGCACTGCTCTGCGCTGCTCAGGCTGCAGTCGGGTGGGGGGGGGGATGGGGGGATTGGGGGGGGGGGGGGTGTGTTGGGTGGGTGTTGATGAATGGGCACGCTGCACCTCTGTGATGGCCGTACAGATGGGCTGATCCTGGCAGCACACTGCATCCCTAACCACCCACACACACACACACACACACACACACACACACACACACACACACACATTCACACACCCACATGCGCGCAGACACACACGCACACACACACACACACGCAGACACACACACACACACACAGGCGAGCAAGCACACGCAGACACACACACACACACACACAGGCACTCGCAGACAAACACACACACACCCACCCCCCCACACACAGAGACACCTGCAGTGCCACCCACACTCTTAGGCGCCAGGATCTGTCAGCATATTAAACGCCCATCTCACGCCCTGCAGCTGGGCATTTGTGTGTGTGGGTGTCAGCCTGCAAGCTCCTGTTCAGTGTGTGTGTGTGTGTGTGTGTGTGTGTGTGTGTGTGTGTGACATGGCAGGCAGATAATTACCAGCTACTGGAGGTGATTTATGAGTTATACGAAGCTCTCACACTGCCGCTGATGCTGGTTAAGACAGTGAAGGCAAACTTTAGACACACACACACACACACACACACACACACACACACACACACACACACACACACACACACACACACACACACACGACAGCACTGTACACAACCTGGTATTCCTTCATGGCCTGGATTAGTGTGGGGAAAGACGCAACAGAAACGTAGCTGCGTGTCACTGTGAACTATCTCAAAGGACAAACTGTACTGAGATCAGTCTCACTCTACTCTCATTCTAATCTTGGTTTCCATGGTGAGGATGATTTGAGAACAGTGTTCCTCCTTTGTGATGCTGCATGGACGACAGTCATTCTAATCTTGGTTTCCATGGTGAGGCTGATTTGAGAACAGTGTTCCTCCTTTGTGATGCTGCATGGACGTACACTACGCATATATAGCTGCTTTTACTGACTTACAGCAGGCAATCTTCAAACCTCTTACCCACGATGCCAAGCGTGTTTGCAGCTTTGCATTGCTAGACTGGAATAAGGAAGAGCATTTACTTGACAGGCAGAGTTGAGAAAGAACTCACGATCTCATGTCTGTCTGTGTCTTTACTGGTTTGACCATGGTATTGTAGTCCCGTTAAGATGAGGTTAAGATTAGACAGTCACAGAACGAATGTTGAACACATGGAGCCTGATGCACCTTGAGAAAACACACTGACAGTATCTTTGAAATGATACAAAGACAGGAAAAGAAAGAAAGAAAGAAAGAAGAAGTTTGATGAGATTAACTAATGATTAACTATTGATTAACTAATGATTGATTAACTAATGTTTGATGAACTGTTGTCTTGGCTGTTGTTTGTGTTTGGTTTGAAGAGTGTTGAGATCCATGACGGATACTTAGTCACGAGTATTTTGAGATCCTGCTCTGAAGGAGACTGGAACACTAATGTAGAGATCATATCTATGGTATGATCATAGAGAACATATCTATGGTATGATCATAGAGAACATATCTATGGTATGATCATATCTATGGTACGCCAGCAGTGCTGTGAGTGAACCCGGTACCTGAGTCTCCTGAGTAAAGCTACCCCATACAGAAGCGCTCTCACCTCTCTGTCACCTCTGACCTCTGTATGGGCACAAAAGAAACAAGACAAACATGTCAATCAAACTGCGTCTCCGTGTTCTTTTTTATTGTGTCTTGTCTGTCTGTCTGTCTGTCAGTCAGTCTGTCACACAAACACTAAGGTTCACCAGCCCATCATCTGTGCATCACCTAGATGTTACACTAGGCCTGCCTGCGAGCGAGAGACAGAGACTATCAGACAAGCGCAGAGTTTCAGTTTGACATTTGCACTGAGCCAAATCACACACAAATCACTCTAGCAGAGAATATTCTGAGTGTTCGCTGTCTGTGTGTTAAACTACTAAAGTCTAACTAAGTACTAGGAATATCAAAGGACTTAAGAGGGGAACTATATTGGCCATAATAACCATTTACAGAAGGCTCTGTTCCTACCACTATGGGGGTATTACAGCACTAGTACTGTTTCTTACTATATCAGGAGGAAGCACATCATTGCAAAACAACAAAATTCAGATAAAACAAAACTGACAAATATATAAAACGATACTCAGCGATAATGATAAATAATACTGACATTTTGTAAAAAAAAAAAAAAACAATAAATATTTATAATAAAAGCTGTACATCATTGCTTAATAGTGATATGCTTTCCAAACAAAGTACAATGTTTAGAACACAACCCCCCCAAAAAAAACATCCTGCAGGTTTAAAACAACCTCTACCAATCACTGATGAGCACATTGCTTCCTCCGTCCAATCACAACACTTGACTTCACTTCGACCAACGGCAGTACATACTTTTCACAGACGGCAGTACATACTTAAGACACATTTTTAAAATCAGTTGGCTTATCACAGCTTGCACTAAACACAGTATCTGATACCGCTCTATCTACAGTCATAGGCACAAGTTTAACACCAACTAGGTTTCCACTTCACAGTTCCACAGTTACATCGAGTCCACTGCTAAACACTTAAAGGCTGAAGAAAGAACAGGTTTAATAATAATAACAGCAGGAGCCTATCAGGGTTAGGGGGAGCTGGGCCTATCAGCATTTAGATGATTATTGTAAGCAAAAGCCTTTCCTGTCACAACTATACGCGTACACTTCCACGCCGATCACCCAAACTCTGTATATAGTGTCTTGAGTTCCTTATGTACCTAATACATAGTTAATAACTGTAATATGTATGTGTTATTCTACTTCATGTTCTTCTGAGATGCATTTGGTTTAGAGACACTTACTTTCTATGAATCATCTCTTCCACACACTGCAGCTCAGTGGATTAACAGAGGGACCCAGAGCTGGCTGAGGGTACTGAGTGAGGCGAGACATACAGGGAGTGCAATGCTGCTCTCTCTTCAGTGGCCTGTTGTGTGAGCTAAAGCTAATGCTAATAGTAGCTGCCTGATGAGCTGGTTCACCTGACTGACCACTCCCCTAGAGGTGGTCCCTGCTTGGGTTTCAGAGATTACAGGTTTAAAATAATTTAGTTTAATGATTACAGTTTTTTTTTTTTTTTTTAATGTGGGCCACTTCAGGACTGGATTCAATTATGATGGTGAGGAGAGCGAGTTAAACTTTTAACTGTGGGTCTCCCAAATGGATTAATTTCAGTTATGCACAAATAAAAATAATCATAATACTGCTATCAGACTTAGCCTAGAGGCTATCAGAGTTAGCTGCTATCTCAGAGAGGCTATCAGAGTTAGCTGCTACCTCAGAGAGGCTAACAGAGTTAGCTGCTACCTAAGAGAGGCTATCAGACTTAGCTGCTATCTCAGAGAGGCTATCAGAGTTAGCTGTTACCTCAGAGAGGCTATCAGACGTAGCCGCTATCTCAGAGGCTATCAGAGTTAGCCGCTACCTCAGAGAGGCTATCAGAGTTAGCTGCTACCTCAGAGAGGCTATCAGAGTTAGCTGCTATCTCAGAGAGGCTATCAGAGTTAGCTGCTATCTCAGAGAGGCTATCAGAGTTAGCTGCTATCTCAGAGAGGCTATCAGAGTTAGCTGCTACCTCAGAGAGGTCGTGTTGAAAGGCCCCGGCAGTGAGCGCTGACATTGAAAGGCAACATTTGCATGACTTCAGTTAAAACCCGGAGACTATAGGCAGGCGCAAAATCACATAATAAATCCAAGCTTTTCTCTGCTAAATGGAGTGTGTGTAGAAGGGTGTATGTATATGTGTGTATCAGAGAGAGAGTGTATGAGAGCGTGCACGTGTGTGTTTGTGACAGTTTGTGTGTTTGTATATGAGTATACAGTATATGTGATATAATGTAAGTTTGAGTATGTGTGTGTGTGTGTGTGTCCACCGGGTGTGTGTTCCCCATCACAGGTGTGTGTCTGTAAACATGGTGTGTGTGTGTCCATCAGGGTGTGTGTTCCCATCACAGGTGTGTGTGTGTGTGTCCATCAGGGTGTGTGTTCCCATCACAGGTGTGTGTCTGTAAACATGGTGTGTGTGTGTCCATCAGGGTGTGTGTTCCCATCACAGGTGTGTGTGTGTGTGTGTGTGTGTGTGTGTGTGTGTGTGTGTGTGTCCATCAGGGTGTGTGTTCCCATCACAGGTGTGTGTGTGTGTGTCCACCAGGGTGTGTGTTCCCCATCACAGGTGTGTGTCTGTAAACATCGTGTGTGTGTGTGTGTCCATCACAGGTGTGTGTCTGTAAACATCGCGTGTGTGTTTGTGTGTGTGTGTGTGTGTCCACCAGTGTGTGTGTGTTCCCATCACAGGTGTGTGTGTGTGTGTCCACCAGGGTGTGTGTGTTCCCATCACAGGTGTGTGTCTGTAAACATGGTGTGTTCCTTCCTGACTGATCCCACAGAGCTGAGCCCTTTGATAGTTTCCACGAGCTCCTCGTCTCCGATGAACTAGAAGGAAATCACATAAAGAGAACACTTTTGAAAACCTTAATAAATAAATAATAAATAAATAAACTTTAATTACATAGACAACTCACACAGAGACAGGCACGTGGACATTCCCCTTTTCCACTCCACACTCACCAAAGATGCATATGTGCACACACACACACACACACACACACACACACACACCTACACACACACACATACAGGTTGTGGTCTCTCACCATGCCACTGTCTGTGCCCTGCACCTCCGGGTCCCACACCCCATCGTCCATCAGGGACTTCCTGTCCGTGCTGTCAATCAGCTGACTGACGCTGCGGTGCAGGGAATTCTGGGAGTAGCCGTGGCTCAGCGGGGTCTGGGCCGGCACACGCAGCACAGACATGGTGGTGGGGTATCCATGGCGACCGGAGCGAGAGGGGGTACCGCCTATCTTGGTGTCCACGAAGCCCTGTAGATCACACACAGACAAAGACTCATGAGCTGCCGTCACCTAGGTTACCATGCAGCCCAGAGGACAGCACACGCTGCAGCAGTTATGGCCACTAAGTACATGCTGCCACTGCTGTAATACTACAGGTGGCCACAAGGTGGCGCCTGCCAGGGAATGGAATATGAGGAATATTACTGCCCCCTTGTGGAGAAATGTACAAAGTGCAAGAGTGAGGGATACCTGAAATCTGAGCTGTGGAGGAGGAAGCAGCGCATGCTCAAACTGAACTCAATAAACACACCACCTCACACACAACCTCACACTCCACCTCACACACACCACCTCACACACACCACCTCACACACCACCTCAACCTCACACTCCACCTCACACACCACCTCACACACAACCTCTCAACATTGAGTCCATACTCATAAATAATCACTGAGATTCTGCCTTAGCATGCAATGTTGAAGATGCATACTAACATGCACACATGCAAATCCAGCCATTACCCTGTGAAATCTAAATGTACTTACAGTGCTAGTGCACACTCAACATGCATGAGGGTGCAAACTCGCACCCTGTCATAGCATGTATGTTAAAGAGCGCACCAAAAAAAACACACACACACACACACACACACAAACACACACACACACACACACAAACACACACACACACACACACACATATACCTCGGTGTGCATGATAAAGCCCTTTAGGGTGACAGTACTGCAGGAGTCGATGGTCTCAGGCACTGTGTCGAACTGGAGGAAGAGGGGAGAATGGAGAGAGAGAGAGGGATAGAGAGAGAGAAGGATGGAGAGAGGGAGAGAGAGAGGGATTGAGAGAGGGAGAGGGAAGGATGAAGGTAGAGGTAGATAGAGGGAGGGAGAAGGGAGGATGGCGAGAGGGAGAGAGAGAGGGAAGGATGGAGAGAGGGAGAGAGAGAGGGAGAGGGAGTGGGAGAGGAAAGGGTGGAGAGAGTGGGAGAAGGAAAGAGAGGGAGTGTGATGAAGATCGATGAGTTTCTTACCTTGGGCTTACTGATACTTGGCTTGTGGCTAGAGGCGTGTTTAGGACAGGGCTTCTGATAGGAGCAGCAGCAGCAGCAGCAGGAAGAGGAGGAGCAGAAACAGGAAGAACAACCAGATAGAGGAAGATGAAGAACAGGAAGAGGAAGCAATCAAAGGTGAAGAGACCCAAAGAAGCACACAGGAGGAGACATAAAGAGCTATAGCGCCCTCTAGTGCCTGCAGAGGGGAGCTTCTCTACAGGTTTAGTGTGTGAACTCAGGAGGGGATTACAGAAGATAGAGTGGACACAACAAACCAGTGAGGAAGTCACGCCCTCTAAGACAGAACTTTCTCCATTATTCCATAGCTTGCTACTGTACTCATGATATTCAAATAAGATCAAATCAATTCAGCAGAGAATTAGAAATACAAATTTAAATTAAAAAAAGTATAAGGCTATGGCAGGGAAAAGGAACTGACATGCAGAAGGTCAATGGTTAAAGGTAACATTAACTGGACTAGGAAACTACTACTGTTTGGGGATAAGTACATGCTCCCACTGCTGTAATACTATAGGAGGCCACAAGGTGGCGCCTGCCAGGGAAAGGAATATGAGGAATATTACTGCCCCCTTGTGGAGAAATGTACAAAGTGCAAGAGTGAAGGAGTCCTCTCACTGAAATGAAGTCTGAGCTTTTTGCAGGGACAAGAGATGAATTTGGCACATGTATAAAATTGATAAATGTCTGCATATTTCTTCAATATATATTGCCAATCCAATTCCATATTATTATGACCTCAGATCTATCATATCTTTAACAAATCTACATTATTTCAACATAATGTTTACTCTGGCTCTCTACATCAGTGTGCTTAAAACAAAAAAAAAATCATAATTTTTTTTTGAGTAACATCGCCTGGCAGAGTGTGCGTGTGTGTGTAGTGTGCGTGTGTGTGTAGTGTGCAGGTGTGTAGTGTGCGTGTGTGTGTAGTGTGCAGGTGTGTGTAGTGTGCCGGTGTGTGTAGTGTGCAGGTGTGTGTAGTGTGCAGGTGTGTGTAGTGTGCAGGTGTGTGTAGTGTGCAGGTGTGTGTCTCACCAGGTAGGAGTCTCCGGTGGGGTAGCTTGGGGTCCTCTTCTGCAGGGGCACCAGAGGGGGGCGCTCTCGAGTGAAGGGGGCCTTCCTGAGGGCCTTCCTAAGCACCAGGGCCACGAGCAGGGCCAGCAGGAAGAGGCCTACGAGGCTCATGAGGACGATGAACCACAGCTCCGTGTGGAAGGGGTACGGCACGCCCTGGAGCCCCGTCTTCCCCCCGTCAGTGGGCTGGACCGGGCCTGAGCAGGGACACACAGAGATGTAGTCAGGTGTGTGTGTGT
>NC_137911.1:30666837-30671837 GCF_963457725.1 Sprattus sprattus | reverse complement strand
TTATTCTGGGTGAGGGTGGCGCCGCTATCCACCTCTTGGCAGGGCCAGCACTCTCACACACACACACACACACACACACACACACACACACACACACACCCAGAGCACTCTCTGAGTATCCCCATGACAGTGAAAAATCCCCCACCTCATCAAACACACAAAAACGCCCCGACCACAAGAGACGCTTTCATCTCCTCTCCTCTCACTCAAAGTGACTGCAGGCCCTGTGCCAACCCTGGCAACTACAGGAGAGGTGTGTGTGTGTGTGTGTGTGTGTTTGTGTGTGTGTGTGTGTGTGTGTGTGTGTGTGTGTGTTTGTGTTTGTGTGTTTGTGTGTGTGTGTGTGTGTGTGTTTGTGTGTGTGTGTGTGTGTGTGTGTGTGTGTGTGTGTGTGTGTGTGTGTGTGTGTGTGTGTGTGTGTGTGTGTGTGTGTGTGTGTGTGTGTGTGTGTGTGTGTGTGTGTGTGTGTGTGTGAGTGTGTGTGTGTGTGTGTGTGTGTGTGTGTGTGTGTGTGTGTGTGTGTGTGTGTGAGTGTGAGGTGTGTGTGTGTGTGTGTGTGTGTGTAACTACCAGAGAGGTGTTCTCCCGTGATCAGGTCGCTGGCATTGGAACCAAGGAGAGACAAGAGGGGGAGATACACAGATAAAGAGAGGAAGAGAGAGAGGGATGAAAGAGAGAAAGAGAAAGGGAGGGAGAGAGACAAAGAGAGAAGGAGAGATGGAAAGGAAGAAAGAGGGGAAGAGAGATAGAGGGACAGAGAGAGAGCGAAAAGAGAGAGTGAGACAGAGAGAGCGAGAAGAGAGGGGAAGAGAGACAGAGAGACAGAGAGAGAGAGGGAGAAGAGAGGGGAAGAGAGAGAGAGAGAAGAGAGAGTGAGACAGAGAGAGCGAGAAGAGAGGGGAAGAGAGATAGAGAGAGGGAGAGAGAAAAGAGAGAGCAAGACAGAGAGAGAGAGAGAGCAAGACAGACAGAGAGAGAGAGAGAGACAGAGAGAGTGAGACAGAGAGAGCGAGAAGAGAGAGCGAGACAGAGAGAGAGAGAGAAGAGAGAAGAGAGGCGAATGGAGGGAAGGTCGTCTGGGGGAGGTAGTGATGGTGTGATGATAAAGCTGAAGAGGTGTTATTATCCACGGCTTATCAGTATTTCACTTCAACATACGCATGCAGCCAGCACCCCCTTTAATCACGTTGCATTTGAATGGGCCCCTATCTCTCACTGGGCTTTGTCTCTGCACACACACACACACACACACACACACACACACACACACACACACACACACACACACACACATACCATACAACCCCAAGGGTGCCCCCCCACCCCTCTCTCATTCTATCACTCTCTCCATTCTCCTCTCGCTCTCTCCTCTAGTTAAGGATGGTCAATGACATGCAGTGGAAGGAGATGGAAGGACAGAGGGATGACACACACACACACACACACTCACACACTCACTCACACACACACACACACACGAGATGAGATGAGATGAGATGAGCTAAGATGAGCTGAAGCACACGTACCTGTGTGCCTTTACATATCACACCGTTATTACAAACACAGCTTGTTTGATCCTCCCGACTACATATAGTAAACAAAAGTAAACAAAGCCATACATTCTACCAACACCCATCATGGGATGTCAATATCCCATATGTTGGGACATGCTAAGACGTGCTATTTTATTACAGTGCAGATGTAAGTATGTAAGACTGTGAAAGACCGAGTGCAACACTGATTGATGGCGAATAAATGTATAAGAATGCATACAACTGTCTGAGACTACTGAGCATTTGCATAGACTGTAAAAGGCTGTTAAGGTGTTTAAGAGTGTATAAGACTGTAAAAGGCTCTTAAGGTGTGTAAGAGTGTATAAGACTGTAAAAGGCTCTTAAGGTGTGTAAGAGTGTATAAGACTGTAAAAGGCTCTTAAGGTGTGTAAGAGTGTATAAGACTGCATAAGGCTGTAAAGCGGTGTAAAGGTGTGTAAAAGGGTGTAAGAGTGTATGAGAGTGTAAAAGGGTGTAAAGGCGTGTAAGAGTGTATAAGACTGCATCAGCCCCATCACCTGTAGTGGGGTTTGAGGCCTCACCTGTAGTGGGGTTTGAGGCCTCACCTGTAGTGGGGTTTGAGGCCTCACCTGTAGTGGGGTTTGAGGCCTCACCTGTAGTGGGGTTTGAGGCCTCACCTGTAGTGGGGTTTGAGGCCTGTAAGGCTGGTTGTGAGACACACCTGTAGTGGGGTGTGTGACGCACCTGTAGTGGGGTGTGTGACGCACCTGTAGTGGGGTGTGTGACGCACCTGTAGTGGGGTGTGTGACGCACCTGTAGTGGGGTGTGTGACGCACCTATAGTGGGGTGTGTGACGCACCTGTAGTGGGGTGTGTGACGCACCTATAGTGGGGTGTGTGACGCACCTGTAGTGGGGTGTGTGACGCACCTGTAGTGGGGTGTGTGACGCACCTGTAGTGGGGTGTGTGACGCACCTGTAGTGGGGTGTGTGACGCACCTGTAGTGGGGTTTGGGGCTGTTACCTGTAGTGGGGTTTGAGGCCCGTCAGGCTGGTCGCGTGGCTCTGGAAGGCGCTGTGCTCCGGGGGGAAGAGGTGGCGTCTGACGTTGGGGTCGGCGGGGTCGCGGCTGTAGACGGAGTAGCTGACGATGACCCCGTTGGCCCGCGCCGGGGGCTCCCACTGCACCAGGATGCTGGCTGCACCCGTGGCCTGCAGTTTGGGCGGGGCGACACCAGAGGGCGCTGAGGGGCGGGTGCGGGCGACGGCCGCGGGGCTGGAAGCGGCACCCTGACTGTTGTTGGCCGTGACCGTGTAGCTGTACTCCACACTGGGCAGCAGGGTGAAGTCATGGTACCTGCAGCAAGGGCGCCATGGATGGTCACACACACACACACACACACACACACACACACACACACACATTACACACACACACACACACACACATTATACACACACATTATACACACACACACACACACAGAGACACACACACACACAGACACACACACACACACACACACACACACACACATTATACACACACACACACCTCATATGAGACACCATGGATGGTACCTCAGTCATCACACAGTCTCACCATCATCAAAAGTTATTAGTTATTAGTTAAAGTATTATTAGAAGTGGGGTGATTTCATTTCAAATAAAGAAGAAAAGGTTTGATATTAAGCTGAAAGGAGTCACTGAGTCTAATACATAAATTAATAAAATGAATCTCATTTCATTTCACATCATAATACTCATTAAATGTCATTAAACTAAGACCTATTTTAAAATAAATCTTGCCAAGTTCCAGTCCTACACCCAGGCACCACTAAGGGCAGAATTTTCAGTATAACTAGAGTTATGGTATGGAAATATATATATAATATAATATAGTGTGCAAATGCTGTCTGTTATTTCAGTCCATAACACTGACCTCATCAGTTATGTTATAAGCAGTTGTATAGCAAAGCAGTAAAGCCTTGAGCTGCATGTGGGCGTGTGTGTGTTTGTGTATGTGTGTGTGTTTGTGTGTGTGTGTGTGCATGTGTGTGTGTGTGTGTGTGTGCATGTGTGTGTGCATGTGTGTGTGTGTGTGTGTGTGTGTGTGTGCATGTGTGTGTGTGTGTGTGTATGTGTGTGTGTGTGTGCGTGTGTGCCAGTGTGTGTGTGTGTGTGTGTGTCGTGTTCACAGGACTCTCACCGCGTGTCCGTCCCCACGTAGACCAGCTGGCCGTTCCTCCGCAGCTCGTATCCCGTGACGACCCCGTTGGGCCTCTCCGGCTCCCTCCAGCTCACCTCCACCGACTCCGAGCCCGTGACCTTGAGCACGGGGGCCCTGAGGTCAGCCGGGGGGGCCTCCCGGGTGCTGAGGATGGTGGGGGGGGCGCTGGCGGTGCACCCCCCGTTGGTGCAGGCCTCCAGGACCAGCTCGTACCGGGTGTAGGGGCGAAGGCCCGAGGCCGACGCCCTCAATCTCCGCCCGCGATACACCTCCTCCCCGTCCAGGAACAGGACGTACCGGGTGATCTCCCCGTTCTGGAGGGATGGTACGGTCCAGGAGATGCTGGCGGAGTGCGATGTGATGTTGGTGGCGGTGGGATGGTCCACTGTGGCGGGGGGGGCCTCCAGGGTGCGGACCTCGGTGGGGTCGCTGGTGACGCAGCCCTCCAGGGTGCAGGCGGTGATGGCGTAGCGGTACGCGGTGAACGGCAGCAGGTCCTCGTCCGTGTAGCGGAGCACGCCGGAGTCGAAGCTGAAGTGGAAGCTGACGTCGTCCCGCTGGATCCGGTACGTCATCAGGACCCCGTTGCTCTCCAGGGGCGGAGTCCACGACACCTCCAGCTCGTAGGGGTTCCCCTCCACGTGACTGACGGACGGAGGAGCCAATCCCGTCGGAGAGGCTTGTTTGGTGTTGACGGTGAGCCAGGGGCTGTCGCGGTGGCCCGCGGCGTTCACCGCGCGCACCAGGAAGCCGTAGCGGCTCCACGGCTGCAGGCCCGTCACGGTGTGGGCGAAGCGGCTGGCCTGGGTGTTGTTCTCCGTGAACACGACCTTTGCCCTCTGGAGGTCGCCCTCCTCCGTGCGCGACCTTCCCTCGTCCAAGGTCACGGCCATGACCCGGTACTGCAGGATCCTGCCGTTGGGGTGAGTGGGCGGGACCCAGTTCAGCTGCACACTGCTGGCTCTGATTTGCTCGGCCACCAGAGGGGGCGGGGCCGAGGGGGGTGCTTCCTCGGTGGTGATTGGCTGAGGGGGGGTTCTGGTGCAGCCCGCCCCAGTGCAGGCCTCCAGCACCAGGGTGTACGTGGAGAAGGGCTCCAGACGACGGAACAGGAACTGGCGCGAGAGGCCGCTGAACTCCAGATTACCCTCGTTATATATGTTATACATCTGAGGAAACACACACACACACACACACACACACACACACACACACACACACACACACACACACACACACACACACACACACACACACA
>NC_137911.1:30644337-30646837 GCF_963457725.1 Sprattus sprattus | reverse complement strand
TGGTGCCTGTATGTAGGTTCAGAGATGGTGTGTATCTTGTGTGTGTGTGGGTGTGTGTGTGTGTACCAAATGGTGCCTGTATGTAGGTTCGGAGATGGTGTGTATCTTGTGTGTGTGTGTTTGTACCAATGATGCCTGTATGTAGGTTCAGAGATGGTGTGTATCTTGTGTGTGTGTGTGTGTGTACCAAATGGTGCTTGTATGTAGGTTCAGAGATGGTGTGTATCAACAAACCTGTGTCCTCCTTTCATTCCTCTCCTCCGTGAGTCTCTCTCTGTGCTCCCTCTGTCATCCCTCTCCTCCGTGAGTCTCTCTCTGTGCTCCCTCTGTCATTCCTCTCCTCCGTGAGTCTCTCTCTGTGCTCCCTCTGTCATTCCTCTCCTCTGTGAGTCTCTCTCTGTGCTCCCTCTGTCATTCCTCTCCTCTGTGAGTCTCTCTCTGTGCTCCCTCTGTCATTCCTCTCCTCCGTGAGTCTCTCTCTGTGCTCCCTCTGTCATTCCTCTCCTCCGTGAGTCTCTCTCTGTGCTCCCTCTGTCATTCTCCAGCTGTGTGGAGAGCTCTGTTGGGTTTGCATATATCTAATTCCCAGCGATCAACACAAGGCTAAAATCATGACTGATGTTTCATTTTCAGCTTTCTGCCTGATTTCACCCAGCAATACTACACACACACACAATCGCATACACCAACACAGACTCAGACACACACACACACACACACACTTGCATCATACACCAACACAGACTCAGACACACACACACAAACACTCACATACACACAACCAGAGACAGACACACACACACACACACACACACACACACACACACAGACACACACACACACACACACACACACACCCTCTCCACTCATCAGGAGCCTGTGGACACTGTTGATTGCTGTAAGGAGAGGGAGAATGAGCTATCTGTTCTGTTTGTGAGAGAGATGGAGAGGGGAAGAAAGAGAGAAACAAATGGCTAGAGAACAGGAGAGGGAGGGAGAAAGGGAAACAAACAAAACAAAGAAAAAGAAAGAAAGAAAGAAAGAGGCAGCAGTGTTTCCCGCACATACATTTTACTTTTCAAAAAGGTATATGAACAAAGTAGAATGGCGATCCATTTTAGCCATTTTTTTAATATATTTATTTTATTTGTCCAAGAGAACAGCGTCATCCATGATCGATGACCTAGTGGACAATCTCCCCTTGTCTCCCCCTCCCCTACCTGTTCCCTCTGCCATCGCCAGGAGAGTCTACTGGTTTTGGCACCAAGAATGGCAGTAAAAAAGGACACGAATGACTTGGGGACAGTGTGCTGGAATTCGAGTGTGTGTGTGTGCGCGTGGTGTGTGTGTGTGTGTGTGTGTGTGTGTGGAGGTACTAAGATGGTAAAAATGAAGTGTTAGCATAAGACCTACCCCCCCGTCCACCATTCCCTCCACCCTCACCCTGTCTACCATTTTCATCTCAATTGCTTAGGGCTTAGAGTGAGACCCTCTGGCTTACAGTTAAATATTTACAATATCATTGGGTTTTACAACAGCAGATCCTAACATGTGACAGGCCGTGGCCCTGGGAGGGTAGAACCCCTATCTCTTTCTCTCTCTCTCTTTCTCTCTCTTTCTCTCTCTCTCTTTCTCTCTCTCTCTCTTTCTCTCTCTCTTTCTCTCTCTATGTCTCTCTGTCCCTGGCTCTCTCTCTCTCTCTCTCTCTTTCTCTCTCTCTCTTTCTCTCTCTATGTCTCTCTGTCCCTGGCTCTCTCTCTCTCTCTCTCTCTCTCTCTCTCTATGTATCTCTCTCTCTCTCTCTAACCCCCCGGCCCTCCTGGCATCAGTGCAATCTCTCTGAAGTTGGAATGATTGCTCCATCAATGTTAATGGGCTCTGATCTTCTATAAACTGGTCACTTGCCAATAATCCACGCCTGGCCCCTGTTCTAATGTTATTCTCATTCTATTTATTAGACTGTGTGGTCGGGGAGCTCTGAGGAGTCACCTGGACCAGCCCGGCCCAGGATCGATCAGAGACCGCCCTGACATCACACACACACACACACACACACAACACTGTTTAATGTCCAGAAGTCCTCTCTCTCTCTCTCTCTCTCTCTCTCTGGTGCTTTTTATACAGCCAGTTCAAGGCGGGAATATTGCACCTTCATTAAGCCTCCCTGTTCTGATTAACACATATGAAGATAAAATGGGGGTTCCTTTTTTTTTCGGCCTCTGAGCAGACAGCGTAGGTAGTCACCGGATCGACGTGGTGATACAGGGAACGGCAGCATGGCCGGATAGAGGTGAAGCAGCCTAGCAGCTAACCAAATCAGCCTAGCAGCTAACCAAAACAGCCTAGCAACTAACCAAAACAGCCTAGCAGCTAATCATAACAGCCTAGCTGCTAACCAAAACAGTCCAAAACAGCAGGAAACCAAAACAAAACAGCTTAGCAGCTAACCAAAACAGCTTAGCAGCTAACCAAAACAAAACAGCTTAGCAGCTAACCAATA
>NC_137911.1:30629337-30631837 GCF_963457725.1 Sprattus sprattus | reverse complement strand
GTGATGCTTTATCTCCGTCTGAGAGATTGAATATGTGGATGCCATGTACACGTGTGTGATTGTGTGTGTGTGTGTGTGTGTGTGTGTGTGTGTGTGACAGGGTCTCATGGCATGTTGTTTTCTGTCCTTCTGAGGGATTAGACACGTGGATGCTGTGTGTGTGTGTGTGTGTGTGTGCGCCTCTGGACCGTGGATGCTGTGTGTGTGTGTGTGTGTGTGTGTTCGTGTGTGTGTGTGTGCGCCTCTGGACCGTGTAGCCAGACACAGTTACTCTCCAGTGGCTCATGGCAGCAGGACGAGCGGCCAGATGATTACGGATGTGTGTGTGTGTGTGTGTGTGTGTGTGTGTGTGGTCAGCGAGACATGGCAGAGCCAGATGCTCTGGCTACTCTTCGACGAGCCCAGGCTTCCAGAGGCTGAGTGTGAAATATGCTGGCCATTCAGGGGTGTCTGCACTTAAGCGGTGTGAGAGTGCCTGTGTGCTTGTGTGTGTGTTTGTTTGTTTGTTTGTTTGTTTGTTTGTTTGTTTGTTTGTGTGTGTGTGTGTGGTGTGTGATTGTGTGTGTGTGTGTGTGTGTGTGTGTGTGTTTGTGTTTGTGTGTGTGTGTGTGTGTGTGTGTGTGTGTGTGTGTGTGTGTGTGTGTGTGTGTGTGTGTGTGTGTGTGTGTGTGTGTGGGGTCGTCTGAGATTCCCTCTAGGTCAGCAGGATGCTGGGAAGGTATGAGACATGTAATTGTACTTCCCTCAACTGGATATTATGAATTCCCTCAAGTGTATATTAGGTTTGAATACAGTGAACTTTATTGTGACAAAAGTATGTATATGAAGCACACTCAAAAGTATGTACATTGAGAGTGAATATGGCGTTTTCAGTATGCACACTTAGCTAAGTCCCTCACTCTACTTAAGTATATTCAGTTCTGTATCAATTAAGCCTGACTTATGAATGAAATACAATCTGATACACCACCTCTTAATGAGATGTACTGTAACTCACTGTAAGGCTAATATATGTATGAAGTATACTAAGACTCATATATGTATGAAGTACACTAAGGCTCATATATGTATGAAGTACACTAAGGCTCATATATGTATGAAGTACACTTAGACTCATAAATGTATGAAGTACACTAAGGCTCATATATGTATGAAGTACACTAAGACTCATATATGTATGAAGTATACTAAGGCTCATATATGTATGAAGTACACTAAGACTCATATGTATGAAGTACACTAAGACTCATATGTATGAAGTACACTTAGGTTCATATATGTATGTAGTATACTAAGACTCATATGTATGTAGTACACTGAGGCTAATATATGTATGAAAAATACTAAGACTGACTCAAAATATACTAAGATTCATATTTTTCTGAAGAACACTAAGGCTCATATATGCATGAGGTACACTAAGACTAATATGTATGTAGTATGCGGACACTCAGTGGCGTAGCATGTAGAGTAAGACTAACCTGTGAAGTATGCTAAAACTCACGTGTGTATGTGTGTGTGTGTGTGTGTGTGTGTGTGTGTGTGTGTGTGTGTGTGTGTGTGTGTGGTGTGTGTTGTGTGTGTGTGTGTGTGTGTGTGGTCGCTAAAACTCACGTGTGTATGTGTGTGTGTGTGTGTGTGTGTGTGTGTGGTGTGTGTTGTGTGTGTGTGTGTGTGTGTGGTCGCTAAAACTCACGTGTGTATGAACGCTCAAAGGCTCACCTGTGGATGAAGTAGGCGGTGATGACCCCATTGGGCTGTCGGGGGGGTTTCCAGTGCACCTCTATGACAGTTGGCCCCGTTGCCTTGACAACGGGCGGGTCCATAGCCTCGGGGGGGGCCTCAAGCGTCTGAGTGTAGACCCCCTTCCCCACCCCACAGCCATCTACCGAGAGGAGAAACACATGAACTAGGAGCATCACATTTAATAATAATAATAAATAATAATAATTCATTTTATTTTGAACACACTAAAGTAATTAAAGAGTACAACAATGTAAATTAAAAGAGTGATGGGTACTGTAAACACAAAGACTATATTTTCAACAGTCGTTGTGCCTCACACAATTATGACATAAAAGGCCTTAATCCTGTTTACATGCACAAACTGTTTTTTCGTTACTGTTGAAGCCTATTCCAAGTCTAGACACCTTGCCTGGAGGATTATTGCGTGGCGTTTCTGCTACAGTTGTTGATACTAAAACATTGCAAATTGTAATAACGGCACAATCCTTTCCACACTATTAGAGATGGTAGTCATAGCGAAACAATCCTATCCACACTATTAGAGATGGTAGTCATAGTAACACAATCCTATCCACACTATTAGAGATGGTAGTCATAGTGACATGTAGTGCCCATCTAGTGTCCATGTAGTGCCCATGTAGCGCCCATGTAGTGTCCATGTAGTGTCCATGTAATATCATGTAGTGCCCATGTAGTGTCCATGTAGCGCCCATGTAGCGCCCATGTAGTGCCCATGTTATGCACCTGGTTGGCA
>NC_137911.1:30609337-30616837 GCF_963457725.1 Sprattus sprattus | reverse complement strand
CACATTCACGTATTCACAGATGGACACACACACACACATGGTCACCTTACACATACATTCACACAGACACAAAGCATGGTCCTACACAGCATGTTTACAGTATAATATGAAATACAAACATAGATCTTAAATACAAACAGAGGTCTCAAATACATAAAGGGGCCCTAAATACAAATGGAGGTCTTAAATACAAACAGAGGTCTTAAATACAAACAGAGGTCTTAAATACAAACAGAGGTCTTAAATACAAACAGAGGTCTTAAATACAAACAGAGGTCTTAAATACAAACATAGGTCTCAAATACAAACAGAGGTCTCAAATACACAAAGGGGTCCTAAATACAAACGGAGGTCTAAAATACATAAAGGGGTCTCAAATACAAAAAGCATATCTAGTAGGCATTTTTCTACATGTCATATTGTCTGACCTATTCTGTGTCATCAGGCATTCATACCCACTCGGCACCCGCTCAACCCGCTCAGCCTCTCTATGCCATATGGGCGCTTCGGCGGGGCAGTTAGGGAACGGCCGAGGCTGTGAACGCATGTCTGCCGGGGCGGTTCAGTATGCTTGCCACCCTCTGCCTTAAACCCAAACACAGATCAGCGTTTCCAGAACGCAGGAGTGTGTGTGTGTGTGTGTGTGTGTGTGTGTGTGTGTGTTTGGGTTAAGTAACGTGCCCTGACGAGCATACTAACCACCGCTGAGTGAGAGACAGAGAAGACACTTCCATGAGCTTCTCCCCGGCACAGATTACCATGCCAGGCGTGTCTCTCACCGTGGAGCAAGGCAGGGTAAATACCCATAATGTATCACCATTCACTCTGACGCACGTCAATGATCAAGCCTTTAATTATGCCCGCGCTAAATATATTAGTTACAAAAATTAAGGGAAAGTCTGTAAAAAAAAAAAAAAATGAGGTGAAATTAATTGATACTTGGTTAATTTATAGGAATTAAGGATATTAAAGTGAAAACATAATTCTCTGTGGCTTAATTTTTATCCGACACATAGACAGAAATCAAAATGTCAAATAAAAAAAACAAATGTCTGATAAGAATGTCCTTAAATTGAGTGAAAATCAATAAACACACAGTTTTTTTCTACCATTCACACAGGACATATTTATGGTTGTCCATTCATTCTAAAAGCACCCTTAAATGAGTGTATCTCTGACACAAGCAATGGATCTTCATTGTGTTCTTTTTTTAATTAAAAATACTAAATCACTCAGTCCACGGTCAACACAAACACTCCAACACAAAGCCTCCTGCTTCTCCGTGTCCGTGACCGAGGGGGAAGAGTTCCACAGTCGGACTGAAGGGGGCACTCTTAGTCTGTTTAAGAAACATGCAACTTTAATCAAAAAAGGGGAAATAAATAAATATATAAATAAGATAAAGGCCAGGAGAGGGAACGAACGAACGAACGAGCGAGTGAGTGAACGAAAGAAAGAAAGACGAAAAAAAAAAAAAACTTCAATCATTTTAACAGTCGGCCCCTCTGAGCATGCGTTGGCCCAATTTGTAGCGCGGCGCTAACACAAAGTGAAACAATGCCGTAACTGTCATCCAAATTGTTCTGTACAGGAGAGTGGACGCGTGTGGTAATAAATGATATAAAAGCTCTTTTATTGACAAGCTGCCATTTAGTCTTTGCATTAGAGAATATGAGGAGGCTGATGGTGAGGAGAGGGGAGGCCTGAGAGGAGGCTGATGACACCGCGAGCAGAGGGTCTTGCTGCATCACGCCTCTAAATAATTAAGTGCTGGACTTCCTGTCTGCCTGCTATGCCTTAATGCTGTGTTGTTTCGGTTTTTTTTTGTCTAGAGAGGAGCAATTTGTGGGCTGCGTGTGCGTGTGCGTGTGTGTGTGTGTGTGTGTGTGTGTGTGTTGGCCGTGGTCTGAGACTACCCTGTGCCTTTCACAAGATCAGGTGTCTCCGCCCTTCCGCATCATTTAGGCAGACAAGAGGAGACGAGGACTCCCCATCTCTCTCTCTCTCTCTCTCTCTTTCTTCAGTCTCGGTCCCTTTCTCTATCTATCTATCTATCTATCTATTTCTACAATTCTTCCTCTATCTCTATCTCTGTGTCTGTTCACTGTTCATCTGAGAATGTAAGACAGAGCTCAACAGCAAAACATTTTAAATAATAATAGAATTCAACAGAGCACATTCCAGAACAGAGGAGAACATTCCAGAACAAAGGGTTGCATCTCAGAACACAGGAGAACATTCCAGAACAGAGGGGTGCATCTCAGAACACAGGAGAACATTCCAGAACAGAGGGGTGCATCTCAGAACACAGGAGAACATTCCAGAACAGAGGGGAGCATGTCAGAACACACATGAACCCAGAACAGAAGAACTACATAGAAGAACAGAAGAGGACGCTAACGCTAAATCACAGATGAGTACAGACAAACCAAGCACTGTCCCTCAGCCCAGCCTACTGCACGACCCAGCAGTGCACGAGTATATACTGTTAGAGAGGCCAAGGAAGGGACACATATGAGCTGACTCACCTGGGCCATCTCCAGGCGGGCTCGGACCCAACCCTGCTCTCACCGCTCCTCAGGCGGGCTCGTTTGTCTTGGGCAGGGGCACCATGACTATGATGAGGGGCCTGGGGCTATAGAGCCCTAATGGCCCTGGCATGGGCTCCGGGATGGGGTACAACTCCCACATCATGTGACCCGGGATGGGGTACAACTCCCACATCATGTGACCCGGGATGGGGTACAACTCCCACATCATGGGACCCGCCCGCGATGGGGTACAACTCCCACATCATGTGACCCGGGATGGGGTACAACTCCCACATCATGTGACCCGGGATGGGGTACAACTCCCACATCATGTGACCCGGGGATGGGGTACAACTCCCACCCCCATCTAGTTACTGTATGCAATACCGTCATGCTGTTATTTATATAGAGTGTGAGGTTGAAAATGATACAAAAAGATAAAGATGGTAATATATATATTTTCTTCTCAAGAGCGTCATGACCATTTATAGTTTTTTTGACTGGCTTGAAGACATCAAACTTTGGATGAGGAACAGCTTGATGATGAATTTATTATTTCTGGGTCCTCTGACATTAGCAGGGTGCTTGGTCCACTCACACCATATAAGAAGCCTTTAGTAAAAAATCTTGGGCTGTTCAAATATTTAAATTAATTAAATTATATATATATTTTTTTTTTATGCTTCAATTTACCACCTGAGAACAATCGCTTAATGGTAAAATTTCCTGTCCCCAAAATATTCCAAGAAGGTGGTCCATGCTTTTTTATCTTCCAGACTGGACTATGGACACAGTATAATACAAATACACAACAATCAAATGAGCAGTGAGCTTTGAGTAACACTGAAATATCTTTGGTGTTTGGTTTATACTGCTAGTTGTTTCCACAGTGTGTACATTTTAATGTAACGAGAAAGAAGAAACAAAATGAAAGCTGTGTTGTGATTGTGATGTTGAGCATTTGAGCTGTGTGGTCTTGACTATGTGCAGGAAATGATCCTTATGGTGAGAGAATGAGATCACGGCCATCTGTCTCTCTAACAAAAAACAGTTTCAGTCATTTACAAAATCTCTAAGAAATGAATTGCACTACACATTCACACACACACACACCAATGTTACTATAGTTTTTCATTTTCAAATGTTTTCGTTTTTATTTTGATAATATGTTTGCATTTTCATTTTAGTTTGTTTAGTTCTAGTTTCATGAGTAGTTTTATCCGTTTCAGTTTAGTTGTTATTTCATGGACTGATTTCTATTTTTATTTTTGAAATAAAATACAGTTACAGTTTCAGTTTTAGTCATTTTAATTAAGGACAAAAGTTTTCAAGGATTAAAAGGCAAGAAAAAGAATCTGCTTATCAATGAAGATAATAATAATAATAATAACTTTTATTCGTAATGCGCTTTTCAATGACCCAAAGTCGCTTCCAAGTGTTGGAAGATATCAACATTTCAAGGCTAAACCGCACATATGCAATCAGACTGAGAAGCCTGTTTAAGAGGCAGTCAGCGATTTGGTTTTGTGAAAGGTTGTTGATATTTGTGCTTAACAGCCAATCAAATTACACCCCTCCCTTCCGTGATCCTGGAGCACCGTGTTGATTGGTTGGGATTGTTTATGGCTCGGTTCGATCCACTATGTTTGTTTCCTGTTTACAGAGCCAGGACTGTAAACAAACACATTCCAGAACAGAGGGGTGCATCTCAGAACACAGCAGAACATTCCAGAACAGAGGGGTGCATCTCAGAACACAGGAGAACATTCCAGAGTGCAGATAATGAACACGTTGAGGAGCAATTCAATTAATTTGACTAAAGTATCTGGGTTTAGAAACGCACACTGAATATCCAATAGCTCTACACATAACCGGCAAGAACACGATTAAACATTTCAGCCATTTACCTCAGGCACAAAATATGACACAGGTTTTCACCATGGGTGGCCACAGGATTCTCGTTCATGATACACACACTCAAGACAGTCGTGCCACCATAGAGTGGGCCACACACACACAACCTTAGTGGAAGCAGCTCATTTATGGTAAACGAAGAGAAACCATCTACTGACGTAAACAGAAGTGAATGAGAACGCCTGAAGCACGGGACAGACACACACACACACACACACATCTGGAGAACGGGACAGTGTGACAGAGACGGCACTGCCAAACAAGTCATGTTTGAAAAGAAATCAGTTGATTGGAACATTATCGTATTATATAACGCAGCCTACCTTATAGTTTAATGGATGGCTCCAGTCAGAACATGATCACCGTTATTTATTTCAGACCACTCAGATGCTAAGTTAGCATGCACGGTTTTGAAAACGCATTTTGAAAGAAGGAATAAACGTTCTTGGTGTCATTATGTGTACCCAAAGAATCCCTTTCATATCCTTGTATACTTATCATACCTCACTCTTACCTCAATTGCTGCTATTCAATTCTGTTTGTATTACAATTCTGTGTCATATTCTAACTCTTACTGTACATATCATATTTATTCACTTATCCACCCTACATTTGCACATACTCTGCACTTTTATTGCTATTTTGCACTTACTGGTTAGATGCTAAACTGCCTTTCGTTGTCTCAGTACTTGTACTCTGTACAATGACAATAAAGTTGAATCTAATCTAATCTAAGGTACTGCATGTCGTTAAACATCTCCAGCAGCTGAGTGACCTTTCCGCCAAAGCAGTCGAGACGATCAGTAGAAGTTGAATTAGTGTATATGGTGAATGTTTGGGGACATGTCCACTATCTCACTTAGAATGGTGAATGTTTGGGGACATGTCCACTATCTCTCTTAGGAGGGTGAATGTTTGGGGACATGTCCACTATCTCTCTTAGGAGGGTGAATGTTTGGGGACATCGTCCAACGTCTCTTTTTAAAAATAATTCATTTTTATTTTTTTTCCTTTTTTAGTTTGAGATTTTCGTTGGGTAAATTATTTAATTTCAATTATTCAAAAAATGTCTCAAAACTATTAGTTCTTGAGTTTCCGTTTACGATAATAACCCTACACGCATACAAACACACAAACACACTCACACACCCACAGAGAAAGAGCCACCGAACAACCAAATATGATTTTTAAAACCACTACGAAACAAAAACAGACATATTAGTACACATTAAAGCTGATTTTAACACATGTGTGAAAACAAGAGACAACAAATAAAAAAGACCCATGTTAAACACATTCATTAATTAATAATTCATTAACAAATGTTCAATTAAACGGTTGGTTAGGAGCATAATTTATATAATTGAGAGCAATAACTCAAATGGTCTAATGAAAAACTATACATATTATATATTTATACACTTGAGGGGGGTGGGGGCGGGGTGGGGGGGGTCATTCTCTTTAGCTTCAGTAATTTGTTCTGTCGGTTAACCAGTGGGTATATATATCTTTTTCCCAGGAACAGTAATGCTAAGGGATGTCTTCGAGGTGGATATAATTCTTTCATCTTGGGAAAGATAATATGCTAATCAATTAAAAAAGCTACAAATAAAAAACAGTGTGTTGCATAGCAACAATTGTGATGTCATTTCATGATGCTTTTGCTAATTTAAAAATGACTTTGGTGTATTTATGTCAAGGTCAGTGGATGCCATGTCTGAGGTCAATCGCTTGGGTCTAAATTTTGTTTGTTTGCAAAAGCCATTATGCTCACACAAAACACTCTCTCTCTCTCTCCCTCTCTCTCTCTCTACCTCTCTCTCTCTACCTCTCTCTCTCTCTCTCTCTCTCTCTCTCTCGCTCCCTCTTTTTCTCTTTCACACTCCGACTATTCTTGTCTCCTTTTCCCCGTCTCTCTCTCTCTTTATCTCTCTCTCCCTCTCTCTCTCTCTCTCTCTCCCTCTCTCTCTCTCCCTCTCTCTCTCTCTCTCTTTCTCTCTCTACAGCCGAGCGAGCGAGAAGCCTACAGGATGCATGAAACCCAAAACGCTGAAGTTGGCTTGAAACAGATTCTCCGCACACACACACACACACACACACACACACACACACACACACACACACACACCAGGGGGAAAAATGAATTATGTCATATTAAACATTAAGCAAGTGAGAAGCAGAGCAATTATTTCTGTTCATACTTCACATAAAGCGTTCATTTATCTTTCTGCCGTTTTCTTCTCTTTCGCCACTTCCCCCTCTCTTTTGTCTTCCGTGAGGTCCCCTTCGGGAACACACACACGGCTTCCGTGAGGTCCCCTTAGGGCCGGTGCAGCGTTTTAAAACTATCACTAATAATGGCTTTAATTTATTTAGCTTTAGCCATCATTCACCAGATAACAAAGCACTTTGTCATGTGTGCCGGGCTCCCCCCCACCATAGAAAGAACACACACAATGCTAAGACTGAGACGTGCACACACACACACACACACACACACACACACACAGACACACACAGACACACACAGACACACACACACACACACACACACAGAGTTGTGAGAGGAGAGCTTTTCCTTCATCCCATGAAGCAGCAGAGGCTGTTTAACAGGCCGTAGCCCTGCCCTAAACCAGGCCTTCTCTCTGCCCTCTCTGAGACGCCATAGACAGGGGACAATAGGGGGGGAAGACAGAGATAGGTAGGCAAAAGAAATAAAACCAAAAATAAGAAATAAAAGGATAATAAAATGGAAGAAAATAAATAAAGTGGGGGAGAGACGGGTAAGGGAAAGGCAGTAAAGACAGAAAAGGAAAGAAAAAGAGATAAAAGACAGGAGAGGCGCAGAGAGAGAGAGAGAGAGAGAGAGAGAGGAGAGAGAGAGAGGCAGAGAGAGAGAGAGAGAGAGAGAGAGAGAGAGAGAGAGAGAGAGAGAGAGAGAGAGAGAGAGAGAGAGAGAGAGAGAGAGAGAGAGAAGAGAAAGAGAGAGATAAATGGGGGAGGGTGGCTAGAGAGAGAAAGAGAGCGAGGGAGGGAGAACCAAAAGGGAGAAAGA
>NC_137911.1:30599491-30601991 GCF_963457725.1 Sprattus sprattus | reverse complement strand
TAAAACATTGTGAGTGTGTGTGTGTGTGTGTGTGTGTGTGTGTTAGCATTAGAGGAGTTTGCCATTTAAAAACCTTGGCTTCACGGAGTCCTGCGTTGCCCCCGGCAGGTGGGCCGTCCCGCCACTGAGTTAGAGGCGCGTGCTAACTGCTCAAGGATATTAGCTACGATGAAGCTAACTTAATAGAGAACCCATCATCATAAATGCATTAAGAGAGAGAGAGGGAGAAATGTCTTAATCCCTTATGTCTGCCCTCCATCTTTATCAAAAATAATTCCAGACGTTAATATTTTGGAATGAAGCTCCAGCTGCCATTGGTGCTCTCATCATTTGTGTGTGTGTGTGTGTGTGTGTGTGTGTGCCACTGGTGCTCTCATCATTTGCGCGACAGTTTTTGGCAGAACAATGCGAGAGCATCTGAAAGATGATTAAATGCTTTGCTGTAGCAAATGCACGGTCTCATCTTCCACCGGCAGCTTTGTTTAACTATGTGTGTGTGTGTGTGTGTGTGTGTGTGTGTGTGTGTGTGTGTTTAACTATCGGGATAATTTCCACTGGCAAATGGTCACTGTGTCCTTGAAAAACAGATTTGATTATTACCGTTTTTTTTTTTTTTTTTTTTTTTTTAAACATCATCACAGCCATTTTCATCACCCAGTATCATGATTGCGCTTGCAAAAACACTCCTGGCCCCCAAAAGCTTTTAACACTTAAATGGTGCAAAATATTCAGATTTAACCTTGAGCGTCTCATACAGTCACGCGCTGCAGAGGGGAGCAGAGAGAGTACACACACACACACACCCAAGGAGCATTATGAGCGAGAGAGAGAGAGAGAGAGAGAGAAAGAAAAGAGACAGAGGAAAACATAGAGAAAGAGAGAGAGAGAGAGAGAGATGAGAGAAGAGAAGAGACAGAGAAAGAGGAAAACATAGAGCGAGCGAGAGAGATAGAGAGTAAGAGCCTGTGTGTGTGTGTGTGTGAGTGAGAGAGAGAGAGACAGAGTGTGTGTGTTTGTGTGAGAGAGAGAGAGAGTGAGAGAGAGAGAGAGAGAGAGAGAGAGAGAGAGAGAGGCAGACAGAGATGAAAGAGAAGAAGAGAGAGAAAAAGAAGAGGAAGACTATTCTAATGCAAAGCAGACACCCCTGTCATCTCAACATAAACCTTTTCAGTAGACTAGCGTGGTGCACGCTAATACCCCAGAATTACCCAACCTAGTTGTTCTAATACCCCAGAATTACCCAACACAGTTGTTTTTAAACCTGTTTGTTTGTAGCCTTACCTCCAAACCCAGCGAGGACTCAAGGTCCCAGAGTGAGCCGTCAACACCCTGATCAGGCTCACAAGTTTGCAGCTTTACATCCTCTGCTTACAGCTGATGACTTTGTCAAACTTGCACTGGTTATGTGGTGTGTGTGGTGTGTGTGTGTGTGTCTGTGGTATGGTGTGGTGTGGTGTGGTGTGTGTGTGTGTGTATGTGTGTGTGTCTGGAGCTGCGCTAGCACACGGTTCTGTGTGTGTGTGTGTGTGTGTGTGTGTGTGTGTGTCCGGACCCCGGCTCTCGGCCCAAGCAGATGGATCCGATCAAAACAGCTGAGGCCTGTCTCCCAGCATTCCCTCTGCCTCCCGGAGAGCCAGGTATGCGTTCTGACAGCGCTGAGTGTAATGTGTGATAGATCACACCTCGGGGACTCAATAATCACATTTCTCCCCGCGTTCAGCTGCCGCTCGGCACGACTTCCGCCGGGATGAGATCCGCCGCGGCCGGCGCGGCGCGCTGGGACCGGGGGGAGAGGGCTGCGTTGGGGGTCCACGTCTCACACACACACACACAGAATGAGACGTGGCAGGTCGCATGCTCAGGCGAACAACAGAAAGTGAATTTCAAATGTAAAATACGTTTAAATGGTGGTGTGTGTACAATTGGCCCCACTGTATACAGCATATCTCTTCTACATATATATATTCTTGTTTTCAGCCAAACATTGCGGTTAAAACTGTTAACTGCTATTTAAAGGAAAGATTTGAATATTTTCAAAAGCAGGAACCATATTCTAAAATGCATGGGCTTGTTTCTGTAATAACGTCATGATATTAAGTTGCGTTTAAATTTACCACAGAGGTGAAACACCTCAATTTTCTTATGTCCTTGCTTTTTTTGCTCTTAAATATATTTTCCTAAATTTATTTTCCTATTTTTTGCATGAGGTGTGTTTATTTACAGCCTCTCACAATCAGCTCCTGAGCGCTAGCCTTCAGCAGCAGCAGGCAGCGTAATCGTTTCCGGTGGCGTTGTGTGTATGTGTGTGTGAGTGTGTGTGTGTGTGTGTGAGCGGCGGCAGCCCCACTGTTTTAAATCACGCTCAGGGTAGGCCACGGACCTCGCCTCGCTCACTCGCTCGCTCGCAGATGCACGTGTGTGTGTGTGTGTGTGTGTGTGTGTGTGTGTGTGTGTGTGTGTGTGCAGATGCACCGCGCTTAGGGCCTTTAGTTGTCCTAAC